>NC_066581.1:57633864-57949698 GCF_024323335.1 Lathyrus oleraceus | reverse complement strand
AGGATGGTGAGTAAAAAACGTTTCATTGAAGAGTGTCAATAATGCCAAAATGGTGAATAAGAAACGTTTCATGCAGTACAAGATTTTGTGGAAGTAAAAAGAGCTTTCACTTGAGGGGGAGCATTGTAGACTCACACTTGAGGGAGAGTGTTGAGAATGTATCAAGTGTGAGTAGTATGGATAATAGTCCCACATTGGTTGGAAATATGAAGATTTGAGCATTTATAAGTGAGTTAATGTAGAAGGGTATACAAAGTATTCATCAAGGACCGCGATAAGAAAAGATAAAAGATCGGGAAATTGGACCTTCAACACCAAAACACACAACCAAAGGAAAACATGTTAGATATTAACAATTTGGATCATCATCAATAAAATAACATATTTCAAAAGACAACATACAAAGAACACAACACTTATAGAAAGAAAGGTCGAAATAGCTATTAGCTAAAGTACATTTTATATTTCTCAAATCTATTAGTGAAACTACATGAGTAAGTCGAAGACCTACCAAAATATCATTTTCAAATAAAGAAAATGCTCTTATATTTTAAGTCTCTTAATTTCTAAGCGCTTTTAAAGGGAGATCAAATATCACTCAGTAAAATAAAAGGTCAATCAATTCATCTAAAAATCATACCATAATTTGACAACCACATCACTAATAACAAACAGATGGGAAACAATATCAACAATCCAAGACACAAACAACATGAAAGACCACTCAGATCAAGTAAGGCATGACACTTCATATTTTACATCTAAATACTTTTAAATGTTATATGTATGTTGTAATTATGGGTAAGAGTTTCTTTATAATGTATAATATCATGAGTAAGTGACCAGAGATATACTTAAAGTTCAATTAGTTAACTATATTCCTACAAAATGTATATTTCTAACAAACTATTAACACGGTCAACCAACTCATCAAAGTAAAATCTATTTTATTCGACACATTATTTTCATTTTCATTTTTAAGTCATTTTTTCTCACGGTCAAAATTTTTAATCGTGGAAAAAAATTACATTAGTCATGGGTTTGAATTTCAGCATTAACATTTTTTATCTAATTTATTTTTAAGCCACTTTTCACCAAGGTTGAAACTTCAACCGTCGTTAAAAGTGGCATCTTCCCCCATAATTAGGAATTTCAATCGTGAGGAAAAACTGCACTGGTCATGGGTTAGAATCTATGCACCGACACTTTCGCTTTTTATTTTTTTTAAGCCACATTTCACCACGGTTGGAATATCAACCGTTGTGACAAGTGGCATCTTCCTATTTTGTATTTTAAAATTAAAAATAAATTACAATTTTTTATAGTTGGATATATATAACGCTCTACGTTCATTCACTTTTTTCCTAGACGAACTTAGACAAATTTTATATTATTTCTCTGAATTTCATCTTCCATTTACAAAACTCTATTCACTACAAAAAAAAAACCTTTTAACTAGGTTGAAAAAGAGGTGTTACCTCGGTTTCACTAACGAGGTATCGAAGGGCATAATGAAAAGTGCATACTTTACCTCTCGATTTAAAAAAAAAACGCCGGGCACTACTACAAAATAGACATTTCGTAACACCAATTTTACAACGATCTTCCTGTTAACCGTTGTAATAGTTTTTTTGGGTGTTTTTTTTATTGTATTTACTAAAGGACATTTCATAATGATCATAGATACCAACTGTACTAAAAAGTGTCTGGAGTGAAATTGTTCGAATCTTAGCACCAAAATTTTTTCATTTATCGTGACATAATGATTTTAATCTTTTATATCACCACGAATGTTATAATCAACCGTAGTGAAATATTTTACTTATTTATATATAAGCGAAATTATCTGTGGCTTCAGTATATTAGAACTCTCTCTCTCTCTCTCTCTCTCTCTCTCTCTCTCTCTCTCTCTCTCTCTCTCAAACAAAACAAAACATTAGCATATCTTTCACTCATATCTCTCAAAACAAAATCCTAACATCTCTCTCACTCGTCTCTCTCATATGGATACCTCAAACGTATCTAGCCAACTCGTCTTCTTTGAAGTATTCCTTTGTTTTATCAAATCTTAGGAAATATCTACTTTATAAGTTCGTCTTCACTATAGTTTATGTTACAAAATCTGTTTATCTATTGTTGTTTATGTTTCAATAGCTTGTTTCATAATGTTTGAAATTTTTGCTTGTTTTGACTTGTAGGTAGGAATTTTGTTTTAAATAACGAGGGTGAAGTTAAAGTAAGCGTTGAAAACTTGTGTGAAAGATCCAAAATGACATCTATTAAAAATAGATACAAGTTTGCAGCTCTAACTTCAACTTCATCCTTATTTCGTTGTGGATGTCATTATGGGACATGTAAGTTTCTGAAACATTTTTCATGTATTTTGTTTATGGTTTGTTGTTGATGAATGTTGTTGTCAATGTTTGTTTAAAATACGAGTTTATTATATATTATGTGGTTTGAGTGTTTTTCCAATTCCTTACCCAATATAAAACTTTTCAGATTGCATTAGAAAATTATAATATATAGATAAAATTATATTAGAAAACAAGTACATGTTCAGTTTTTTACAAGAATTCTTTAATTTGTTATCTGAATATTGTTCTTTAACTGTTAGAACTTTATTTAATGATTGTAGATCTTCAACCGCCCATTTCTCCACCTCTAATTTTGCTTTCAAAGTAAATAATAGTTTTCAAAATGAACTAGCGGTGTAAGAAAGAGGTGGTTGAAGATCTATAATCATTAAACAAAGTTCTAACTATTAAAGAGAAAAATGTGGATAAGGAGTTGAGTAACTCTTGAGAAGCATTGAACGTGAACTTGTTCTTCTAATATAAACTAATTTGTCATATTATAATGTTCTAGATCAAGTTGAAATGTTATATGTTTAGTGAGCATTGGCGAAATAAATATTCCACATAATTTATAATAAACTCAGGTGTATATATCACAACGGTTGTTTATACCAACCGTTGTTAAATATTTTGCAGTATAGAATATCATAATGGTTGTTTAAAGTAACTGTTGTGGTAGGTAGAGCTCTACAAGCTTATAATCACGGTCGCACGACCGTGGTGGAAAGCATCGTACATACAATCACACCTTACCTTATAACAGTTGGTTTAACGTGGTGGTATCCCTTTTCCAACCGTTATAATAGATGTTTTTCATAACAGTGGGATATTGTGTAAAGGTCGTGTATTTAATCCCCATGGAAACCTTTTTGGAATTCTGAAATGGCGAAAACATATGTTCCCTCAGTTTTGACATTTCACCGATGGGTATACCACTTTTTCACCTCGGTTTTGTCATAAAACTGACGAGTAAAACAAATTTGAGTTTATTAAATCTAATGTATTTCTTATTTCACTAAACCCTATACTAAACATATAACTTCTCAAAATTGGTTAGAAAAATAATTTTATGAACAATTGTGTTATATTTGAAGAACAACTTACGTTGATTAATCATTTTGAAGCATCATGTAACTCATCACTCATCTCACGTTCTTTCATGTTAAAATCTCTTCAATGTTTCAAGTTATTTATTCAACACTTACATTTCTACTAATTCATTCTTGAAAGCATAAAATTTTTTATGCTTTAAAAATGAACAAATATGGAAGAAAAATGAAAAAAAGCTATATGTATTAGAGAGATTTTAACCATAAAAGAGCATGAGATAAATGATGAGTCGCAGAATGCTAGAAAAATATTAATCAGTATAAGATATGTTTCTAAATAGGGCTTAGTGAAACAAACAATGGACATTAGATATAATAAACTCAATTCTACGAAACAAGATGAGAGTTGCACAAAGAATCACAAAAAATATAATCTTAATATCAATCTCAAACTCAAACACAATAACAACAACTAAACTACAACATATAGATTTAATATACTCAACTCAAAATCAACAACTTACATTAAACAAACAAAAAACAATAACAACATAAAGAACAATAACATCAATAAACAACCTCTAGGGTTTAGACTCTCAACAACAAGAATAACAACATTAACAAAAACAACATCAATAAACCTATAACATAAATCTATTTAATTAGCAACAATAACAACAACAAGCTTAAACCTCTAGGATTTAGGGTCTCAACAATGAATCTCAACAACAAGAACAAAAAAATCATCAATAACAACAACATCAATGAACCTATAACATAAATATATTTAAACAATAAAAACAACAAGAGAAAATCTCTAGGGTTTTGGATCTCAACAGCACAACAACAACAACACTAATAATATGAGTAGTAACGTTTGACGTACTAAATTTTTTAAAAAGAAGTAAAATAAAATAATTTGGATCTATGAAGAAGAAACGAGGGCCCTAAACACATAACATCTTCGTATGGAAGATGATATGTGTTTATGGCTCTCGTTGTTTACGACTCTTTTGTTAAGGGTTCTTCGTTAGGGTTCTTTTTTTAGACAAATGAAATAGAATGCTACAAACTAAAGCTATATATATCAAAGAAACATATTCACCTCGGTTGGGAATAAAACCAAGGTAAAAAATGGTGTATTTTTAGATTAAAAATAAAATATTCAAGAAGACGCATCTTTTAATGAGACAAAAACATAATCTGAAGCTACTGGGGCTCGAATCATGTACATTGAATAACTTTACCCCACAGTTTCGAAAATAATCGACGAAATATATTGTATATTTTTTATTAAAAAATAGGGCATGTCTAAGAATTTTATCTCGGATTTTTGATATGTGAGGTGATATCGTTGTCACAAAAAGTAGTTTTTCTAGTAGTGATTTCTCCACTAAATCTAACTCGAAAACACTATTTCTTCCATTAACTAAACTAGAAAACATCATTTCTTCAAGTAACAAGTTTCAGAACTCCATTATTAGGCAATGCAACGGGGTGGGGCGAGAGCGGACTTAAGTATTACCAGCCCCGCCTCCGCACCCAGACCCAATTGAGGGTAACAATTTCCCCCCGCCCCACCCTCAAAAAGGATCGGAACTCCATCATTTTAAGAATAATTATAATACTTAATCATTTTTATAAATTTTTTACTTAAAAAAATGAATAATAATAATAATAAACTTGATATTTTAAAATTAAGAAAGGTTAATGGATAATAAAGTTATAAAAAATAAGAATGTTAAGTTAACTTTATTATAAGGTAAATTAATCTTTTTATTTTTTAAAAAAATATCATATATTTCATCGGTTTAGATAGAAATTGATGGGTAAAGTATTTAGAGGACACACACTCGAATCCCAACAACTACATTTTACCACATTTTAATTTTTAAAATTTATGCAAAACCGAGGGATAAAGTATTTAGACGACACATATTTGAATCTCAACAACTACATTTTATCACCTTTTAATTTTTTTAAATTTTTTTATGACTTATGGGTAAAGTATTTAGATGACACGACTTCGAATTCCAACAACTACATTTGATCTCATTTTACTTTTTTTTAAAATTATATGTCCTATTACCTCAGTTTTGTTGAAACCGAATGAGTAAAGTAGCATATTTTTTATTTTATTTATTTATGACCAATTTGATGAAAAAATTAAGGAGAAAATCTCTGCCATCTATTTATAAAGTAACAGTGATCAAGACATTTCCAAAGCATCAATCCACATGAAACATTAATGATCCGCGTAAAACTCTCACTAGCCAATCAAAATGTGAATGTCACAACTATTCATCTTGGATGTAAAGTGCTAAATTTTAAACTTAACCTATTGAAAACAATGATAATGAAAGCAAGAGCAAAACAATATTTCATGATTAGTTTCTTAACATAATATTTTCTCTAGTAATTCTTGTTAAAAATGTTTAATGTTAGTTAGGAAAACATGAAAGTAACTTATTAATGTTAGTTGTAGCTGTATCAAGTAAAATGTTTAATATTGTTATTGTTGTTGTTGAAATTTAGTATTTAACGATTCTATTGATTTTGTTTATTTGTTGTTAGTGTTGTTGTTGAGATTTAATGGTTAAAGATTCCATAGATTTTGTTGTTGTTGTTATTCTTCTTGTTGTTCTTGTTGTTGAGATTTAATATTTAAAGATTCTATTGATTTTGTTTTTGTTGTTGTTATTGGTGTTGTTGATGATGTTTTGCAAATTAAAACGGAAAAAAAAACAGGTTAAAAATAAAATTTTGTAAACATGATTTTACCCATCGGTTATTGTTAAAAATCGAGGTAAGAAGCAGCACAGTTTTGAAAATCCAAAAAATTTCGTTGCTAGGGATCGAACTGATGATCAATGCCACTTTCTCTCTCAGTTATTCAGAAATCAAGGGGGTAAAGTAGCATGTTTTCATGTCGTCCTTCGTTACCTTGTATGTGCAACTGAGGTTATATCTCCTTCGCGTCCGAGGTAAAATGAGATTATTTGTAGTAGTGAACCGTGGTAAAAAGTGGGTTGGCTAAGATTTCACCATGATTGAAAGTTTTAGTAGTGGTGAAAATAAGATTGACTGACATTTCACTATGATTGAATGTTCAAATTATGGTGAAATGTACCGCGTGATCTAGTTGTTCACCATAGACTTTAACTCGTTGTAAAAAGTATAACACTTACTATTACACTCTTCATTATCACATACCAACATTCGTGGTGGAATCTTTCTTTCAATTGTGATGATAGATAATTCTTGTAGTAGTATTATCTTTTGGTGAGTTAGTTTTTCTCATAATAATGGTAAAGTAAGCATGTGAAAATAGATATTACTTAGAATAAATTATTATCTATAATATAATAAAATTTGATGTTCTGGAAAATCCTCCTATGCCCTACCCTCTTATTCCGCCACCTCACCAAATTGAGGGAATTTTGTATCCAAATGTTACTTTTTCCAATTGATGATGTTAACTTGTTCTATTTTAACTACATGTTTATTTAATTAGGCCATGGTTTGCTAGGTGTAGTTCATTTGATGATGTCACATACTTCTATTTGGTTCCAAACCAACATATCCAATTTAACTTTTTATCTTTTCTCTTCACCCAATGTCAGATCAAATTCAAAATTTATGTATTCTTTTCTCTTACTTTTAACTTTTCACTTTCCTCTTTTCTCACTTCTCTCTCTTTGTCAATCCTCTTTTTCTGCCCTCTACATCTTCCTATGCGTCTACCATTTTCATCTACCTCTTCCCTCTTTCTGCTACATCTTCCTATGCCTCTACCACTTTCCTCTTTTCTCACTTCTCTCTCTTTGTCAAGAACAAGTCATTCGACATCAACAAAAATCAGGATTTTGGAAGAAGACCCAAAACTGAAGAAAAGACTAACCAAGGAAAAGGAACCTAATGAAATGGATGTGAAAGGTTTAGATACATAAGAGCTGAGTGTCCCACTAATCTCAAGAAGCAGAAGAAGGGTTTGTATGTGTCATGGTCAGAAGATGATTCTGAAAGTGATCCTGAAGTGGAATCTGTAAAGAGGTTACTGCCTTGACTGGAATTTGTGATTCTGATGAAGAATCAGATTGTGAAGAACTCACTTTTGAGGTTCTTGCTGATTCATACAAGGAGTTATGCTCAGAAGTAAAGAAGTGTATCAACTGGGAGAAGATCAAAAGAAAGTCATTGCCCAAGTACATGCTGAAAAAGTGGAGCATCTGTCTATCATCTCTGATCTGAAGGATGAAGTTGTATTGCTCAATTCAAAACATGACAATATGACTAAGTCTGTAAGAATGCTTAACAGTAGTTCTGATGTGCTGGATGAGATTCTTCAAACTGGTAAGAATGCTGGAAATGTTAAAGGTCTTGGTTATGATAATCAAGTGATGATGAATAGAGGAAAAGGGTTTGCAATGAGTTTTGTTCATCCTAAAAGAAAACAGGAACCAAATATGTCAAATCAAATGTCCCAACATCAACAAAGACATCAGTATGATTACTCAGGAAGTAAGACCCAATGATGAAGATGTCATTATTATGGAAGGTTTGGTCACATAAACCCCTATTGTTACAAACTATATGACTATCCCAAACCTGTTTCACAACCCAGAAGAAAACAGACTATTGTTGAAGCAAGGAAAAAAGGGATTCCCATAAATGGCACTTCTGGACTCATAACTCATACCTCCCTTAGAGCCTCTGCTAGAGAGGATTGGTATTTTGATAGTGGTTGTTCTAGACACATGACTTGTGTCAAGAAATTCTTGGTGGATATTAAATCATATTCCACTAGCTATGTCACTTTTGGAGATGGATCAAAAGGTGAAATAAAGGGTGTTGGAAAGATGGACTATATTGGACTGCCTAGTCTTTATGATGTACTATTTGTTAAAGGGTTGACTGCTAATTTAATAAGTATTAGTCAACTATGTGACCAAGGTCTCAAAGTTAGCTTTACTAAATCTGAATGCTTGGTAACAAATGAGAAGAATAAAGTTATCATGAAGGGAGCTAGATCAAAAGATAATTGTTATCTATGGACTCCTCAAGAAAAAAAAATTGTTTCTTCATATGCTTGATGTCAAAATAAAATGAAGTTAAGTTATTGCATCAAAAGCTTGGTCACTTACATCTGAAAGGTATGAAGAAAGTTTTATCAAAGGAAGCAGTCAGAGGTATTCCCAAGATGAAAATTAATGAAGGAAGAATCTGTGGTGAATGTAAAATTAGGAAGCAAACAAAGATGTAACATAAGAAGCTCCAACATCTGACCACTTCAAAAGTTCTGGAGCTACTTCATATGGACTTGATGGGACCTATGTAGGTTGAAAGTCTTAGAGGAAAGAGGTATGCCTATGTTGTTGTTGATGACTTCTCAAGGTTCACCTGGGTGAATTTCAACAAAGAGAAGTAAGAAGTTTTTGAAGTATTTAAAGAACTTTCTCAAAAGATTCAAACAGAGAAGGATTGTGGTATTGTCAGAATTAGAAGTGACCATGGGAAGGAATTTGAAAATAATAAGTTTGATGAATTATGCACTTCAGAAGGGATTAGTCATGAGTTCTCTTCACCCATCACCCCTCAACAAAATGGTGTGATTGAGCGCAAGAATAAGACTATTCAAGAATGTGCCAGGGTCATACTTCATGCTAAGATACTACCATATCATTTTTGGGATGAAGCCATGAACACTGCCTACTATATACTTAATAGAGTGACTATCAGACCTGGTGCATCTGCCACACTTTATGAAGTGTGGAAAGGAAGAAAGCCAATTGTGAAGTATTTCCATGTATTTGGAAGTAAATGTTATATTTTGGCAGATCGTGAGCAGAGGAGAAAAATGGATCCTAAAAGTGATGAGAACATTTTTTTGGCATACTCTACAAACAGTAAAGCATATAGAGTATTCAACTCCAGAACTAAGGTGATGATGGAATCCATAAATATTGTTGTTGATGACTCAACTAAAGAAGGTGATGTCATAGATGATGTTAAAACATCTATGAATGATGTTCCTGAAGATGTTGCAGACTCAAGTGCTAATACTGAACCTGCAGAGACTGATTCAACTAACAAAGGACCTTCCATTAGAATTCAGAAAGATCATCCTAAGGAGCTTATAAGAGGAAATCTAAATAAAGGGATAATTACCATATCAAGGGAAGTTGTGTCAAATGCCTGTTTTGTTTCTAAATTTGAACCCAAGAATATCAAGGAGGCCTTGACTGATGAGTTTTGGATTAATGTTATGTAAGATGAACTTGGACAATTCAAAAGAAATGAGGTTTGGGATTTGGTACCAAGACCTGAAGGGACAAATGTCATTGGTACTAAATGGTTGTATAAGAATAAGTCAAATGAACAGGGTGTTGTTACCAGAAACAAAGTCAGACTTGTTGCTCAAGGATACACTCAAATGGAAGGAGTGGACTTTGATGAAACATTTGCTCCTGTGGCTCGCTTGGAATCTATCAGATTGTTACTTGGAATGGCATGTCTTTTAAAGTTCAAGTTGTTCCAAATGGATATTAAAAGTGATTTTTTAAATGGTTATTTAAATAAAGAAGTGTATGTTGAACAACCAAAAGGATTTGTTGATCCTGCTTTCCCAAATCATGTGTTCAAACTAAAGAAGGCATTGTATGGTTTAAAACAAGCTCCAAGAGCTTGGTATGAAAGGTTGACTGAGTTTCTCATCAACCATGGATATAGAAAGGGTGGAATTGATAAGACTCTCTTTGTCAAAGAGGAGGATGGAAAACTTATGATAGCTCAGATCTATGTGGATGATATTGTATTTAGAGGGATGTCAGATGAGATGGTCCAACATTGTGTCAAGCAAATGCAATCTGAGTTTGAAATGAGTTTGGTAGGTGAATTAACTTACTTTCTTGGACTCCAAGTCAAACAGATGGAAGACTCCATCTTTCTTTGTCAAAGAAAATATGCAAAGAATATTATAAAGAAATTTGGATTGGAGAATTCTAGTCACAAAAGAACTCCTACTCCTACACACTTGAAGTTATCTAAAGATGAAAAGGGCATTAGTGTTGATCAGAGTTTATATAGAAGCATGATTGGTAGTCTTCTATACCTTACAGCAAGAAGACCGGATATAACTTTTTCTATTGGAGTTTGTGATAGATATCAAGCATAATCCAAAGTTATTCACATCAATCAATTAAAAAGGATTATGAAGTATGTGAATGGTACATGTGATTATGGAATGTTGTATTCTCATGATTCAAATTCCATGTTAGTGGGGTATTGTGATGTTGGTTGGGTTGGTAGTGCTGATGACATGAAGAGTACCTTTGGAGGATGTTTCTTTTGGGGGGGGGGATTGATTTCATGGTTAAACAAGAAATAGAATTGTGTATCCCTATCTATTGCTGAAGTTGAGTACATAGCAGAAGGTAGCAACTACTCTCAACTAATGTGGATGAAACAAATGTTGTCTGAATATAATGTCACACAAGATGTCATGACATTATTCTGTGACAACTTGAGTGATATTAATATCTCCAAAAATACTATTCAACATAGTAGGACTAAACACATTCACATCAGAAATCATTTTATTAGAGAACTTGTTGAAGACATGTTAGCACTGAAAATCAGCTTGTGACATTTTTACCAAAGCCTTGGATGTAGTTCAGTTTGAAAAATTAAAAGGAAAACTTGGTATTTGTGTTTATGAGGACTTATAGCAATTGCAACTATTTATGCATGTCAAACAAATTTTTCACTTTCATCATTACACATGACACGTTTGTCTAAGCATATTACTCCACTGTGTATCTTTTTGGACGGAAACACGCTGCCCGTTTCGTTCTAACATTTTGTTCCTCTCCAGAAATCTACGCCCACCTTATCTCACGTGTCTCTCCCCATTTCGTCTGTGTCAAGTGTTACCAAAGATGTCAAAACAATCTTCACCCAAGCACATGCATGTCTCAACTGAAAACATTGGGTCATCTTCTCCAACTGCTAGGCAAAATGAACCATTCCAAATGATCAATTTGTCTTGTCTTATCTTGGATGTTGCTCCCTTATCCATGATTCTTGCACCTACTCAGAAGAAAGCAACGCCATCTATTTCAAAGAATGTCAAGACTTCTGGTAAGTCTTCTATTTCTAAACCTACAACCCCTAATGAAGATAAGATTGTTGTTGAGAGGGTTCTAGGTCTAGAGGTTATGAGATGAGAAACCCTACTAAGCATACTGGTGTTACTAAGAATCAAATCGAAGCGGAAAGGATTGCAATTGATAAGGAACTTCGGAAGTTTGTTACCTCTATGTTGAAGGAAGTGGATTCAGATGTTTTGACATATGTTCAAACATCTTTGGCAAAAGAAACTAGCCCTGATGGTGATTCTAGTGAAAAGGATGATGAATGTGTCCCTGAGCAAGTTGCTCATGAAAGAAGGAGTAAGAAGAAGGTTGATTATGTTATCAATGTTGATGACCTAACATCTGGTGAGGAACCTCTTACCAACATCTTGGCTCTTGGAATAGCCAAGAGACTTCAAAGAAGAAAAGGAAAGGTTATGATGTTTGAAGATTCTCCTTCTAAGGAGATAAAAATAAAATCTAGTGGTATGAAAAACACTCCCTCTAGAAGTTCCAAAGGAAAATATCCTGTTGGTCCTGCTAGATCATGGAGTAAAGTTGTTATTCCTACGAGGAAGAGAAAAGTTGTTTCTTCAAGTGTTTCTGAGTGTAAGGTCGAAGAGGATGTCCAGGACATCATTCCTGTGAGAAGATCTTCTCCAAAGAAGCCATATGTTGTTGTGCCCGAGGTTCCACTGGACAACATGTCTTTACATTATATAAAGAATGTTAAAAGATGGAAGTTTGTTATTCAAAGGAGGATAGCTTTGTAGAGGTGATTAGGGAAGGATACCCTAAAATGTAAGGAGGTAGTGGAGCTTATAGAGGCTGCTAATTTGATAAAGACTGTCACAAAATTTGGTCCTTGCTATGAAGGTATAGTCAAGGAGTTTGTGGTGACCACTCCTGATGGGTGTGATGATGCAAAGAGTGAAGACTATAGGAAGATGAATGTTACAGGAAATGTCACAACATTTCTCCTATTGTAATCAACAAGTTTCTGGGAAAGGACTAAAGAACCTCAGGCTGAGCTAGAGGTTACAGATGACCAAGTGTGTAAGGAGATAACTGCCAAGCAGAGGAAAGTTTTCGGCTGGGAAGCTAAGTGTCAAGCATGTAATCCTTCATAAAATTGGGGCTGTCAACTAGGTGCCTACAGATCATACTTCAACCATATCTATTGAGCTTGGGAAGTTTATATTTTCTATTGGAACAAGAAGAGCTTTTGATTTTGGGAAGTACATTTTTGAACAAGTTATGAAGCAGGCCTTCTCAACTGCTGTGAAGATGCCTATCTACTTTCCCTCACTCATCTGTGGGATAATCCTGAACCAACATCTTGGAATCTTATTTCCTATTGATACTGTGAAGAAAAGGGAATCTCCTTTATCCATCCATTAGAAACTGTTTGCTGGAACACCAGTTCCAGATATTGTCATGACATCTTCTCAAGTACCTGGCCTTGCCACTTCCAAGGAGAGCGTTATTACTCAGCTGAAGGAGACATGTAAAGAATTGGATGATTTCATCCGGTCTAGCACTGCTACAAAGATAAAGCTTGAAAAAATGATCAAGGATTTGATGGATGAAGAGGAAAAGGAAGTTGAACATGTTGGTGATGACAATGATGGAGCTGATGTAGAGGACTCTGATGGTGGCAATGATGCTGAGAATAATGAAGATAAATAAGCTGAAGGAGAGGAGTGTGATACTGTAGACTCAGGTAGTCAGAAAGATATCTGATAAGATATTTGATTGTAGTGTTGTTGTTTTTGGTTTTGTTGTGTGGTCTCTGACCAGGATTTCAAGCACCCTTGTGTGCACTTTTGTTTGTGCTATTTAACTTTTTGTGCTAATGTGGTTTATATGTTTTTGTTAGCTACTTACCTTTGTCATATTATGGCTAAAAAGGAGGAGTAATATCTATGTGCTCTAACCACTAACCACTAACTGTTTACTGCTTTTGAGGGGGAGTTCCTCCTGTCAGCTTTTGAGGGGGAGTTCCTGTTCTGGAACATTTGGGTTATTGTGAAGAGATGTCATACATGATGTCCTGACATCAATTTTTATGAGAATTTATTTTATTTGTGAGGCTGTGTTTTTGCTGTTGATGCCTCTGACAGTCTGATATCTCTGATGAAAATTCTTTCTGATGTGCTTCTGGTATGTGTGTGTTTGATTTTTTCAAACCTATTTAGTTTTGTTGTAACCTGGATTATGGTGTTTGTATGCAAGGGTTTTTTGGTTGTTTTAGCCAAAATTGGCAAAAGGGGGAGATTGTTAATTCTCTGTATTTGTGATTGGCAGTAATTTTAGTAAAACTAACTTAGCAGCAACATGTTGAACAAGATGTCCTAACATGAGGATCAAACATCTTGTCTGTTACAGGTTTACATCTTGGTAACGGTTTGTTTGATCAACATATTACTGAATATTATGGGAATATTAAGTAATCCTACGTGGCGTTCAAGATTGAGGAATCAGAGATTCTGTTTGCGTTTAAAGTTATTCTGTTTTTCTAAATGTTGAGACATTTTAGAAAACCCTTGATTGAAGACCTATTTTTATACATATTTTTCTGGAAACTTTTAGAAGTTGCCTTGCTGCATTTTTGAAGCCCAAATCCAGTCAAGACTATGTTTATAAATAGAATGCTACAAACCTAACTGGAAGACGGATCAAATATTATTTCACTGAGTTTTTAGGGTTTGTGTGTTCATGTTAATTGTGAGCCTCTCTAATATCATCTTGGTATAAGAGTAGGACTATCTCTATTGAGTTGTAAGTTCTGTCAATTACTCTTAAGCTTTTAAGCATTGAGTGATTGTGTGTCGTTGTAGTGTAACTTCTTAAACTTTAAAAATAGTATTGTTTTATCACTGTTGTGATTGAAAGGGAAATGAGAGGGGTCTCATACCTAAGTGAGTCTTAGGTAGAAGTTAATCACGAATAGCGATTTCGGAGTAGATTGTAAACTGGAGATAGTTTGTTAAAGGTCTACAACCTGATACTATTTAGTGGATTTCCTCCATGGCTTGGTAGCCCCTAGATGTAGGCGTTGTTGTACCGAGAACTGGATTAACAACTCTGTATGCTCTGTTATTTTCTGTACTCTTAATTGTTGTGATATTGTCATTGTGTTTTGATAAGATATTAATATCTCGACATCTCTTAGGACATCCGATATCTGCATACCAGAACTTCATGGTTGTTCTTTCCAGTAGAATTTAACCAACCTCATTGCTTTTTCATTTTCTATTATTCAAGTGGTTCTATTATTTTCCTTTAATTTTTATTGATAATTTTTAGTAGAAACAAACTTCCACGGTTTAAATGACCCATCTATATTTTCTTTTACTTCCTTGAACGATTTTACTGATGTTAAATATGTCACAATATTACTGTTATGATTATATGTTCCATCTGATGCTTTGATGTTAGTTTATGTTGAAAGTATTTTGGGGTTCTTTGCTTATTTTACATTTATGTTTGCTTTGCCCACATCTACATTTTTCGTCGCCATAACTCCACTCTGGTTGCTTAGAGGTTTCTTTTGAAGTGTATGAGTGTATGATATATTTATTACTTAATTATCATTTGACAAGAATATAAGTTCAACTATGCAATGTTTTCTCACCAGAAGCACCTCCCTTTTCTATTATTAACTATAATTGGTGTCTTGTAAGTATTTCTACAAGCTGGTAATCCAAATTAATTGATTAGCTAAGTGACTTTTTTTAATCGATCTTGTAAAAAGTTTTGTAATTGTAACAATTCAGTCATGTAATTATGTATAACAGATAAGAACCACCAAGTGTACATATAGTGGCTAAGTGTACTTATAGTTAATGATTCATATTCAATTTTATGATTCCATTTTTTGTTAAACATAATACAAAACATGTTATTGCATAATCATATGTTCATAATGATGAAGCAAATGGAAATGACAGGATTATCCTACGATTTCATATATAATTACTGTTGAATTCCATATATCTTGAAATTTTTGATTCTGATACTCACGTTATTATTGAATCCAGGTAAACATTAAATCTTACTCCCTCCATTTTTTATTATAAGTCGTTTTTGACTTTTCACACGTATTAAGAAATCTAATAATTGTAGTATGAAAATGAGAAATTTGAAGAAGTTTACAAAATTATCCTTCATTAATTGAAAAGACAAATTGACATAATTGAAAGGAAAGAGAATAATAAATATTTAAAGGCATAATAGGACAAATAACATTAATGATTCATTGATATTATAAAACGACTTATATTGTGGTACAAAATATTTTTCTAAAATGACTTATAATAAAAAACAGAGATAGTAAATCTTAATGAAATTTCATTTGAATTTTATCTTTATTTGTTGGAATAAATTAATTTTTATTTTTCTTATTATTATTATTATTAAGTTTTGTCTTTATTTTAATAAAATTTATCTTCTCATATCGTAAAAATTATTTGAAAATGGAAAATAAAATTACTGATTCAATTATTTTTATAAGCAATTATTGTTATAAATATTTTTAAAACAAAAATAATATTTATATACGAGAAAAAAATACATTGTTGATTCAAATATTTTTTATATGGGAACAACTTTATTATTGATTCAAATATTTTTTTATAAATAAAATCAAAATAAAAATAACATTTATATATGGGAAAAATATATTGTTTATTAAAATATTTTTATATACAGGAAAAAAATATTATTGTTATAAAGGAAATAACTTTACTTCTGATCGAAATATTGAATAATAGAAATTTATCGACCATATTTTTCAAATATGTGAAAAAGATTAAGGGAACTTATTAAAAAAGATTTTAGAAATTGTATTCTCTCATAAAATAATGTCTTATTTGTTAAAAAAAATTAAAACGATAATTCATCTAATAGAAGTCTCAATAGTTTTTATTTTTAATCAAATTATTTATGATATTGTTGTTTAACTTTCATCTTCTACCTTTATTACAATTTCAACTTAAATTTACTATTATTCTTAAGTTTTTTCTTTTTTTAACAGTTTGCAAACAAATACGCATCCAAAATCATATCCCATTAAAAACGCACCCCTTACGTAGACAAGAGTTTGTTACTAGTTAAAATAAAAATTTATCATACTTAAATTATGCACTAAAAATATATTACTACGAAGTTGAATATGTTGGTGCACATTATGAAGAAGATGAAGATGAAAGAAGTGAGAGAAGAGAAAATAACAAACTTCCAATACTCTGCTAAAACGGTCACAGCAAAATGGTTGCACTCACACTGCACTCAAACTACTCTGTTGTGTACAGACTATTACATTACTTAATGGCTAAACACATTATTACTTGTATACACAAACAATTATGCCACGTAGGCAAAATACTAAATTAGTAAATTACCATTCAACATCATCCCTTAATTCAGGATGTAACTAATCAAAACTAATAACACCAATTCCATCCCTCAAGTGGAGAAATTGATCAGTCTTGATCGCTTTCGTCAGAACATCTCTCAGATGCTACTAGGTGCTACATTACACTACATTTTGACTCTGACTTTTCAGAAAATGATACTTAGTCTCAATATGCTTGCTTCTCCCATGCAGCGCTGGATTCTTGGCAAGATTGATTATATACTTGTTATCAATCATCAGCTTCAAAGGCTTGTTTACATTGATCTTTAGATCCTATAGTAAATTCAGAAGTTAAACTACTTGACATGCAACCATAATTCCTACGACATATTCAGCTTCACAGGTTGACAAAGAAAAAATTGGTTACTTCTTGGAACATTAAGGAACAGGACCTCCCAGATACTTAAATAAAAGTCTAGAAGTACTTCTTCTATCAACTCTGTCTCCACACCATCAGAGTCTGAGTAACACATCAAGTATGAATTAACATTTTCACCAGAAGGGAACAAAACTCCATACTTCAGAGTCCCCTTAATATACCTCAGAATCCTGACAGTAGCTTGATAATGAGATCACTTCGATCTACATCATTACCTTCATAATCATAATCCAATTTGTGATTTATTTTTGCAGGTGTGATAACAACCTTATGATTTAACAACTCAAATCTCTTCAGAAGTTCAAGTTCATACTTCAGCTGATGCAAAATGATACCCTTCTCAGAGTGCAGAATCACCATCCTTAGAAAATATACCATATTTCCCAAATCAGTCATCTCAAACTCATCCATCAGTACCTTCTTGAGCTTTATTATCTCATATGAACAACTTCTTGTCAGCAATATGTATATTTTTAGAAAACCCTTGATTGAAGACCTATTTTTATGCATATTTTTCTGCAAACTTTTAGAAGTTGCCTTGCTGCATTTTTGAAGCCCAAATCCAGTCAAGACTATGTTTATAAATAGAACGCTACAAACCTAACTGGAAGACGGATCAAATATTATTTCACTGAGTTTTTAGGGTTTGTGTGTTCATGTTAATTGTGAGCCTCTCTAATATCATCTTGGTATAAGAGTAGGACTATCTCTATTGAGTTGTAAGTTCTGTCAATTACTCTTAAGCTTTTAAGCATTGAGTGATTGTGTGTCGTTGTAGTGTAACTTCTTAAACTTTCAAAATAGTATTGTTTCATCAATGTTGTGATTGAAAGGGAAATGAGAGGGGTCTCATACCTAAGTGAGTCTTAGGTAGAAGTTAATCACGAATAGCGATTTGGGAGTAGATTGTAAACTGGAGATAGTTTGTTAAAGGTCTACAACCTGATACTATTTAGTGGATTTCCTCCATGGCTTGGTAGCCCCTAGATGTAGGCGTTGTTGTACACCGAACTGGATTAACAACTCTGTATGTTCTGTTATTTTCTGTATTCTTAATTGTTGTGATATTGTCATTGTGTTTTGATAAGATATTAATATCTCGACACCTCTTAGGACATCCGATATCTGCATACCAGAACTTCATGATTGTTCTTTCCAGTAGAATTTAACCAACCTCATTGCTTTTTCATTTTCTATTATTCAAGTGGTTCTATTATTTTCCTTTAATTTTTATTGATAATTTTTAGTAGAAACAAACTTCCACGGTTTAAATGACCCATCTATATTTTCTTTTACTTCCTTGAACGATTTTACTGATGTTAAATATGTCACAATATTACTGTTATGATTATATGTTCCATCTGATGCTTTGATGTTAGTTTATGTTGAAAGTATTTTGGGGTTCTTTGCTTATTTTACATTTATGTTTGCTTTGCCCACATCTACATTTTTCGTCGCCATAACTCCACTCTGGTTGCTTAGAGGTTTCTTTTGAAGTGTATGAGTGTATGATATATTTATTACTTAATTATCATTTGACAAGAATATAAGTTCAACTATGCAATGTTTTCTCACCAGAAGCACCTCCCTTTTCTATTATTAACTATAATTGGTGTCTTGTAAGTATTTCTACAAGCTGATAATCCAAATTAATTGATTAGCTAAGTGACTTTTTTTAATCGATCTTGTAAAAAGTTTTGTAATTGTAACAATTCAGTCATGTAATTATGTATAACAGATAAGAACCACCAAGTGTACATATAGTGGCTAAGTGTACTTATAGTTAATGATTCATATTCAATTTTATGATTCCATTTTTTGTTAAACATAATACAAAACATGTTATTGCATAATCATATGTTCATAATGATGAAGCAAATGGAAATGACAGGATTATCCTACGATTTCATATATAATTACTGTTGAATTCCATATATCTTGAAATTTTTGATTCTGATACTCACGTTATTATTGAATCCAGGTAAACATTAAATCTTACTCCCTCCATTTTTTATTATAAGTCGTTTTTGACTTTTCACACGTATTAAGAAATCTAATAATTGTAGTATGAAAATGAGAAATTTTGAAGAAGTTTACAAAATTATCCTTCATTAATTGAAAAGACAAATTGACATAATTGAAAGGAAAGAGAATAATAAATATTTAAAGGCATAATAGGACAAATAACATTAATGATTCATTGATATTATAAAACGACTTATATTGTGGTACAAAATATTTTTCTAAAATGACTTATAATAAAAAACAGAGATAGTAAATCTTAATGAAATTTCATTTGAATTTTATCTTTATTTGTTGGAATAAATTAATTTTTATTTTTCTTATTATTATTATTATTAAGTTTTGTCTTTATTTTAATAAAATTTATCTTCTCATATCGTAAAAATTATTTGAAAATGGAAAATAAAATTACTGATTCAATTATTTTTATAAGCAATTATTGTTATAAATATATTTAAAACAAAAATAATATTTATATACGAGAAAAAAATACATTGTTGATTCAAATATTTTTTATATGGGAACAACTTTATTATTGATTCAAATATTTTTTTATAAATAATATCAAAATAAAAATAACATTTATATATGGGAAAAATATATTGTTTATTAAAATATTTTTATATACAGGAAAAAAATATTATTGTTATAAAGGAAATAACTTTACTTCTGATCGAAATATTGAATAATAGAAATTTATCGACCATATTTTTCAAATATGTGAAAAAGATTAAGGGAACTTATTAAAAAAGATTTTAGAAATTGTATTCTCTCATAAAATAATGTCTTATTTGTTAAAAAAAATTAAAACGATAATTCATCTAATAGAAGTCTCAATAGTTTTTATTTTTAATCAAATTATTTATGATATTGTTGTTTAACTTTCATCTTCTACCTTTATTACAATTTCAACTTAAATTTACTATTATTCTTAAGTTTTTTCTTTTTTTAACAGTTTGCAAACAAATACGCATCCAAAATCATATCCCATTAAAAACGCACCCCTTACGTAGACAAGAGTTTGTTACTAGTTAAAATAAAAATTTATCATACTTAAATTATGCACTAAAAATATATTACTACGAAGTTGAATATGTTGGTGCACATTATGAAGAAGATGAAGATGAAAGAAGTGAGAGAAGAGAAAATAACAAACTTCCAATACTCTGCTAAAACGGTCACAGCAAAATGGTTGCACTCACACTGCACTCAAACTACTCTGTTGTGTACAGACTATTACATTACTTAATGGCTAAACACATTATTACTTGTATACACAAACAATTATGCCACGTAGGCAAAATACTAAATTAGTAAATTACCATTCAACATCATCCCTTAATTCAGGATGTAACTAATCAAAACTAATAACACCAATTCCATCCCTCAAGTGGAGAAATTGATCAGTCTTGATCGCTTTCGTCAGAACATCTCTCAGATGCTACTAGGTGCTACATTACACTACATTTTGACTCTGACTTTTCAGAAAATGATACTTAGTCTCAATATGCTTGCTTCTCCCATGCAGCGCTGGATTCTTGGCAAGATTGATTATATACTTGTTATCAATCATCAGCTTCAAAGGCTTGTTTACATTGATCTTTAGATCCTATAGTAAATTCAGAAGTTAAACTACTTGACATGCAACCATAATTCCTACGACATATTCAGCTTCACAGGTTGACAAAGAAAAAATTGGTTACTTCTTGGAACATTAAGGAACAGGACCTCCCAGATACTTAAATAAAAGTCTAGAAGTACTTCTTCTATCAACTCTGTCTCCACACCATCAGAGTCTGAGTAACACATCAAGTATGAATTAACATTTTCACCAGAAGGGAACAAAACTCCATACTTCAGAGTCCCCTTAATATACCTCAGAATCCTGACAGTAGCTTGATAATGAGATCACTTCGATCTACATCATTACCTTCATAATCATAATCCAATTTGTGATTTATTTTTGCAGGTGTGATAACAACCTTATGATTTAACAACTCAAATCTCTTCAGAAGTTCAAGTTCATACTTCAGCTGATGCAAAATGATACCCTTCTCAGAGTGCAGAATCACCATCCTTAGAAAATATACCATATTTCCCAAATCAGTCATCTCAAACTCATCCATCAGTACCTTCTTGAGCTTTATTATCTCATATGAACAACTTCTTGTCAGCAATATGTATATTTTTAGAAAACCCTTGATTGAAGACCTATTTTTATGCATATTTTTCTGCAAACTTTTAGAAGTTGCCTTGCTGCATTTTTGAAGCCCAAATCCAGTCAAGACTATGTTTATAAATAGAACGCTACAAACCTAACTGGAAGACGGATCAAATATTATTTCACTGAGTTTTTAGGGTTTGTGTGTTCATGTTAATTGTGAGCCTCTCTAATATCATCTTGGTATAAGAGTAGGACTATCTCTATTGAGTTGTAAGTTCTGTCAATTACTCTTAAGCTTTTAAGCATTGAGTGATTGTGTGTCGTTGTAGTGTAACTTCTTAAACTTTCAAAATAGTATTGTTTCATCAATGTTGTGATTGAAAGGGAAATGAGAGGGGTCTCATACCTAAGTGAGTCTTAGGTAGAAGTTAATCACGAATAGCGATTTGGGAGTAGATTGTAAACTGGAGATAGTTTGTTAAAGGTCTACAACCTGATACTATTTAGTGGATTTCCTCCATGGCTTGGTAGCCCCTAGATGTAGGCGTTGTTGTACACCGAACTGGATTAACAACTCTGTATGTTCTGTTATTTTCTGTATTCTTAATTGTTGTGATATTGTCATTGTGTTTTGATAAGATATTAATATCTCGACACCTCTTAGGACATCCGATATCTGCATACCAGAACTTCATGATTGTTCTTTCCAGTAGAATTTAACCAACCTCATTGCTTTTTCATTTTCTATTATTCAAGTGGTTCTATTATTTTCCTTTAATTTTTATTGATAATTTTTAGTAGAAACAAACTTCCACGGTTTAAATGACCCATCTATATTTTCTTTTACTTCCTTGAACGATTTTACTGATGTTAAATATGTCACAATATTACTGTTATGATTATATGTTCCATCTGATGCTTTGATGTTAGTTTATGTTGAAAGTATTTTGGGGTTCTTTGCTTATTTTACATTTATGTTTGCTTTGCCCACATCTACATTTTTCGTCGCCATAACTCCACTCTGGTTGCTTAGAGGTTTCTTTTGAAGTGTATGAGTGTATGATATATTTATTACTTAATTATCATTTGACAAGAATATAAGTTCAACTATGCAATGTTTTCTCACCAGAAGCACCTCCCTTTTCTATTATTAACTATAATTGGTGTCTTGTAAGTATTTCTACAAGCTGATAATCCAAATTAATTGATTAGCTAAGTGACTTTTTTTAATCGATCTTGTAAAAAGTTTTGTAATTGTAACAATTCAGTCATGTAATTATGTATAACAGATAAGAACCACCAAGTGTACATATAGTGGCTAAGTGTACTTATAGTTAATGATTCATATTCAATTTTATGATTCCATTTTTTGTTAAACATAATACAAAACATGTTATTGCATAATCATATGTTCATAATGATGAAGCAAATGGAAATGACAGGATTATCCTACGATTTCATATATAATTACTGTTGAATTCCATATATCTTGAAATTTTTGATTCTGATACTCACGTTATTATTGAATCCAGGTAAACATTAAATCTTACTCCCTCCATTTTTTATTATAAGTCGTTTTTGACTTTTCACACGTATTAAGAAATCTAATAATTGTAGTATGAAAATGAGAAATTTTGAAGAAGTTTACAAAATTATCCTTCATTAATTGAAAAGACAAATTGACATAATTGAAAGGAAAGAGAATAATAAATATTTAAAGGCATAATAGGACAAATAACATTAATGATTCATTGATATTATAAAACGACTTATATTGTGGTACAAAATATTTTTCTAAAATGACTTATAATAAAAAACAGAGATAGTAAATCTTAATGAAATTTCATTTGAATTTTATCTTTATTTGTTGGAATAAATTAATTTTTTTTTTTTCTTATTATTATTATTATTAAGTTTTGTCTTTATTTTAATAAAATTTATCTTCTCATATCGTAAAAATTATTTGAAAATGGAAAATAAAATTACTGATTCAATTATTTTTATAAGCAATTATTGTTATAAATATTTTTAAAACAAAAATAATATTTATATACGAGAAAAAAATACATTGTTGATTCAAATATTTTTTATATGGGAACAACTTTATTATTGATTCAAATATTTTTTTATAAATAATATCAAAATAAAAATAACATTTATATATGGGAAAAATATATTGTTTATTAAAATATTTTTATATACAGGAAAAAAATATTATTGTTATAAAGGAAATAACTTTACTTCTGATCGAAATATTGAATAATAGAAATTTATCGACCATATTTTTCAAATATGTGAAAAAGATTAAGGGAACTTATTAAAAAAGATTTTAGAAATTGTATTCTCTCATAAAATAATGTCTTATTTGTTAAAAAAAATTAAAACGATAATTCATCTAATAGAAGTCTCAATAGTTTTTATTTTTAATCAAATTATTTATGATATTGTTGTTTAACTTTCATCTTCTACCTTTATTACAATTTCAACTTAAATTTACTATTATTCTTAAGTTTTTTCTTTTTTTAACAGTTTGCAAACAAATACGCATCCAAAATCATATCCCATTAAAAACGCACCCCTTACGTAGACAAGAGTTTGTTACTAGTTAAAATAAAAATTTATCATACTTAAATTATGCACTAAAAATATATTACTACGAAGTTGAATATGTTGGTGCACATTATGAAGAAGATGAAGATGAAAGAAGTGAGAGAAGAGAAAATAACAAACTTCCAATACTCTGCTAAAACGGTCACAGCAAAATGGTTGCACTCACATTGCACTCAAACTACTCTGTTGTGTACAGACTATTACATTACTTAATGGCTAAACACATTATTACTTGTATACACAAACAATTATGCCACGTAGGCAAAATACTAAATTAGTAAATTACCATTCAACATCATCCCTTAATTCAGGATGTAACTAATCAAAACTAATAACACCAATTCCATCCCTCAAGTGGAGAAATTGATCAGTCTTGATCGCTTTCGTCAGAACATCTCTCAGATGCTACTAGGGGCTACATTACACTACATTTTGACTCTGACTTTTCAGAAAATGATACTTAGTCTCAATATGCTTGCTTCTCCCATGCAGCGCTGGATTCTTGGCAAGATTGATTATATACTTGTTATCAATCATCAGCTTCAAAGGCTTGTTTACATTGATCTTTAGATCCTATAGTAAATTCAGAAGTTAAACTACTTGACATGCAACCATAATTCCTACGACATATTCAGCTTCACAGGTTGACAAAGAAAAAATTGGTTACTTCTTGGAACATTAAGGAACAGGACCTCCCAGATACTTAAATAAAAGTCTAGAAGTACTTCTTCTATCAACTCTGTCTCCACACCATCAGAGTCTGAGTAACACATCAAGTATGAATTAACATTTTCACCAGAAGGGAACAAAACTCCATACTTCAGAGTCCCCTTAATATACCTCAGAATCCTGACAGTAGCTTGATAATGAGATCACTTCGATCTACATCATTACCTTCATAATCATAATCCAATTTGTGATTTATTTTTGCAGGTGTGATAACAACCTTATGATTTAACAACTCAAATCTCTTCAGAAGTTCAAGTTCATACTTCAGCTGATGCAAAATGATACCCTTCTCAGAGTGCAGAATCACCATCCTTAGAAAATATACCATATTTCCCAAATCAGTCATCTCAAACTCATCCATCAGTACCTTCTTGAGCTTTATTATCTCATATGAACAACTTCTTGTCAGCAATATGTATTTTTTAGAAAACCCTTGATTGAAGACCTATTTTTATGCATATTTTTCTGCAAACTTTTAGAAGTTGCCTTGCTGCATTTTTGAAGCCCAAATCCAGTCAAGACTATGTTTATAAATAGAACGCTACAAACCTAACTGGAAGACGGATCAAATATTATTTCACTGAGTTTTTAGGGTTTGTGTGTTCATGTTAATTGTGAGCCTCTCTAATATCATCTTGGTATAAGAGTAGGACTATCTCTATTGAGTTGTAAGTTCTGTCAATTACTCTTAAGCTTTTAAGCATTGAGTGATTGTGTGTCGTTGTAGTGTAACTTCTTAAACTTTCAAAATAGTATTGTTTCATCAATGTTGTGATTGAAAGGGAAATGAGAGGGGTCTCATACCTAAGTGAGTCTTAGGTAGAAGTTAATCACGAATAGCGATTTGGGAGTAGATTGTAAACTGGAGATAGTTTGTTAAAGGTCTACAACCTGATACTATTTAGTGGATTTCCTCCATGGCTTGGTAGCCCCTAGATGTAGGCGTTGTTGTACACCGAACTGGATTAACAACTCTGTATGTTCTGTTATTTTCTGTATTCTTAATTGTTGTGATATTGTCATTGTGTTTTGATAAGATATTAATATCTCGACACCTCTTAGGACATCCGATATCTGCATACCAGAACTTCATGATTGTTCTTTCCAGTAGAATTTAACCAACCTCATTGCTTTTTCATTTTCTATTATTCAAGTGGTTCTATTATTTTCCTTTAATTTTTATTGATAATTTTTAGTAGAAACAAACTTCCACGGTTTAAATGACCCATCTATATTTTCTTTTACTTCCTTGAACGATTTTACTGATGTTAAATATGTCACAATATTACTGTTATGATTATATGTTCCATCTGATGCTTTGATGTTAGTTTATGTTGAAAGTATTTTGGGGTTCTTTGCTTATTTTACATTTATGTTTGCTTTGCCCACATCTACATTTTTCGTCGCCATAACTCCACTCTGGTTGCTTAGAGGTTTCTTTTGAAGTGTATGAGTGTATGATATATTTATTACTTAATTATCATTTGACAAGAATATAAGTTCAACTATGCAATGTTTTCTCACCAGAAGCACCTCCCTTTTCTATTATTAACTATAATTGGTGTCTTGTAAGTATTTCTACAAGCTGATAATCCAAATTAATTGATTAGCTAAGTGACTTTTTTTAATCGATCTTGTAAAAAGTTTTGTAATTGTAACAATTCAGTCATGTAATTATGTATAACAGATAAGAACCACCAAGTGTACATATAGTGGCTAAGTGTACTTATAGTTAATGATTCATATTCAATTTTATGATTCCATTTTTTGTTAAACATAATACAAAACATGTTATTGCATAATCATATGTTCATAATGATGAAGCAAATGGAAATGACAGGATTATCCTACGATTTCATATATAATTACTGTTGAATTCCATATATCTTGAAATTTTTGATTCTGATACTCACGTTATTATTGAATCCAGGTAAACATTAAATCTTACTCCCTCCATTTTTTATTATAAGTCGTTTTTGACTTTTCACACGTATTAAGAAATCTAATAATTGTAGTATGAAAATGAGAAATTTTGAAGAAGTTTACAAAATTATCCTTCATTAATTGAAAAGACAAATTGACATAATTGAAAGGAAAGAGAATAATAAATATTTAAAGGCATAATAGGACAAATAACATTAATGATTCATTGATATTATAAAACGACTTATATTGTGGTACAAAATATTTTTCTAAAATGACTTATAATAAAAAACAGAGATAGTAAATCTTAATGAAATTTCATTTGAATTTTATCTTTATTTGTTGGAATAAATTAATTTTATTTTTCTTATTATTATTTATATTATTAAGTTTTGTCTTTATTTTAAAAAATTTATCTTCTCATATCATAAAAATTATTTGAAAATGGAAAATAAAATTACTGATTCAATTATTTTTATAAGCAATTATTGTTATAAATATTTTTAAAACAAAAATAATATTTATATACGAGAAAAAAATACATTGTTGATTCAAATATTTTTATATGGGAACAACTTTATTATTGATTCAAATATTTTTTTTAAATAATATCAAAATAAAAATAACATTTATATATGGGAAAAATATATTGTTTATTAAAATATTTTTATATACAGAAAAAAATATTATTGTTATAAAGGAAATAACTTTACTTCTGATCGAAATATTGAATAATAGAAATTTATCGACCATATTTTTCAAATATGTGAAAAAGATTAAGGGAACTTATTAAAAAAGATTTTAGAAATTGTATTCTCTCATAAAATAATGTCTTATTTGTTAAAAAAAATTAAAACGATAATTCATCTAATAGAAGTCTCAATAGTTTTTATTTTTAATCAAATTATTTATGATATTGTTGTTTAACTTTCATCTTCTACCTTTATTACAATTTCAACTTAAATTTACTATTATTCTTAAGTTTTTTCTTTTTTTAACAGTTTGCAAACAAATACGCATCCAAAATCATATCCCATTAAAAACGCACCCCTTACGTAGACAAGAGTTTGTTACTAGTTAAAATAAAAATTTATCATACTTAAATTATGCACTAAAAATATATTACTACGAAGTTGAATATGTTGGTGCACATTATGAAGAAGATGAAGATGAAAGAAGTGAGAGAAGAGAAAATAACAAACTTCCAATACTCTGCTAAAACGGTCACAGCAAAATGGTTGCACTCACACTGCACTCAAACTACTCTGTTGTGTACAGACTATTACATTACTTAATGGCTAAACACATTATTACTTGTATACACAAACAATTATGCCACGTAGGCAAAATACTAAATTAGTAAATTACCATTCAACATCATCCCTTAATTCAGGATGTAACTAATCAAAACTAATAACACCAATTCCATCCCTCAAGTGGAGAAATTGATCAGTCTTGATCGCTTTCGTCAGAACATCTCTCAGATGCTACTAGGTGCTACATTACACTACATTTTGACTCTGACTTTTCAGAAAATGATACTTAGTCTCAATATGCTTGCTTCTCCCATGCAGCGCTGGATTCTTGGCAAGATTGATTATATACTTGTTATCAATCATCAGCTTCAAAGGCTTGTTTACATTGATCTTTAGATCCTATAGTAAATTCAGAAGTTAAACTACTTGACATGCAACCATAATTCCTACGACATATTCAGCTTCACAGGTTGACAAAGAAAAAATTGGTTACTTCTTGGAACATTAAGGAACAGGACCTCCCAGATACTTAAATAAAAGTCTAGAAGTACTTCTTCTATCAACTCTGTCTCCACACCATCAGAGTCTGAGTAACATATCAAGTATGAATTAACATTTTCACCAGAAGGGAACAAAACTCCATATTTCAGAGTCCCCTTAATATACCTCAGAATCCTGACAGTAGCTTGATAATGAGATCACTTCGATCTACATCATTACCTTCATAATCATAATCCAATTTGTGATTTATTTTTGCAGGTGTGACAACAACCTTATGATTTAACAACTCAAATCTCTTCAGAAGTTCAAGTTCATACTTCAGCTGATGCAAAATGATACCCTTCTCAGAGTGTAGAATCACCATCCTTAGAAAATATACCATATTTCCCAAATCAGTCATCTCAAACTCATCCATCAGTACCTTCTTGAGCTTTATTATCTCATATGAACAACTTCTTGTCAGCAATATGTCATCAACATAGAGACACACCGGAATCACATTGCCTTCAGAAGTATGCTGAATATAAACGTCATACTTCATCTTACACTTTCTGAATCCTTGGAGCTTAAAAAATGAATCAATTTTTAGATTCCAAGCTCTATGAGCTTGTTTCAGTCCATACAACAGTTTATGTAACCTGTATACCATCCCTTCGTGATTCTTTTTCATAAATCCAGGAGGTTGCGACACGTATACCTCTTCTTGCAATGGACCGTTCAGAAAGGCATATTTCACATCTAAATGCATTAGAAGCCAATTCTTTTTAGCAAATATCTCAATCACCAGTCTGATTATCTCATGTCTTTCTACATTAGCAAACACCTCAAAGTAGTTTAACCCAGGTATCTGTAGGAAACCTCTTGCTGTTAACCTTGATTTGTGTTTTCTAATTGATCCATCTAGCTTTAGTTTCGCCTTGAAAACCCATCTAATGTTGATGGCTTTCTTGTTCTTTGGAAGCTTAGTTAACTTCCAAGTCTTGTTTCTTTCAATAACCTCAAGTTCTTATTCCATGGCCTTGAGACACACTTTCTTCTAGAGCGTTTCTTCAACATTTACTGGTTCAGAGTCTACTAACATGGTACGCTAAACGACTTCTCCTTCATAGTTGACTTTAGTATCTTACAGCATGTTAAAATTTGCAAACCTTCATGGTATTTGTATGATTCTTTCTGGCCTTTGAACTTGTTCAGAATCTTCTTTAGATGTTGGAACAGTATCAAATGCTAGAACCCCAGAAGTACCACCTTCAGAGGAATGACCACCTTTAGAGTTTGGAATATTCCCAGAGTTTGGATTTCCACCAGAGTCTGAATCACCATCAAACAAAGTTCTCCTTCAGCATGCTCATTGTCATACCAAGCAAAGTTTGGTTTCATCTTTCAGCAAGACCATTATGTTGAGGAGTGTGTGGAGCAGTCACCTCATGTTCAATTTCATTCTCCTCACATAACTTTCTGAACTCTGTAGAGTTAAACTCACCTCCACCATCAGTTCTGTGAACTTTACAAGGGATACCCACATCATCCTTGTGAACTCATCAAAAAGTGACACAAAGTTTTTATTCCTTCAAAGTGAAGGTACTGGAAATGGTCCACACACATCAAAATGCATCACATCGAGAGAATGTTTTGATCTTGGAGGCATTTCGGATGTAAATGGTAGTCTTGGTTGCTTCCTTCTCATGCACACATTGCATGACTTCTCTGGCTTCTTAATTGCAGGAATTCTATGTACCAACTTCTTTGAATTAAGATTCCCTAAGCTTCTGAAGTTCAGATGACCAAATCTTTTGTTCCACAACTAACTTTCCTTCATAACACTTGTTTGCACTAAGGCATCTAGAGTCTGCAGTTTTAGCATTCACTTTGAATGTTTTATTCCTTCCCTGTTTTAACTTCATAATCAGCTTCTAATTACAATCATAAAACTTTAAAAGATTATCCTTCATGGTAATTGAAAAACCTTTCTCAAATAATTGACCTACACTCATCAGATTGCTTTTCAAGCCAAGAACATACCACACATTCTGAATCAATGCAGTTCTACCATTATTCAGAACTACTCTGACATTTCTCATTCCTTCAACATTCAGATACTTATAATCAACATATATGGTCTTGGTCATCTTACCAAAGTCAAACTCAACCATCCAGTTCTTATTTCCAATAAGGTGATTTGAACAACCAGTGCCCATGTACCACCATCATTCCAAATACGCACTATCAGAATCAGAAGCCGTCAATATCATAGGTTCATCATCAAAATCTCTTCTGGCTATGTTTGCTTTTTCTGACTTCTTTTTCTTATTTGACCAATAATCAACAACGAAGTGGCCAAACTTCTTACAACAGCAACACTCAACCTTCCTCTCGTCATACTTCTCTTTCCCCTTATGAGCACTCTTCTACCTTTCAAAAGTTGAGGTTTGTAATTTCTTAACACCATCAAATTTTTTCCTAGTTTCTGACCGAAACTGCTTATGATATTTCTTACCAAAAGCTGCTTTCAGAGTCTGCTGCTCTACCTCCATTTCAGAGTTTCTCTTAGTCAGACGCAACTCTTGTGCCTATAGACTGCTTTGCAGCTCTTCAATTCTCATGGTGCTAAGATCCTTAGAATGTTTAATTGCTACAACAATGTAATCAAACTAAGGAGTAGGAGATCTAAGTACCTTCTTAATGATTTTTTCTTCAAATAGAGTTTCTCCACACGACTTCACCTCATTTGAGATCATAATCACTCTCGAAATGTAGTCAGCTACCTTCTCATTGATCTTCATGCTGAGATTCTCATACTACTTACGTAGAGACTGAAGCTTCACCTTCTTCACTGATGCATCATTGCCATAACATTGTACCCGTGTGTCCTACACAGCCTTTGTCGTCGTCGAATCATCGGTTTTCTCAAACAAGTTCGCATCCACTCACTGATGGATGTAGAATAACTCCTTATGATCCTTCTTCCTCATATCACACTGAGCATTCCTCTGCGCATTTGTTTTATTGTTGGAAGTGCAACCAAAACGTAACTGTCATTGACGAGATCAAGAATATCTTGAGCGCCAAATAACAATGCATATAAATCATCCACCGATTCTAGTTCTTGCCATCGAACACTGGAAGCTTAGTACTCAAATTATTATTATCGTTCATCTTCAACCTTGTGCAATTCACTCAGATCTCACCAAACACTAGTGTTTCCAAATCCCGCAGAATCAAGAAATGTGATTCTGTTACAATTCCAATAAAAAATACAACATGAATTCAAGAAACAAAATCAATCACATAACGCCTCACTGTTCACTCGTTTTTCCCTGTGTTTCCCTGTGAATCTGAACCCGCGCTCTAGATATCAATTATTGGTGTACAAGATGAAGAAGATGAAGATGGAAGAAGAGAGAAAAGATAGAGAATTGAAATAACAAACTTTCAATACTCTTCAAAACGGTTACAGTAAGTGGTTACGCACTACTACTTTATTGACAGTTACACTAGTTTATATACACAAACAATAATGTCACGTAGGCGAAAATGCTAACCTACACTAGCTAGGTTACGTTTAACAAAACTAATACTATTATTGAATATGGATTGCTTCTAACAATTTTTACTTGGCGGCTTATTCTGAACAAGTTGCCCACGAGGATAGAGTTGGCAAAGCATGGAATTATCAATGGAGTTCATAATATGGTTTGTCCTCTTTGTTTTTTTGGAAGTAGAAAATGTTGAACATTTGTTTTATTCTTGCTACTTTTCTAATTTCAATTGAACCATCTTTTGCTTGTTTTTTTGGAAGTAGAAAATGTTGAACATTTGTTTTATTCTTGCTACTTTTCTAATTTCAATTGAACCATCTTTTGCTTGTTTTTTTGGAAGTAGAAAATGTTGAACATTTGTTTTATTCTTGCTACTTTTCTAATTTCAATTGAACCATCTTTTGCTTGTTTTTTTGGAAGTAGAAAATGTTGAACATTTGTTTTATTCTTGCTAGTTTTCTAATTTCAATTGAACCATCTTTTGCTTGTGGATTGGATCTGATGTTTATTTTCTAGCGGGTTCTTTGGTGATTGGCACATAGCTTTAAATTCTTCCTCTTTTTTTTACCTTGCTTTTTTTTGGGTTGATTTGTTGTTGTAGAAACTCAATCTTTTATAAGAGTAATACTCCTAGAAATTTGAATATTTTGAATTTGATTAAAAATTTTGTTTGAGATTGGTTTAATGCCTTTAGTGAAAAAGAAAGAAACATATCTTGACTGGATTGATCTACCAATCCTAAAGATTTTTAGGGTTAGATTTTGTGTGTTTTTATTTTTTGATTAGTTTGTTTGTTTTTCGCTGCATTGGTGCGTTGATCTCATTTGTTTTGGTTTTCTTGAATGTAATAGGGTGAACACTCCTTTACCTCTTTTTAATTATATGTTCCTTTTACTTATAAAAAAAACATTCGGTTGAGTCAAAAATTACAAATTTGCATTTATTTTAATTGAAATATTATATTACTTTTTCATGCCACTGAATATAAATCTAAAATGTTTAATTGATAGCTAAGATTTAAATTTAGGTCTGAATGGCATCTGAATTGAATTTCGGACCGACAGAGCAACCTATTTGACTTTTCAACACTTGTCTCTTAAAATACACTTAGCATTCTTGTCATATTGATGAATAAATGCATGCATCATGCTTGTTAAAAGACAAGTCGTTGGGATCATCTAGAACCAAAACAGAATGCCACTATTTTGGTTTGGGCATTTTCTTGAAAACAAAGTGTTGTCTTTCTCCTTGCACGTCTTACCTCACACCCACGTTGTTGTGAATATATTTCGAGAATTCTTAAAAATATTTCTGGAATATATTTTTATAATTTTTATAATTTTCAGTATATCAAAATCTTTGAAATTTACGTGAATTTAAAAATATTATCGAAAATTCTAAACATTATATTTTATATTAAAATTTTTAAATAAAATGAAATTTTCAATAATTTATATTTAATTTTTTAAAAAAATGTTTTTAATATTATCACAAATTTTTGTAATTCTTCATTTTCCCTTTAAGAAATATTGATTTTTTATCAAAAATTTTGATAAAATTTTGAAAATTTGAAAATTTCAGATACATTGATAAAAATAATTAAATTTCAAAAAATATCTAATTTTATAAAAGTATATAAGATAAAAATATTTTAAATAAAAGATGTCAGATTTAATTAGGAGATATCAAATTAAATGCTACTCCCTAATATATTTCATTAACAGTGTTTATCATAGGTCTCATGAAATTTCATTTCATTTAAGTTAATTGTTTGTTAGTACATTAATTTTAGTGAATTTCTTCTTCGAGTAAGTTATATTTAAATTTTATAAATATGTGAAGTATTTTAAGCTAATGGAAGAGGTGCTTTAGTTGACTTGAAATAGTTAAGTCAAAGCTTAAAACGAATCGGAGGTCTAGTTTAATTCCATATATATATTATATATATAATATATATAATATATATATATATATATATATATATATATATATATATATATTATATATATAATATATATATATATATAATATATATATATATTGGTTCTAGAATTAGAATTAGTGTGTATCGATTGTGAATGATCCTGAACTTGTGATACTGACCTTTGGTACGGTAGATCGGAGTGGATCTGCAAGATGAGCACTCTGACGTCTAAGTCATTTCAGAATTTAAGTTGAGGTTACTAAAAGTAGAGATCATAATAGTGTACATTGAATATCATGTGTGATGACTTTTATATGTTTGATCGTTTTGAGTGGATTGGACATTTGGCTGGTCCGAAACAATTGCCCTCATGGCTTATCAGGCATAAGTTAGTAGAGTTGTCTTCAAAGTCGAGGTCGGTATCTGGGAATGTTGTTCGCTTTTGGATAGAAGTGGAACGCCTTGAATCAATTTCATTAGTAATGGAGAACATGTGCATTAAATGTCTCCCCATCATTGAGTTATTTCACTACTTTTTCCTGACATGTGGCTTGAGATGACAAGTTAAGGCATGATGCATCTTATAGTGAACTCGTGTTTGTTTGTGTTTCCTAGGCAGAATTCAACCGTAGATTTGATAACCTCTTGCTTCCGCTGATCTCATTTGTTGCTTATATATATATGGGTTTTCGAATGCCGATGCAGCTTTTAATAATCTTTGAGAGTTAGTTTCTATTTGAGAGTGTTTTTCTCTTTTCTCCCCCTAGAGTATTTATCAGTGGTTGTCGTTCCTTGAAAAAATCTTCCATTTTTTCCCATTACACCTTGTTTTCTTGTTAGCTTCTGCTTTGTCAAGTACCCTATGTGCCTCACTCTTTACATAACTTTAACATTTATTTCTCTAAGTCAATATGAGCGATAATCTAATTACCTTGCCTAGTGATACTTCCTAAAATGATATTTGGGATCATGTGCTTATTAAGCTTCGTCAACATATTCCCTTATTTGTCCTTTTCGCCTAAGACTAGGGAGATTTCCTTGGGCGCTTCGTGCTAGTGAGTTCATATACTCAAGAGGCTCACTTTGCCTTCTGCTCCAAATCCCTGCCATGTACACAAGATAAGGTTTCTGAAAGACTGGTATTGGCCTCATTTCCGCTCTAGGACTCATTCTTACATAATCAAATGATATTCCCTCTCCATTGAAGAAGTTATGATGAAGAGGGATCTGAAGTCTCTATATCAGGGGCTTTCCTACGAGGAAGGGTTTGGTCCTGACGAAGTGTCTTCTTTCCACCAAAGAAAGAATTTCATAGATACACATGTCATTGTCCATTGAAGAAATACAACTTTGGTAAGAATGGATTCATTATCCATTTTAATTTTTTTTACCCGGACATTTGTACTTGTAGTTAAAACGAACTCCTTGCTGAATTTTTTTGCCATTGCCATTTCTCAAGGTGTTAACCTTGGTCCCCTGGCTCGGACCATTAATCCTTCTCATATAACTCATGTTGTGTCCTTTATTGTCAAGGTTACTTTAGTTTCTTATGGAGTTGACAAGCTTATTCTTATGGTTTCCGCTCTGTCTGTGGAGGACTAGCCTTGGGCCTCTTCCACTACGACGAAGAGAGACCGGGATCTAGATCAGAGTCCCCTTCTAGAGGAAGATTTTCCAAAGTGCGCTCGTCTTTCTAGGGTTGCTTCAGGGTTGACCACCCCCTTCTTAAATTGCTTGCTATCCTTTTCGCTTACATTCTCGTACTCACGAGGAAGCTACTACTTCTATGTTAGAGGAGGATTTAATCTACCTCCCAAACCATCATGAGGAGGACAATACGAAGATCTTTTATGAGGTCAACTTCTACACTTACAAGGAAGCTTCTTTGTTTTCATTAGTTGTTGTTGGTTGCGGTAGCGTCATAGCCATGGGTGATCCTTCCAAGGAGAGGGATACCTAGAAGGGGAAGTGTGAAGCTGTGAAGCTAAATTGCTCTAAGTTTTAGGAGGATACAAATGCTCTCCAGGAAAATATTTGTTGTGTTGAGGCTTTCCAGGTGGAGGCGAAATTCCATGGTTCTCATTCGATTATGGCTTCCTGAATCACTGAGGTGATGTCTTCCTTGGAGGGAGAGAAGAAGCTCCACCATGAGACAGGCCTGAAAATCCGGGCTGAGGAGGCCTGAAAATCCCTTCAACATGACAATGAGTCTCATACTAAAGACTGAGGGTTCATGATGGAATTTTTTTTGATCTTAAAGAGAAAGCTCAAGAGTCTCTTTAGCAGACTTAAAAGAAATGTATATGGAGCTCTCAACTAGGTTGTTGATCAGGCGTAGGAGCTTCGTCGAGACATCACCATTCATATGCGGAACTGGACCCGTTTAAAGTTGTTCATAATGAAGCTTCAATGGACAACCAGGGTGCAACGTCTCAAAGCAGGGAAACCTGGTTTTCTTTCTTTCTTTTTCCTGCAATGTCAGCTGGGCTTTCATTTCTTTGCAGAAATAATAATATTTATATATTTACCTTTCACTTTGGTGTGTGTGTGTGTCTATATATATATATATATATATATATATATATATATATATATATATATATATATATAATATATATATATATATATATATATATATATATATATAATTACTTCTTTGTAGTCCTTAGGCCGACCCTATGGGTGTCAGTCTCCATGCTTTGGACTGAGTGGCGAGTTCTTGTTATGTCAGGACTTGCTCATCGTGCATGTATCTTTGAATTTGTCCGTACTGTGCACTCTTGGAGCCGAGCGTGTATATCAAACTCTGTAGTCCCAACCAGAGTTTTGTTGCTACTAGATCTGATCAGGAAGAGATAGTTTCAGTCTTCAGAGTCACTAGGAACCGTCTCCGACCGAGGTAAGGCTCATATCCAATTTCCCCATATTTAACCATGTTTGGGTCGGACGTCTCCGATCTCCACTACGACACTCTTGGAGTGGCTAGTTCCTAATAGGAAGGTACGCCAACTACGCTTATAGCATGTTCATCAAGTGTGGAATCTGCTTTGGAAGAGTTGCTTGCACCATCCTGTAAGGGATTATAAGACCTCTTGTGTCTGTAATATCTCATAGTTAGCAAATTATTTATTAAAATTATGTAAAACTTTACGGGATACTTAACGTGTCGATAAAGTCATAACGGAAGTGTAGTCCACTTCCCTCTCTTATTTTACTTGCTTTTCAGCTGGGTATGCAACTAGGGAACGACAATCGACCAGCTTCGCTATATAATGATATGTGTCTTTAGTGTCGTGGATGTAATTTTCCACTTTATTAGATTGGTGATTGTTAGTTGTAATTTTAAGTGTCGGGTTTTTGTTATCGTATCCACAGGGATTGTAAGATATCACCGTCGTTCGATGGTTGTATTAATTCTAGCTCAATGTAACAATAGGGTTTTGGTTGGTTGTCACGTTATCTTGCATAAAAAGGTAATAAATTGCGGTAAAAGTTTTGATTTGAATAAATGAGAAATATTGCCAAAGTTAGGGTTCGATGATCACTTTGCATGTATTTGTTCGGTCAACAATCTTATAAACTCCTTTAGATGATAAATCATTTCACAAAGTCCTCCCAATATGTTTCTCTCGAACACACATTGTGAGTTTTCCCATTTTGATCCATTGTTTCTCTCGAACACAATCTATCAAAATGACAACTTTTTGGTTCAACCTTATGGTGAACAAAATCATTCATTACTATCTCTAGCTAACAAACAAGATTGGATGAAAACCTAGGTCAAGAGTTGGTAAACATCTCTCGATCATAAACCAACACAAAGAGTTTTAAATAGAAACAAAGTTTTCATCATATATTCACCATTAAAGAGTTTACACATGAAGATCCTTACATTTACACACAAAGCTAGTAATCACCTACATCTAACCTTGACAAATGGATGACTTAGCTACTCATTTTCATGGTAGCTTGGTCGGCAAGTTTCGGAAGAAGGTTGATCAACATCCAAGTCGGATAATCGAGATTGGATGGGAATCCACCTTCTTTTTGTAGAAGATGGTTACAAGATGAAGAGCAATGAAATCTAGGGCATAAAAGATCCTAAGAACAATGCTGGAAAATATCTCTAAGAAAGTACAAAAGTGGAAAAATTAGGTAAAACTAAGGTATGGCTCTCAAAAGTGGCACTTGCTACTTATAGAGCTGTACTGGGCTTTCATGCTCGCTAGGCGAGCAGAATGGCTCGCCTAGCGAGGGTCAAATTGAGGCACAAGAGGAACCTGCGCCCAGAGACACAGTCTATCTCAGACTGTCATGTTCGCCTAGCGAACAAAACCTTCGCCTAGCGAAGGGCACGCTTCAACCCTCGCTCCAGCGAGGTTGAGAGGTTTGGCTACTGGAATGCTCGCTGGGAACTCGCTAGAGCCTCGCCTAGCGAGTGAGTGCTGGCTGCGCTTTTCACCAAAACTGAACGAACTCGCTACCACCTTCGCTAGCAGCTCGCCTAGCGAATTTATTGATATTTTACTGGAGCTTTTCGCTGGGCGCTCGCCTAGCCAGTGCTTCGCCACAGCCCTCGCCTAGCGAGCAGGCTGATGAATGCTTGATTTCTTTGGTTCCTTTGCCAACTTTCTTGTGTCTTCATTTTCAATTATTTCATGCCTTCTTCCTGCACAATAACACACAAATCAAAGGTACCAAGATCGTTTATCAATGTAATGCATTTCATCTAAAACAAAGGTGGTTTTGACAATTTAGCAAGGAAATAGAGTGAAAGATGCCCACATATGATAGCTCAAATAAGCACTTTTGGGCATCTAACAACTCTCCCCAACTAGATTCTTGCTTGTCCTCAAGCAAAGTATGCCCCTTGAAGGACAAGAGGATTTGCTTTAAGAAAATGGTTTCTCCGAAGTTGGATAAAATGGTTCAAACACAAGTGAGTCAGCATATACAAGTTTCCAACGGTTCGAATAAAATAATACACAAGAACTAAAACTTAATAGCAATGCGAAATATTTATCTATCTACAACAATATTATTCTGAATGAATCACCCTATCTCTCCTCTTCGAATAAGGAATGAAGAATTTACGCGTTTGCAACCGCGGGAATAATCTCACTCTCTAACAAATAATGAAGAAATCAATTCGATTCATACAATGTCTAACAATTATAAATGGTAATGTGGAAGCACGAAGATCACTAAGGGCTTTTCGGTTGAAGCTTGGTCAGGTTAACAAACAAGGGTCATTTCTAAGGCCATTGAAAACGAAATTGCCGATGCAAAAGAGACATTCACTGTACACATATTCACACATCTCGACTTCGTTCCATCTGTTTCTTATTTGAAACCTTCACAACTCTTATTTCACAACTCAATTTTTATTTTTCACTATTTTTCTTCCAAGCAAGCATTCATTTTCATTCTTTCTATTTTTGTTCTTTTCTTTCACATCATATTTACAAAACAGATGTTTCTTTTCTATATTTTTATTTTCAATGCTTGCTTGGTTTTTCATTTCTTTTTTCAAGAGTTGTGGTACTTACCGATTCTCCCCAACTTATTTCTTACTCACCCTAAGTGAATGCTCTTAACTTTTTACGGCAAAAGAACAATAATCAAGATTTTCCGGGTTGTAAAAAAAGATTTTTGAAATCTCGCTTTATTTCAAGCAGAGATTCAACTGTTTAAGCTCAAAGGGGTTAACGAATACTCTCTCTGCTCACAGGTAAGTTGTTTTTGGATGTAGTTGTGCTCGATAGAAAACAAGTGCCTTGATCATTTCTAATTACTTCCACATATTCAAAATAATAAAAGACAAAGCATGAATCAAATGAATCAACAAAACTTATTAGAATCCAGCATTTAAGTGTACAATGGAGGTTTCCTCACAATTTGTGGTTTTAAGTCCTAGATGAAACATTCATTCAATTATGTTGCAAAAAAGACAATATTCAATTTACCAAAAAGAGTAAAGTTCTTAATGCATTCTAAAATTCTAGCCGGAGGTAACCATGTACCTTAGCCTCATTCACTTGTTTATTCTTATCATTGCCATCCAAGCTCGGATGCACCTTCATTGGGTACTTCTTTGAGGAGCAACCAATCTAGAAGGTTTGCCACTCAATCAACCAAAAATTTATTAAACAAACAAAATTAAAAACATAAATAAATAACATTACTTGAAAAATTAAATTTGTTCATGGGGGACAAAACACCCCAAAAGTACAAAACCAAAGTCAAAATACAGAATCCGAAAATTCAATAGAAATAAACATAAAAACTGAAAAATACAAAAACTTAACCCTCTAAGGGCTCAGAATCCTCCTCGCTACCGGCTTCAGAACCGGTAGCCTCATCATCCTCAGCATCATCATCATCATCAGCTGCAACACCCGAAGACGCACCAGCGTCCGCCCCCTCACCATAGACAGGCCTGTCCACAGGCCAGTTGGCGTTAAGCAGAAACTGCTCACGCGTCATCAAGGCATGGGCACCACTTCCCTGCAGCTGTAACCGCTGCATAGAGTCGTGCATATCTATCATGGCACGCTGGGATGCCGCCATCCATTCAAAACTGTAATCACACACAGCCTGCAGGTAAGGATCTAGTCCAGGAGTAGAAGTACCAGTACCATCAGAAGCCCGGGTACTCTCTGCAGCTGCACTGCCTCTGGCATTCTTCGCTCTACAATATTTGGCCACGTACCGGTCATCGATAGGTGGCGGGATCCTGACTTGACCCCGAGACGGTAGTCTCACCCTTGCCTGAATGCACAAACTCATGATCAAGCACGGGAAAGCTAGGGGACAATTCACACGAGCCCCCGACTTTAGCCCGCTTTCGATCACGGACTTAAGCTCATTAGCGATGATCCTCGCCACATCGATCTGAACATTGGAGAGGATACTGTGAACCAAATGTGCCACTGGGATCGGCACTGTAGACGTGTGAGACTTTGGCTGGATGTTTGTCAGCACCATCAGCAGAATCAGTTGAGCCAAGGGAGTCATGTCCTCCCTATGATACCTCATTGGAACCCCAGATGGGTTCCGCTCAACAGATTTCCCTGGTAATGGCAGGGCGGCAGAAATGGCTTCAATATCCCGGTGAAGCCGTAAATCAGTGTGGTATGTGTCTCTTTCCTCAGCTCCCAACTGAAGCGGTTCCCCAAGGACTCGGTTGATGGCATCCTGATCAAATGCAACTGGACGCCCGGCCACTCTAGATATCCAAGTAAAGGGCTCGTCGTCATCAGGCAGTGCGTTTTCATAAAATTCATGCACCGTTGCTATGTCATAATGCTCCAGGGGATTAATCAACCGATCCCACTTCATAGTGTCTATCAACCCGGCAAATGCTCTATTTGTGCCTTGGGGGTTGATGAGGAATCGCTTCTCCGGAAGAATTTTCCGTTTCTCCAGAGAAATGTACCTGGCGGCCTGCTTCGGGCCGACAAATTTGTCGTTATCAAACTGGATAGGTACAGACCGGGAAGTGTTTCCTCCCTTTCTTTTCTTTGACGCTCCAGACCTTGATTCCATCTGCAAAATATAAAAGGAAACAACACACACCAAACAGATTAGACAGCAAAACCATTTTTCAAAAGACTGTCAGGCTCGCTGCTGCTTCGCCTAGCGAAGTGGCAGCGAACGCTCGCCCCAGGTTCGCCTAGCGAGTGCTAGCGAACCTTACGGGTTTTTGGGGTTTTCAGCATGTTCAAAGAATATTTCCCAAAACCCATACTCTAATGGTTTCAATTTCAGAACCTAATGATTTATCGATTAAACAAACGTTCTATGGCTATTGGGGATTACACATTTACATGCAAAACCTAAAATCCCCAATTCCAAAACCTAAAATCCCAAATTGCAAAACCTAAACTCCCTCATGCAAACCTAAAGTTTCCCATACCACAACTCATCCTAATTGTCATTCAAATTGGAAATACAGAGTTCAAACATAAAGAAAATGTAGTAGGGCAAACCTTAGTTACAGTGATAGATTGAAATGTGAAGTGGAGTAGGGTTTGCAATCTCCAAATAGGGAACCAAGTTGTTAGTGAGAGAGATGCAAATGAGAGAGTGTGGAGAGCTCTGTAAAAATTTCCTCAGCAGAGTCGAAAAACAGAAAAATTGTGTTTTGGGCAAAATGAGTGCCCTGCTGAGATTTTAAATAAGTGTTGTCATGCAACGCTCGCTGCTGATTCGCCTAGCGAGCAGCTAGCGAATCAGCTCGCTACTGCCTCGCCTAGCGAGCATCTAGCGAGAATGACAGCAAATGCCTTTTCAAAGGCAGCAATTCATGTTCATACAACATGGTTTTAGCACTAGGAAACCCAACACAACACAACACAAAAAACAGTAAATACTTACAATGTTGGGGTGCCTCCCAACTAGCGCTTGTTTAACGTCGGCTAAGCTCGACGGTGTGATGCTCACAGAGGAGCATCAAGCGGAATTGTGCAGCTTCCGCGATCCACTTTGTTGTTTGAGCTACCAGGATCCATTTTGTTAAGCAACTTTCTCAAGGGCTTTGTTGTCTTCACGAGGTTCTTGATGAACCTTCGATAAAATCTAATACCACCCTTTTTCGGAACTATTTGCACAATGCTCACCCATTCACCGTCGGCGATAGAATAATTCATCCCGGCCTCTACCAGTTTGACAACCTCTTTCTTCTTCACCACCCGCATCAATTGATTCTCTTCGTTTGTGAACAAATTATTGCTGATGATCACGGGTTTAGTACAGTTATCATCAAGGTACACATATTTCAAATGTGGCTCCAGTTTTGCTTCCTCCACTATATTGGTCATATCCACGCCTTCCCTTGTCTCATCATGATAGAAAAGTTCTCCGTAAGCCTCTAATTCATGCAACCATGCTTCCATCTTTTTTTCTTTAGTTTTGGTCGAAACTTGGTAGACTCCTATAAGAGGTCTTTCTGAAGGATTAGAAATATGAACCTGGTTTGCGACCTCCACTAGCTTCTCCTCTGTGGCATCGATTCGGAAAGAATCATGTTTATCATTGAGATGCTTTTTGGCTTCAAAAAGATGGAAGGCTACCTCTTCATTTTGGACCCTTACCTTCATCAAACCGTTATCTACGTCTATCATCATTCGCGCGGTTTTCATGAATGGTCGGCCCAGGATGAGCGGAGCATCATCATCCTCTTCCATATCAATAATAATAAAATCAACCGGGAAGAAGAATTTATCAACTTTGACTAACATGTCTTGAGCCACTCCATATGGTGCAGTGGTAGATTTATCAGCAAGTTGCAAAGTCATCTTCGCAGGTTTGATATCAACATTTCCCAATCTTTTGATAATGGACAGGGGAATTAAATTGATGCTAGATCCCAAGTCAATCAAGCCATTACCCATGTAGGTGTCTCCGATGGTTACCGGTAAAACGACTCGTCCCGGATCGGATTCCTTCCTTGGGAGAGTCTTCTGAATGATGGCACTACATCGTGCATCAAGCAAGATTGTCTCTGGTTCCGTGTACCTCCGTTTTTTTGTAAGTATGTCCTTCATGAATTTGGCATACTTTGGCATTTGCTCCAAGGCTTCAGCAAACGGAATGTTCACTTTCAATTGTTTAAAAATATCCATGAACCGGGCGTAATGCCGTTCATTCTCCCTTTTGGACGGAGCATGAGGATAAGGAAGGTTTTGGATTGGAGTAGCGCTCACTACCTCCTTTCCTTTTGCAATTCTCGAACTCCTCCATCTAGGTTTTTTCACTGGCTCCACCACTACTTCATCACTTGTATTTTTCTCAATCTCCACACTTTTTTTCTTTTCAACTTCACCATTCGTTTTGTTCTTTTCAACTTCTTCCTTTTCACTCCACTCCCCCACTTCACCATCAATATTTTCCTCAACTATTTCCTCCTCATTTTCTCTCTCAACTCTTTTTTTATTCTCACTCATCAACTCCCTCCCACTTCTTGTTGTGATCGCCTTACAATACTCCTTAGGATTTGTTTGCGTGTTTGCCGAAAAGGAAGGACCGGTTTGTTGTTCCGCGAGTTGCTTAGCAAGTTGCCCAACTTGAGTCTCGAGATTTTTTATAGCCGCGTCATTGCTCTTTTGATTGGCCATTGACATTTGCATGAATTGCGTCAATGTCTCTTCTAACTTAGAATTGACGACCGGCGGTTGTTGAGATTGATAAGGATTTTGGGGAGGGTTTTGACGGCTAGAAGAACCACCTCCATAACCTTGGTTATGATAATAGTTACTTCTAGGTTGGAACCCTTGGTTCCCTTGGAATTGTTGTTGTTGATTTTGAGGGTGCGGTTGATAAGGTTGTTGTTGTTGTTGTTGTCTCGGTTGATAGTCCCGTTGATTGGCCATGTAGTTTACTTCGTCAAAACCGGGAGGTGGACAAAATCCGGTGTCATGTTCACCTTTACAAAGTTCACAACAAGCTATTTGTTTAGCTTTTGACGGTTCTCTTAACTCTTTGATTTGTTGCGTTAAGAGTTCCACTTGTTGTGAGATGAGCTTGTTTTGGGCAAGGATGGCATCGTTCGTCCCTAGCTCAAGCACTCCCGACTTCTTCAAAGAGTTTCCTCGACTTTGACTCTGAAGATCATTTAAAGCCATTCGATTTATGATGTTTGTGGCTTCTTCGGCACTTTTTGACAATAAAGAGCCACCCGAGGTAGCATCCAACAACGTTTTGCAGTTTGGTTGAAGTCCATTTTTGAAGATATGGATTTGAGTCAATTCATCAAATCCATGCCCTTTACATTTCCGAAGCATGGACTTGAATCTTTCCCACGCTTCATTTAAGGATTCATTGGTTCCTTGTGAAAACACCGAGATGGACGTCTTGGATTCCATGAATCGGTTATGGGAGAAAAATCTTTCGATGAATTTCTCTTCTAACACGTTCCAGTCTGTCATTACGGCCGGTGTTTGATCTAAGTACCAATCCTTTGCTTTACCTAGCAAAGCGTGGGGAAATAATCGTCTGAACAACGGAAGCTCCTGAGCCTGATCCACTCCGACAGCCAATGCTATCTCATAAAATTTTATGAGAAAAGCGAATGGGTCTTCATGGTCCATTCCGGTGAATGGACTTCCATATAATAAATTTAGAGTTCCCGTTTTCATCTCAGCTTACCTTCCTGTGTGGTTGGCAAACTGAGCGGTGTTCCTGGGACTATTTATGCATGGAGTAGAAATAGGTGGTGGTGGTGGTGGTGGCTCCATGTTTGGTATGAATGGTGGTGGATTTGTGGTCGAAGAACTTTCTCCTTGCTCTTGGCGTTGTCTAGCCTGTTGCCTCCTACGTCTCATTTTGCTATTGAGCCTCCTTGCGGTTCTCTCGATCTCGGGATCAAAAAGAAGTTCGTCCACAGGGATTTGCCCTCGCATAAAACGTAAGCTGCACACTAAACCAAACAAATTACAAGCACAAGTCAAAAATTCACAAGCTAAAACTTAAACAACCATTGCGATGCTCGCAATATCAATTTACAATCCCCGACAACGGCGCCATTTTGTTAGTTGTAATTTTAAGTGTCGGGTTTTTGTTATCGTATCCACAGGGATTGTAAGATATCACCGCCGTTCGATGGTTGTATTAATTCTAGCTCAATGTAACAATAGGGTTTTGGTTGGTTGTCACGTTATCTTGCATAAAAAGGTAATAAATTGCGGTAAAAGTTTTGATTTGAATAAATGAGAAATATTGCCAAAGTTAGGGTTCGATGATCACTTTGCATGTATTTGTTCGGTCAACAATCTTATAAACTCCTTTAGATGATAAATCATTTCACAAAGTCCTCCCAATATGTTTCTCTCGAACATACATTGTGAGTTTTCCCATTTTGATCCATTGTTTCTCTCGAACACAATCTATCAAAATGACAACTTTTTGGTTCAACCTTATGGTGAACAAAATCATTCATTACTATCTCTAGCTAACAAACAAGATTGGATGAAAACCTAGGTCAAGAGTTGGTAAACATCTCTCGATCATAAACCAACACAAAGAGTTTTAAATAGAAACAAAGTTTTCATCATATATTCACCATTAAAGAGTTTACACATGAAGATCCTTACATTTACACACAAAGCTAGTAATCACCTACATCTAACCTTGACAAATGGATGACTTAGCTACTCATTTTCATGGTAGCTTGGTCGGCAAGTTTCGGAAGAAGGTTGATCAACATCCAAGTCGGATAATCGAGATTGGATGGGAATCCACCTTCTTTTTGTAGAAGATGGTTACAAGATGAAGAGCAATGAAATCTAGGGCATAAAAGATCCTAAGAACAATGCTGGAAAATATCTCTAAGAAAGTACAAAAGTGGAAAAATTAGGTAAAACTAAGGTATGGCTCTCAAAAGTGGCACTTGCTACTTATAGAGCTGTACTGGGCTGTCATGCTCGCTAGGCGAGCAGAATGGCTCGCCTAGCGAGGGTCAAATCGAGGCACAAGAGGCACCTGCGCCCAGAGACGCAGTCTATCTCAGACTGTCATGTTCGCCTAGCGAACAAAACCTTCGCCTAGCGAAGGGCACGCTTCAACCCTCGCTCCAGCGAGGTTGAGAGGTTTGGCTACTGGAATGCTCGCTGGGAACTCGCTAGAGCCTCGCCTAGCGAGTGAGTGCTGGCTGCGCTTTTCACCAAAACTGAACGAACTCGCTACCACCTTCGCTAGCAGCTCGCCTAGCGAATTTGTTGATATTTTACTGGAGCTTTTCGCTGGGCGCTCGCCTAGCGAGTGCTTCGCCACAGCCCTCGCCTAGCGAGCAGGCTGATGAATGCTTGATTTCTTTGGTTCCTTTGCCAACTTTCTTGTGTCTTCATTTTCAATTATTTTATGCCTTCTTCCTGCACAATAACACACAAATCAAAGGTACCAAGATCGTTTATCAATGTAATGCATTTCATCTAAAACAAAGGTGGTTTTGACAATTTAGCAAGGAAATAGAGTGAAAGATGCCCACATATGATAGCTCAAATAAGCACTTTTGGGCATCTAACAGTGATATCGGGTGTTCGATGTCTTTGTGACTATCTTGCTTATGCATGACTGTAAAGGTTCAAATGTCTCTGAATGACTGTCCTTGGCTATATATTATGATTGGTCGATCGATTTGGGTTTCGTTTTGTTTATTTGCTTTAGAGTTGGTCTCGCTCTCTATCGATTCTATAGAATTTAGTTAATAGCATGTTTGAAAGTAGACGACCTTTGTGGACTCATCTCGAATATCCTCGATATAGTTTATTCCGAAACCACAATCATATAAGGGGTTATATTTCTCTCCTCTCTTTGTTGGAAGATATGCCAGCGTATCTTGTGGGGAGATAGCAAAAAGATTTTTATTCTTCTGGAAATATTTGATTAGTGTGGATTCTACCTTAAAGGGATTCTCTGATCATATCTTCACGTGCATCCAAGTCGAACATATTGACCTTCCATGAGCAATCCTCTGTCACCAACGGTGAAAAGAGGAGGTTCTTAAAGATGACTACTTCAATATGTTTTACCTCATCGAGATTGATGTGGATCATGGTCGGTTTCCCGTCATTGTTGTAATATGTTACTTTCAAGAGGGTCTGGGATGCCACTTCATCTAATTTTGCAAGAAACGATCTTCCCAAGATACCCCTGAAGACACTTATACATGAAATTACAAGGAAATTGAGGGTTATCTTTCTCTCGCATACTCCTTCATTCCGCAAGGGTGAGTAATCAAATTGTTGAAGGCCAGTAGATCTCCACCGTGGTAAGGTTTCAAATATGGTTGCTGGAGGCCTGGTTGTTCTACAGCGTCAACGTAAAGGACGTCACAAGAACTTTTGTCATCTATAAGGAATCCTATAAGAGTACGATCAGCGATGGTGATTGCTAAGATCAAGAAAAAAATCGATGTGTAGAGCTCCATTTATCTTGTCACAATCTAGGAAACCTATTTCCAAATGATTCTCGCTTTCGGTTTGACATCAATTGCTGCTTGGGACAAGCACTCCGGCGGTGGACCCACGCTGAATGTTGCGGCATTGCAGATGTCATCGATAAATGATAATTAACGCAAGATAGGATCATAAGATTTGACAATATTCTTTGGTGCGGTTAATGAATTTACTACCTCGATCTTCGATGCTTTTGGCAGAGACCAGACATTGGAGCAAATATGACGTACCCGTAGAATTTCAAGGGAATTATGAGTAAATTCTCACAGATGGCGTCATTGTTTCATTATGGAACCATAATTAGTATGTATTGGTTGCACATGATCTTGAATTGGCGACGGTAATCACCAGTACGGTGGCGCGGGATGAATCTGCAAGGTTAGCATTCTAATGTTTAAGTCAGTTCAAAATTCATGATGAATGTAGTAAAAATGAAGTTCAGAATAATGTACCTTGAATATCGTGTCTGATGACTTATACTTTTTGGATTATTTTGAGTGGATTAAAATTGGATTGGGCATTTGTTTTTTGAATCTTTTGTCTTTCAATTTTTTTTAAATGATTAAAAATAATATATAAAATATTTAGGAGAAGATTTTTTTCCACCAAAGTATAAAAAGGGAACGAGGGAGTACACGTAGAAAAGTCTTAACAATTTATTTTCTCTTTTGTTGTTTGTCCTGGCACCTTTAATGACGTTGATATTCTTGCAACTTAAACGTTGACGTTGAGGTTAGATGCTTTCTAATTTCTTTAAAATAATAATAACATTACATAAACAGCTTACTCTTATCCATTACTGCAATGACATGTTAGTTTATAGGGTTTTTGAATATAAAATAAGAATAATTTCCCATTAATAATGGTACACGTTAGGTAAATGAAGACGTGGGATTGCTTAGAATCTTTGCTGAGAGAAGACAGACACAGACCTTGCTCCATATATTCAAACCTACTCCTTGAATTCCTTTCATAACTTTTTTCATTCATTGGATTTTTTCTTGTTGCTTTGCTTAACCTTTCTATGAAGGTTGCAAATGATCATGACATCAATCAACATTTATTAAGGGACATGTTTAATTAATTAAATCAAGTGTTCCGATAAAATGACATTAATAGAAGGACAAGTTTTTGTTATATATTATATATATATATATATTATATATATATATATATATTATATATATATATATATTATTGTTTTTTTTTATAAATCCAATATCTTCTTTAACAATCTTTAATAATGAGGCTTAAGCTAAAAGAGATAGACCTCTTCTTATCTCATTTAAGTGTTTTTGAGAATTCTATGATTAAATTCAAAAATATATTATTCAATGAGTAACTTGCAATATAAGTCATTTCATGTGTGCTGGTTTGAAATTGTTAACTTTGTGTGAAATTTGGTGTTTTATGTGATAAGTTGTTTGACTAAGTGATTAATCACTTAATTTCTGGTATGATTTATGAATTGTTTAACTTATAATAAATATGTAAGCCAACTAGTGCTAATATAGAATGTAGAACACATCATAAAAAAAAGGAAGGAAGAGTGATTGAGATTTTTTTTTGGACAAGATGAATGTGTATAAGGCATTGAAGTTATGCTTAAAAGGAATACAATAGAAAATTCTAATGAGAAAAGTCATTTATTTGTATTAGATCAATATTATCTTATTATTTAGATTAATATACATTGCTTAAATCGTTTTGTTGTTGAATGTATTTGATGCAGGTACTGATATCGGGATACGATATTTAAAAAAAATCAAATGTTAGGTCAAAAATCTCTATGAGACACGATAACGATATAATGTGCAATAATGTTGGGATCCACTAGGACTGTTTGCACAATTCAAAACTGTTTATATACATGCTTGAGGAGATGGGGTTACATATCTCGAGTCTCGTTGGTTAGCCACCACGCGTAATATTATATATCTTCTAATGATTGTGTCTGACAGAGATCAACGTATAGAGAAAAAAATGGCATCCATCCAAATACAATCTCAAGTATGAGTTTATGTCCTAGTAGTGGTATGCATTCTATGTAAAGAAGTGTAATATACATTGGTCAATTCTTCATTGTATCCGATAACAATTTATCCACAAAGTGATAGAAGGAAAATGTTACAATATCTAGTGTCGCATTGCGCGAAAAACCGGCGGGAAAAGACACAGAGCCGCCACCGTGCGTTATTTATCCCAAAGGCGGGAAAGGAAACGCTCGAAGTAAACCTGGAAAGGAATGGTCTCGCGACCAGAGATTGAAAGGATCGGGAGTCGGTTATACGAAGGGAAGGTATTAGCACCCCTACGCATCCATCGTACTCGACGGGATCCACGCTCAGAGGGAATAGAAGAAAGGTTGCTAAAATAACTGCTCAAAACACTGCACAAGCTGGAATGAAACACAGATGAAAGACGGAAGAAGAGGACTCGGCAGGATATCGCATCCTGGGCCTACGTAGTTTGTCAGACACAAACATCAGAGTCGACGTAGTTCGGGGAGAATGGGAAACGTGCTCGCTAGGATGTCGCATCCTATGCATACGTATCTTCTCTAACCAGAGAAAGAATCAGAGCACTGGTAGCTCGGCCAACGCACGCCAAACAAAGACACAAACTGGAAACGGAATGTCAATCGCTGGTCTTACATCCAACTCCAGACACACAGGCAAACATGGAAACCGAATGCCAATCGCTGGACTTACATCAGACTCCGAACCAACAAACACACACAGCAAACCAAATGCCAATCGCTGGACTTACATCAGACTCCGAACCAACAAACACACACAGCAAACCAAATGCCAATCGCTGGACTTACATCAGACTCCAAACACACACACAACACCGGGAAACCGAATGCCAATCGCTGGACTTACATCAGACTCCAAACACACACACAAAAAAGTTGAAAAACAAAAGGCTGCCCGGAGAGATCAGCTCATCTCCTGCCTACGTACCTCATCTGGTATGAGGATCAGGGCGACGTAGTTCCCCTTAACAGGGGAGAAACTTCTATCCTAACCAGAGACAAGGGAGATAACAAGCTACTACGGAGACTACGACTCGAGCCTAGAAGTTGTCATGCATACGATCCCTATGTTGAGGTCTCTATCCTAACTTGCACAGGAAGCAAGCTAGCCTAAACATCACATCATAAAACACAAGCACAAGAGAGCAAGCGCACACATTATATGCAAACAATTGGCTCATACAAGGCTAGGCTTTAGTCAAGGGGTCATATCAACCTCGACAAACAAGCCAACTGGAATGGGGTGTTGTTAGCTCTTAACCCTAACATTGAGAGTTAGGGTGAAGCAGATGACATGGAGATGAGGGTTATGCCTCATAGCTCTTATCCCTGGCCTGGGAGAGCTTGAATCAAAGAATGTATGAGAGTTCATAATGAAGGAACGCTTCTCTACAAATGACTGACTCCACAAGATCTTGGGTTCTTATTCAAAGTACATCAACACATGGTGTGAGCAAAGTGAATGACACAACTGAATAGCAGGGGATGGATTGCACATCCCTTTTGTCTGCCAATTGCCTCTTCAGAGGACTTTACCTGCTTGGCACAAAGATAAACAAGCACAAACATTGCCTCTTAAGGAGGGCTTCAGACAGGTGCCTGCCAAAATAACATGACAGGTCTTCCAGACTACATGAAGTTAGAGGTCATTACCTAAGTGGTATGCCAACCACAAGCAAAGCAAAGCAAAGTTCAAATGAACTTAAAGCAACTTAGGTACCTGTGTAAACAACTAAACAAATCAGTACAGTGTTCAAATCATCAGACAACAGTCAACAACAAACAGACATCCCAATGTACAATGTATAAGCCATAAGGCAAACACAAGTGAATTATCCTCAAAGCCTACAAAACAAATGAATGTTAGCCAACAACAATAAATGACCAAGCTCAAATGAAGGAGCAACATCAATCATGGAGATGCATACTTGAACCTGAAATTCACAACTCAAATGTAAGTCCAAACGACTAGGTCAAAGCCTAGGGTCAAAAGGGAATCAAAAGTTCAAAATAGGAGCTGAAATTCAACACAATGCAACTTCAAACACATATTAACATATCCTAGAAAGGACCAAAGCAAAATCATCAAGCAAGGCCATGTATCAAGCAAGAGAAGTCAAAGACAATTTCAAAGCTCATATTTGGACATTGAGAAAGAAAATTCCAAATCAAAACAGAAATGATTCAAATAATTCTGGAAAAAATCATGAGCATTCAGCACATCACACATGATCATGATACAAAAAATCAGAAGCATCAAAGGTCAATTGGCATGGAAATTAAATTGCACAAGTTGAACAACCAAATGTGTGACACAAATTGTCACATCATACAAACATGTGTGTAAAACAGAATTGGCAAATGAGAAAAATACCAAACTAAGCCTAAAACATCCATCAATGTGTCTAGAATCATCATGCAAAAATTCATGTCCATTGGATTAATATTGAGCATTTCACAATAGAAAGAGTAAGGTAAGGTCACAAAAGCACATATGTTCACATATTCTAACACAAATCAAAAACCAGCAATGCACAACTTCAAAATTCATCATCATAAAAAACTAGACAAACAGAGTATCATTTTGCAAAAAATTGGGAGTGATTTGAGTCATTTTTCAATTTGTTATGCATTTTTAAAGTTGGAAGAAAAATGAAAAATCATATGAAGCATGTAACATGTAATTTGGAGGAAAATGATAAAATGAAGAAAACATTTGAAAATAGTCTTCGCCAGGAATCGAACTCGGTGGACATTTGAATGAGCACGCCAAGGCATGAAACGCACCGTTTCGCACAAAACCCTAACAGAACCAGGGTCGACGCAAGACCGTCGCTAGGTCGACGCATGGTTGGAAAACTTCATCTTCTTCATGAAGATGAAGATGAACAGTGAAGCTCAAGAACAAATTTCCCAGAAATTCAAAACAAGCACATTATTTCATAGATCCTTCCATGGTGATTACAGATTAACAAACAACTAAACTTAATTCATCATAACAAGAGAGAATCGAGCAAAAACAAATTGGAGCATCAAACTTCAATCATACACAACTCACTCAATAATGCTCTATTTTTCATGAAATTTCTACCAGAATTATCAGCAACACAAGATCTACACAAATATGTACATGAATTTGAGAATTATGAGGTTCGAAACTTGACCTCTTGAAGAACAGCAGGTTGAAAACGCGTGCTACAAGGCTCAGCAATGGTCCAAATCAGCTCCAAGAACTTTGTAGTGATGATTGATGAAGAATTGGAAGCTTAGAAACGTGTAGATCCAGCTTAATTTGAAATTGCCATCAACACCTTCAAGCTTTGGTATGCACGATTTTGAGCAGAAAATCCACAAAATGCACGTTGAATCACACTCTAAACTTCACCAGGATCCACAATTATGCAAAGAAATGAGTGTTTATGTGAGGAATTTTGAAGTTCTTTGTGAGAGAAAGTTTTGATCAAAACTCCAAATCTAGATCTGAAAATGTGTGTTCTCTTCAATACAGTTGCAATTAAGCTTATATACCTCCTCTTAATTAATCTGAAATTAAACTTAAGCCAAAGCTAATTGAGATTAAAGGAATATAAGGTGCATGCACAAATTTGCATTTTCACTTCATGCATGGAGTGGCCACGTGAACAGTACACACCAAGGCCCAAAATCACTCAAAATCAGCCCATGCACACATTGGAATTGGAATTACATGCATATGATCAACCAATTTGGATTTTGGCAATTTTCCTTCAAAAACTTCATGAATAAGCAAGTGATCATATGATAACATTTCATGCAATGTGATGAGGTATTTGGAAAATTCATGTCATGAGAAACATTTTGCAAAAAGAACCACCAAAATTGGAGTCTTGGTTCAAAAGATATGGCCATTTGAAGTTTCAAGCACACTTTGCCATGATTTGATCATAACTTCTCAACCATTCATCATAAATTCATGATCTTGGACTTTTTGGAAATAGGAGAGAAACATCTTCAACTTTCATGTTGGACAAAATTTCATTTGAAGCTCCTTTGATGTTGTAAAGTTGAGTTGAAGTTGGTCCAAAAACTTGCCATTTTTGGAAACTTGAAATTACAGGTCACTTTCCACTTTTGGAAACTTTTGATCTGGCTTCAAAATATTAAAGGTAGATGTTTGACATGTTGAATAACCTTCTTTGGGACATGAATGAAGTGTCTCAAGCCATTTCTCCATCTCCTAGCCCTCAGTTGACTTGCAGTTGGCTTTTATGGGCCTCAGATGACTTGAAACTGCACTGTGGACTTTGAGCTTTCAACACGTGGCCAAATTGCATCAAAATGAACCTTGGGTTCACATAAGCTCTCTAGAACAACCATAGGGCCTTTATCTCATGGAAAAACCCTTGCTCTCTTGCACAGATGAATCCTCCTAACCAGTTTTGACTGATGAAATGCAATGTACTATGCAATGTTAATGACCTAAAAATGAAATGAATGTACAAATGGGAGGTGCAAATTTGAGGTGCCACAGCTGCCCCTATTCAATCAACTGGGAACCTGAACGGATGAGAGCAACGGATGTCAGACCTTCAAGGTAAACAGGGATTGAATACCAAAGAACCGTAGAAATTTGCACTCTGCGGGGATTCAAGAAAAGACTGTTCACCAATGGCAACTTCCACCGGGATCTGATATTTATCACCGGACCAGACAAGACGTTTACCAACGACTCCACTGGGGATTTTGAAAAGATACATGACCCAACATTGACCGATGACTAGGGAAACAAGATATACAACCAGACGTCAACGGACGAATGGGAAAAACTCGTCGTTTACCGACACCAACAGAGAGGTGACCAATCATCAACGGATGAATGGAAAAAGATACAATCAGACGTCAACGGACGAATGGGAAAAACTCGACGTTTACTGACACCAACGGAGAGGTGACCAGACATCAACAGATGAATGGAAAAAGATACAACCAGACGTCAACGGACGAATGGGAAAAAGATACAACTAGACGTCAACGGACGAATGGGAAAAACTCGACGTTTACCGACACCAACGGAGAGGTGACCAGACATCAACGGATGACTGGGAAGACTCAACCAAACATCAACGGATGAAGGGGAGAAACTCGACGTTTACCGACACCAACGGAGAGGTGACCAGACATCAACGGATGAATGGAAAAAGATACAACCAGACGTCAACAGACGAATGGGAAAAACTCGACGTTTACCGACACCAACGGAGAGGTGACCAGACATCAACGGATGACTGGGAAGACTCAACCAAACATCAACGGATGAAGGGGAGAAACTCGACGTTTACCGACACCAACGGAGAGGTGACCAGACATCAACGGATGAACTGGGAAGACTCGATGCTTACCGACATCGAAAGATGATGTTTACCGACATCAAAAAAAGGACGACCAGACATCAACGGATGACTGGGAAAAACTCGATGTTTACCGACACCGAAACAATGGTGTTTACCGACACCAAAGAAAGGACGACCAGACATTTACCGATGACTGGGAGAAAGACTCGATGTTTACTGACACCGAAACAATGGTGTTTACCGACACCAAAGAAAGAACACACACGGGTGTTGATATGACACTTACAGGTATCCCAAGGATGACATCTTCATATGTCAAGACAAAGCCAAACACTTGCCGGGGACCTCACTAGGGAGTCACGCTTTCCTTTCACAGACGGGTGAGGAAATAAACCTCTCTGGGGAATTATCCAACCCTGAATGCTGTTAGGAGCAACTGTAGCAAATGTGTCGTACAAATGTTGAAATATGATCCGCCTCTGCCGGGGATATGATCCAAACTGGTTTATCACATGTATGCATATGTTTGAGTTTTTCTATGGCGTAATGCTCCATATCGAATGGAAATGCTACGCTATTTGAGGATGCAATGATTACTACATGCCAGATGCAAAATGATGAAAACTCCTGCTGGGGAGCAACTGATCGCTTCGCTGAGCACACACTTCTGATTAGATTCTCCACCTCTGTGGGGAGACGCACTGCTGGGAGTGCTTTGCTGATCTGATACTCTGAAGACGACAGAGAAACCAAGTCAACTGGGGAGACTCTGGCTAGGGAACACACCAACTTCACAACCGTGCTGGGAACTAGCATTGCTGCTGGAGAAAGGATAAATCCCACCGGGGACAACTTTCACTGGATCCAATCCACTTGGAGACTCCGTTAGGGGAAACAATCAACGCTCACCTCTACTGGGGATAACTGCCAATCCACAGGCAGGATTAACCCTACTGGGGATAATTTTCACCGAACCTGGTCCGCTAGGGGACTTCACTGGGGAAAACCATCAACGCAAACCTCTGCTGGGAAGACTACCCACTTCAAAATTGCTGGAGAAAAACATTCACAACCCTACTGGGGAAAGGCGTTCATAACCCTGCTGGGGAAACTGCAAACTCGACCCTACTGGGGATTACAATACTTCAGAACCGACTGCTGAGGAACAAACTACCACAGACACCTCCGCTGGGGATACGACAACCTTCAGACTCAGTGGGGACTACCAACCCTCAAACTATCTGGGGACAAAACAACTTTCAGGCCTGCTACCCGACTGCTGGGGAAGAACAGTTCTCAAAAGTTTTCATACTTGCTTGGAGAGACAGCCACTTTCCAACCTGCTGGGGAAACATCCTCAACCCTGCTGAGGAATCCTTGATCTTGACTATGCTAGGGAGACAAGTCCTGAACTTTCTTTAGACGACCCAACTTCTCGCACTACTGGACAGTGCTGAAACGTCTCTGAACAAACCGTGGCTTATCTGCTTCAGCCAGGAATCCAACGTAATAACCTGCAAAACAGCGAGACATACATGCCCCAGGGGATCGCATGGACAAGATACACTCAAGTGTACTCAACATTCAAAATGATTTTCAAATGTTTTATCCTTCTGCACGTTATTGTCTAGCCTTCATGTTTTTATATGCAATGTTTATCAAAAATTCAGACGTTTTTTGCAAACAAAACAGTAAAAATAAAAAACAAGAGAGCAATTTATCTGAATAACGACTTTTATTGATTGAAAATGGTCCTGAAAGGCGAATACATCAGGAAGAAATTCCTAGGAAGAGGTAACTGCACTCAAAAGAAAAACGAACTATCCTATTGGCAATGTGAACACGGCATCCACTATTTCCCCATTCTGTTATGACTCACAGATCATCAATTTCCTCCCAAATCCCTTGCTTTTTGAGAAGAATGACTGGACCGATCACATCCTTCGAGATGGTAGACGATGAAGCGCGATGAAGTACAGATAACTCAGACTGTAGTCTTTGCTTTAATCCCTCTTTTTCCTGGATCGCCCTTTCGGGTTTTCAATCCACCAGGATACCCATTTTTGCCTAAGCTGCCCTTGCGGGTTTTCGACTTACCGGGTGTACATATTCTTTTCATTCTTTATCCCTAACTTTTGCTCGAACCTTTCTTTCTTTGTTCGGTTCGCCGGGATGCCCTTTTTTGCCTGGACTCTTTTATTCTTTTTTGTCCAGCGGGTCAATTTATGCGAAGTATTTTTTGACTACATCTGAGTTAACAGGGGACGGAAAATCTTCACCATCCATAGTTGTAAGCATCAAGGCTCCACCAGAGAAAACCTTTTTAACAACATATGGACCTTCATAATTCGGAGTCCACTTGCCCCTGTTATCTGTACCGGGAGGAAGGATCCTCTTCAAAACTAAATCACATGGCTGATAGCTTCGAGGACGCACTTTCTGATCAAAGGACTTCTTTATCCTTCTCTGATACAATTGCCCATGGCACACAGCTGCTAAACTCCTCTCCTCGATAAGGCTCAACTCATTAAACCTTGTTCGAATCCACTCAGCTTCGTCCAGCTTGACATCCAACAAGACTCTCAGAGAAGGAATCTCCACTTCAACAGGTAGGACTGCTTTCATACCATACACAAGGGAGTAAGGGGTCGCCCCGGTCGACGTACGTACCGAAGTACGGTACCCATGCAAAGCGAAAGGTAACATCTCATGCCAATCCTTGTACGTCACGACCATCTTCTGCACAATCTTCTTGATATTCTTGTTTGCCGCCTCTACAGCACCATTCATCTTTGGTCTGTAAGGAGAAGAGTTGTGATGTTCAATCTTGAAGTCTTTACAAAGCTCCTTCATCATCTTGTTATTGAGATTCGAACCATTATCAGTAATGATTCTCTCAGGAACCCCATAACGACAGATGATTTCCTTCTTAATGAACCGGGCAACCACTTGCTTGGTAACATTGGCATAGGAAGCTGCTTCCACCCACTTGGTGAAGTAGTCAATCGCAACCAAGATAAAGCGATGCCCATTAGAAGCAGTAGGCTCAATCTTCCCAATCATATCAATGCCCCACGTCGCAAATGGCTAGGGCGAATTCATGACATTCAGAGGGCTTGGTGGTACATGCACCTTATCAGCATAGATCTGACATTTATGGCACTTCCGAGCATACTTGAAAAAATCGGATTCCATAGTCATCCAGTAATAACCGGCTCTCAATAACTTCTTAGACATGGCATGACCACCAGCATGGGTACCGAACGACCCCTCATGCACTTCTTGCATCAGCATGTCTGCTTCGTGTCTATCCACGCATCTGAGCAGAACCATGTCGAAGTTCCTCTTGTACAACACATCATCCTGATTCAAATAAAAGCTTCCAGCTAGCCTTCTCAGGGTTTTCTTGTCATTCTTTGACGCTCTTTCAGGATACTCCTGGCTCTTGAGGAAGTTCTTAATGTCAAAGTACCATGGCTTCTCATCAACAACAGACTCGGCTGCAAACACATAAGCAGGCCTCTCGAGTCGATTCACATCAACATGTGGCACATGATTCCACCAATGGACTTTGATCATAGAAGACAAAGTAGCCAAGGCATCAGCCATCTGATTTTCATCTCGGGGGACATGATACAGCTTCACCTTTTTAAAGAAAGTCAGGATCCTTCTGGTGTAATCTCTGTAAGGAATCAAATGCGGCTGATGGGTATTCCAATCTCCATTGACCTGGTTAATCACTAGAGCGAAATCTCCATATATGTCCAGAGTTTTGATCCTTAGATCGATGGCTTCTTCAATCCCCATGATACAAGCCTCATATTCAGCCTCATTGTTGGTTACATCAAAAGTCAATCTGGAAGAAAAAGGTATATGAGCACCTTCAGGATTAATAAGCACTGCCCCAACACCGTTGCCATTCACATTCACAACCCCATCAAACATAAGTGTCCACTTGTCATCAGGATCCGGTCCTTCCTTGACAAGAGGCTCTTCATAGTCTTTCATCTTTAGATACATGATGTCTTCATCAGGGAATTCAAACATCATCGGCTGATAATCATCGATTGGTTGCTCGGCGAGGTAGTCTGACAAAATACTACCTTTGATGGCCTTCTGCGACGTGTACTGGATATCATACTCAGTCAAAATCATCTGCCAACGAGCAACATGTCCGGTGAGAGCCGACTTTTCAAAGATGTATTTCACTGGATCCATCTTAGAAATCAATAAGGTAGTATGGTTCAACATATACTGTCTCAGTCGGCGAGCAGCCCAGGCCAAAGCACAACAAGTTTTCTCGAGCTGAGAGAATTTTATTTCACAGTCGGTAAACTTTTTACTAAGGTAGTATATAGCATGCTCTTTTCGACCAGACTCGTCATGCTGTCCCAATACACACCCCATCGAGTTCTCAGTCACTGACAGGTACATTATCAGAGGCCTCCCAGGAACTGGAGGTATAAGGATTGGAGGTTTCTGCAAATACTCTTTTATCTTATCAAAAGCTTTTTGACAGTCATCATTCCACCTGATTGCTTGATCTTTTCTCAGCAATTTGAATATCGGTTCACACGTGGCAGTTAGGTGAGATACAAACCGTGCAATGTAGTTCAATCTCCCTAAGAACCCACAAACCTGCTTTTCAGTTTTTGGTTCAGGCATTTCTTGTATAGCTTTTACTTTCGCTGGATCAACCTAAATCCCTTTCTCACTGACAATGAAGCCTAACAGCTTCCCGGATCTCACCCCAAACGTACACTTGTTTGGATTCAGCCTCAGTTCGAACTTTCTCAGCCTTTCAAACAACTTCTACAGATTTACCAGATGCTCCTCTTCTGTCTGCGACTTCGCTATCATATCATCCACGTACACTTCAATTTCTTTGTGCATCATGTCATGAAAGAGAGTCGTCATAGCCCTCTGATAGGTAGCACCGGCATTCTTCAGCCCAAATGGCATCACCTTATAGCAGAATGTGCCCCAAGGTGTAATGAATGTCGTCTTTTCCATGTCTTCTGGCACCATCTTGATCTGATTATAGCCAGAGAAACCATCCATGAAAGAGAAAACCGAGGATTGAGCAGTGTTATCAACCAATACATCAATGTGAGGTAATGGGAAGTCATCTTTCGGACTGGCTCTGTTTAAATCCCGGTAATCGACACACATCCTGACTTTACCATCCTTCTTCGGCACGGGAACAATGTTGGCCACCCAAGGGGGGTAATTGGTCACTGCCAGAAAACCTGCATCCAACTGCTTATGAACCTCTTCCTTAATCTTGACCGCCATATCAGGGCTAGTCCTGCGAAGCTTCTGCTTTACCGAAGGACAATCTTCTCTGAGAGGTAGCCTATGCACCACAATATCTGTATCCAACCCAGGCATATCTTGATACGACCAGGCGAATATCTCCACATATTCTCTCAGCATTTCAATCAGCCCTCTCTTGACAGATTCTTTCAACGCAGCCCCGATCTTGATCTCCTTCTTGGCGTCCTCAGTACCAAGGTTAACAACTTCCAACTCCTCCTGATGAGGTTGGATGATCCTTTCCTCCTGCTTCAATAATCTGACCAGTTCTTTAGGGAGTTCACAATCTTCCTCACCCTCCTCTTCAGCTTGGTAGATGGGATTATTGAAATTATACTGAGCCATAACAGAACTGTTTATAGTGGAGTCCGTAAGATCGATTCTGCATGTTTAATGCTTTATTTTTAGAAAAGAGTTCAAGAAAAGTCACGAAAAACAAAAAACATTGCCATTTTTATTGTTTTGAAAAATGAAAAACAAAACAGAAAGACAGGGATCACAAAATTGTTTGCAAAACGTCCTTTATTAATGATATCATTGAAAAACATGATGAGGCCCTACAATGAACCACTACGCCTTGGGCAGAACGTAGGGTTTTGTGCAAAATGAAAAACAAAAGAAAATTACTCTGTTTGAAGAGTAACTGGGACCACTTCCTCGGCTGTCCAATTATTGATTGACTCCCTTGGAGCACACGGGTGCACCCAGTTGTCCACATCATAGTCACTGTCACAGTCTTCACTACCGGTTGCGAAGACGTCACCGTGATTCATCAGCCCAGCACTGGTGAAGGTACTCGGCCCTTTCTGATCTTGAACACACTGCTCTGCCTGCAGAGGTTGATAACCGATACCGAATTTGTCCTCTTTGACGGGCAAATCAACCATCTTGCCCCAACCTTCTGTCTTGCCCGAGTTGACAACCTCCAAAGCTTGCTTGTAGGATGCAATTGAGGCACTTGGCTTCTTCTGCTCAGCAAAAGCCACCTTCTCAAGAACAACGGTTTCAAACGCTTGGCACAGAGTTTCATGGATCTCACCATCCACCTCCACATACTTGAAAGAGGATAAATTACTCACCAGAATGTCCTCCTCGCCGCACACAGTTACAATCTGACCGTTCCATACATACTTCAGCTTCTGATGGAGAGTTGACGACACAGCCCCAGCCCCATGTATCCAGGGACGCCCCAATAAGCAACTATATGCTGGTTGGATATCCATCACATAGAAGATAATATCAAACACCTCCGAACCAATCTTCACTGGCAAAGTGACTTCACCAAAAACAGACCGTTTGGATCCATCAAAAGCGCGAACAATGAGATCGCTTGGAGTAAGGACAACCCCTTCAACATCAATTTTGCTCAAAGTCTTCTTGGGCAACACATTCAACGAGGAACCAGTATCCACCAACACATGCGACAATACGGCGCCTTTACACTTCATGGTGATGTGCAGGGCTTTGTTATGGTTACGACCTTCAGGTGTCAGATCCAGGTCCGTGAACCCCAAACCATGCCTTGTGCTTACATTAGCAATAACACCTTCCAACTGGTTGACGGAAATCTCCTGAGGCACGTAAGCCATATTCAACATTTTCAGCAAGGCGTTACGGTGTGCCTCAGAGCACAACAACAATGAGAGTATAGAAATCTTGGACGGAGTTTGATTCAACTGATCTACAATCTTGTAGTCACTCTTCTTAATAATCTTCATAAACTCCTCCACATCCTTCTCAAATGAACCCTCAGGCGCCTCCTTCTGAACAGGTTCTTCATCAACCACAGCTTGCTTCCCCTTTGCTTTGGCGAGAGCCTCAACATTGTTGTCTCTCAAAGCCTGTGGTGCAAACAAACGACCACTTCTTGTGAAACCCCCAGGTCCCCCTACGTTGTCCACAACTGGACCAACAGTCACTGGAGCTCTGATTGGCAAACCAATAGTTACTAGAGCCTGATTTACCGGTCTGGTCTGACTTTCCGACCTTCTGTCATTGCGGTAAGCATTATCATACTTCCACAGAACGGCCCTACTATTCTCAACATACCCTCTTCCAGAAGCAACAAGAGTAGTGGGAGCCCTAACAGTTACTGGTGCGGATATGGTCACTAGAGTGCCAACAGTTACAGGTGCATTAGCAGTTATTGGCACACGTCTGGAACCCTCAGACGGTTTGAAATAAATGGTGACAGTTGACACCATTCCACGATCTTTCACAGCCCTAGCAAACTGTAGACAACCCTCATCAATCAGTCCCTGGATACCATTCATCAACTTGTCACAACCATTTTCTGAATTAACACAGTCTGCACAACCCTCACTACAGCCTGGGAACACTCCCCCCTTCAACAGACGCTCTCTTACAACAAACAGCGACGTCTGAACCTCATCAACATTGACTACCAAGTCTAAGGTCTCCTCACCTTCCACATTATTTACCCTGGGCTCACCATGTTGAGGCATAGGGTTGTTCACAACATTCGGAACAGGAGCAAAATTGATTGTTTTGGCGTCAATCAAGTCCTGGACCTTATGATGAAAAGCCCGACAATTCTCGATATGGTGCCCCGGTGCACCGGAATGGAAGTCACAGCGAACGTTGGCATCATGCCCAGCAGGTATCTTCGTCAATGGAGCCATAGTGCACAATTCAACAAACCCCAACCTGAGCAGTTCGGGCAGCAACTCAGCATATGTCATGGGTAACGGGTCGAAACGACGATCCGGAATTCTCTGTCTTGGCTGAAATGGACGTTGTTGTTGTTGTTGTTGTTGTGGCGGTGGTCCTCTTTGTTTTTGCTGTTGTCGTGGTTGAGGTGCTGGGATAGTTACAGCAGTAACCTGACGATAATGCCCTCTGTTCATATTTCTTCGACTGTGTACGACATTAGTCTCCCCCTCCCTCCTTCGAGGTGCCCCAGAAAATGGCTTCTTTGAAGACGAAGAACCAGCATCCTGAATCTTTCCGGCTTTAATGAGGCTCTCGGTTCTCTCTCCACAGATAACAACATCAGAGAAACTACCGAACGAGCAGCTTCCCATCCGGTCCATAAACACTCCTCGCAAAGTTCCAATAAACATATCGGTCAACTCCCTCTCCAGCATCGGAGGTTGCACCCTTACAGCTAACTCACGCCATCTCTGGGCGTACTCCTTGAAACTTTCCCTAGACTTCTGACACAAGCTCTGTAACTGAGCTCGGCTCGGAGCCATATCCATGTTGTGTTTATATTGCCTCAAGAAGGCTTCACCCAGATCTCTCCAATTTCTAATGGACTCCCTCTTCAACTCCATGTACCAATCCAAGGAAGCTCCAGACAAGCTATCCTGGAAAAAGTACATCCACATCTTCTCATCGTCAGTATAAGCGGAGATTTTTTTGTAGTAAGCCTGCACATGGGTGCGAGGACAAGAAGTGCCATTATATTTGTCAAAGGAAGGCGCTTTGAACTTGTAAGGAATTCTCAGCCCTTCAACCAAACCCATGTTCGTCACGTCAAATCCCAGAGAGTTCTGACACTCCATGGCTCTGATCTTCTCAGCTAGGGCATCAACTTTTCTGTCCCTCTTTTCAATCCTCCCCACATCGTCTTCATCACTGAGAAGGGTGAACATATCTTCCTGCCTGTCAACCAATGGAGCAGGATGGCAAACTGGAGCACGGGTTGCTCTGGCATTAACAGTCTCTGCAGCAAGAGGTTGTCCATTGATTTTGATACCCCTCAACTCATCACCCACGGCATAATCATTGACGGGAACGGTAGCAGTAGCAGCGTTATTGTAACACCCTTCTAAAATACCCCAAATATTTAATTAAAACAACATATAAAACTCAGAGTAATTATGCAGTTAAGGGTGTCACACACAAACACTGCACACCATTCAACAATATAACGGTCATGCTCCTTTATTAATTCAAAACATAACATTTTGCATAAAACGCAGCGGATATAAATCTCATCATTCATGTAAAACATTACATGTAAAATGGTTCACAACCAACAATAAAACATTTAAAACAAGTTAAAACATCCCATCCCGATGTTACATCTATCAGAGCACGACCCACTAAGGAGACTACACTAGACTCCAAGCATTAGCTTCTACTCAACTCATTGCTCGTTACCTGAAAAATAGTTGTAAGGGTGAGTTCCTCGATCGATATAATAAGCATTATAAATTATCATGTCATGTTAAGTAAATAACACATTTCATCACCCAAATCAGATTACACATTCAGCAACGGCAATATCAACTCAATCATACTCATACTCAATGTCAACACAACCACAAGTATAATATTGGAATACATCCATTCATATTATACGTCATACATACATTATGCAATGAGACTCCACACATGCGGTACCGACTATTCTTGAACATATAGTTCAAGCTCACCGATCAAATCCAGATACGGCTACTAAGCTCACTAGTCCCACTCATTTGAGACCTAGTGACTCACTCACTAATTCCTCACCATGGGAATTAGCTACAGCCCCAAAGGCTATGCTATGCACACTAATCATCTAGCAGGCAAACATCAACAACAAATCCACAATAATTCACTCACTAATTCCTCACCATGGGAATTAGCTACAGCCCCAAGGCTATGCTATGCACGCTAATCATCTAGCAATGCAACATCAACAACAATCCACAATGGACACATGCTCACACTCTAAGCCATACAACAACCCATTCACAAATACATGCATAATATATACATTCACAACATTATGCATATCATCATACATCATTCACCACATTTGTCAAAACATCATATCATCTCAAATAATTGAACACAGTATTAGCACACTCTACTAATACCTATACTGCTCAAAACAGCGGGAAATGATCCCTACCATATCACACACTGATATAGGTAACCACCAATTAGGTACACAACATTTAAATTAACAATTTTTCCATACTGCAACAGTGTTAACCGGTTAACGCCCTGGGTTAACCGGTTAACGCAGGCAAAACACGCTTACTGCCCAAAACTTATCAGTGTTAACCGGTTAACGCCCTGGGTTAACCGGTTAACGCAGGCAAAACAGCATAAATTCTCAATTCGTAACAGTGTTAACCGGTTAACGCCCTGGGTTAACCGGTTAACGCAGACAAAACAGCAGTTCCTGCGCTAACACAAAGCAGAATGCAGAGTTCTCCGCATTTTCCGCCGTTGGAGGACTTCCGGACCTCCGATTCCAATTCCGTAAAAAGCTATACGTTAGGGAATTTACAACACACTCAATTACAGGTTCAATTTCAGTTTTTACACAACATATCCATCACAGTTTTTAGCATTCAACAAATCCCAATTAGGGTCAATTCAACGGTCTATCACTACCCATTACATGCTAACCCATAATCCCCATTAAACGACGATAAACCCCCCTTACCTGATTAATCCGGCAAATCTTTGAGCTCCAAGCTCTTCTCTTCTCCAACCTTTGCTCTCTGGTTCTTCCTCTTGCTCTGCCTCTTTCAGCCGCTTCTCTGAGTTTCACGTGAAAACCTTATTTTCCAAAATGAACTCTTTTTACTTATTCCAGCTTATATATTTTCAAATAATTATTATTCCAATAATAATAATAATTCAATAATTCCAAATTAATAATAATAATAATCCAATTATCTAATTAAATTAATAAATATATTATTAACTTAATTTAAATAATTACCATATTATTATCGGGGTGTTACAACTCTCCCCCACTAAAAGAGTTTTCGTCCTCGAAAACATACCTCAAGCGAACAACTCTGGGTAAGACTCCTTCATCTTACTCTCCAGTTCCCAAGTCACATTGCCACCTGCTGGTCCTCCCCAAGCTACCTTCACCAAGGCAATCTCTTTATCCCGCAACTGCTTCAACTCTCGATCCTCAATCCTCATAGGTGATGTTTCAGCAGTCAGGTTATCTCTCACCTGTACATCATCTATTTGGACTACATGCGACGGATCATGAATGTACCTCCTCAGCTGAGACACATGAAAAACCTCATGCAAATTCGCAAGCGACGGCGGTAAAGCGATACGATAGGCTACCTCCCCTATCCTCTCCAAAATCTGATAAGGACCAATAAATCGAGGTGTCAACTTTTTTGACTTCAAAGCTCGACCAACCCCAGTTATCGGAGTAACACGAAGAAACACATGATCTCCCTCTTGAAATTCAAGTGACTTCCTCCTCTTGTCATGATAACTCTTCTGACGACTCTGAGCAATTCTCATCTTCTCCTGAATCATCTTAATCTTTTCCGTAGTTTGTTGAACAATCTCCGGTCCAACCACAGCATTCTCACCGGACTCATACCAACATAAAGGTGTCCGACATCTCCTACCATACAAAGCTTCAAACGGTGCCATACCAATGCTCGAATGAAAACTATTGTTGTAGGTAAACTCAATCAAAGGCAAATAACAATCCCAAGCACCTCCCTTTTCCAAAACACAAGCCCTCAAAAGATCCTCTAGAGACTGAATCGTCCTCTCAGTCTGACCATCAGTCTGCGGATGATATGCAGAACTCAATCTCAGCTTAGTTCCCAAAGCCTTCTGCAAACCTTCCCAGAACTTCGATGTAAATCTAGGATCTCTGTCTGAAACAATACTCGACGGAATACCATGCAAACTTACAATCTTCTCAATATACAACTCGGCTAGCCTCTCTAACGAATAATCCATTCTGATCGGAATGAAATGAGCCGATTTCGTCAATCTATCTACAATCACCCAAATAGCTTCACAATTCTTACTTGTCCTCGGTAAACCAGAAACAAAATCCATACTGATACTATCCCACTTCCACTCTGGAATAGCCAACGGTTGCATTAGCCCAAACGGCTTCTGATGCTCAATCTTTGACTTCTGACAAGTCAAACAGGAATAAACAAAACTCGCAATTTCTTTCTTCATTCCCGGCCACCAAAATAACTTTTTCAAATCATGATACATCTTCGTAGCTCCAGGATGAATACTCAGGCCACTACGATGTCCTTCTTCAAGAATACTCTTCTTAAGTTCGATAACATCCGGAATACACACCCGATTACCAAATTTCAAAACATCATTCTCATCAACTCTGAATTCTCCACCTTGACCTTGATTCACTAGAGTCAACTTATCAACCAAAAGCACATCGGATTTCTGACCCTCTCTAATCTCATCCAGAATACCACTCGTTAACTTCAACATTCCCAATTTAACACTATTGTGAGTACTCTCACACACCAAACTCAAGTCTCTAAACTGCTCAATTAAATCCCATTCTCTAACCATTAACATAGACATATGCAACGATTTCCGACTCAATGCATCAGCCACTACGTTTGCTTTACCCGGATGGTAATTCAAACCAAAGTCATAATCCTTCAAAAATTCTAACCATCTCCTCTGTCTCATATTCAGCTCTTTCTGATCAAACAAATACTTTAAACTTTTATGGTCACTGAAAACCTCAAATCTCGACCCATACAAGTAATGCCTCCATAATTTTAGAACAAATACCACAGCTGCCAACTCTAGATCATGTGTCGGATAGTTCCTCTCATGAACCCTCAGTTGTCTCGAAGCATAAGCTATAACCTGCTTATTCTGCATCAACACACCACCCAAACCCAACAATGAAGCATCACAGTAAACCTCAAATGGTTCCGACGGACTTGGTAATATCAGAATAGGAGCAGTAGTCAACCTCCTCTTTAACTCTTGGAATCCTTCTTCACATTTTGAGTCCCAAACAAATGCTTGCCCCTTTCTAGTCAACATCGTCAACGGTAACGCCAACTTAGAAAATCCCTCAATGAATTTCCTATAGTAACCCGCCAATCCCAGGAAACTGCGAATCTCAGCAACAGACTTCGGAGCTTCCCACTTAGACACCGCTTCTATCTTAGAAGGATCAACAGCAACACCACCTCTTGAAATCACATGACCAAGAAAACTAACCTCTTCTAACCAAAATTCACACTTGGATAGTTTAGCAAATAACTTCTTTTCTCGTAGAACTTCTAAAACCACTCTCAAATGCTCAGCATGCTCTTCTTCAGATTTCGAATACACCAAAATGTCATCAATAAACACCACAACAAACTTATCTAGGTACGGATGGAAAATCCTATTCATATACTCCATAAATACTCCAGGCGCATTAGTCACACCAAAAGGCATTACAGAATACTCATAATGTCCATACCTCGTTCTGAAAGCAGTCTTTTGAATATCCTCAGCTTTCACACGTATCTGATGATATCCCGACCTCAAATCTATTTTGCTGAACACACTCGCACCAACCAACTGGTCCATCAAATCATCGATCCTCGGCAAAGGATACCGATTCTTGATCGTCACTTTATTCAGTTGCCTGTAGTCCACACACAACCTCATAGTACCTTCTTTCTTCTTAACCAATAACACTGGTGCACCCCACGGTGACACACTCGGACGAATAAACTTCTTATCCAACAGATCTTCGAGCTGACTCTTCAATTCAGCTAACTCAACAGCAGACATACGATACGGAGCCATCGATATCGGTCTAGTACCAGGTACCAAATCAATCGAGGACTCAACTTCACGCTCTGGCGGTAATTCATTCACTTCTTCTGGAAACACATCAGGAAAATCACACACCACGGCTAGATCGCCAATCACCAGTCTATCTTTAGCCTCCAAAGTCGCTAACAGCATAAACAGCTCTGCCCCACCTACTACTGCCTCATTCACCTGCCTCGCTGATAGAAACAAACTTTTTCCTTCCTCAACCTCAGGAAATATCACAGTCTTATCAAAACAATTAATAGAAACTCGGTTAAACACCAACCAGTTCATACCCAAGATAACATCAATCTGCACTAACGGAAGACACACAAGGTCTATCCCAAAGTCTCTACCAAAAATACTCAAAGGACAACTCAAACAAACTGAAGTAGTAGTCACTGAACCCTTCGCAGGAGTATCAATCACCATACTACCATACATCTCAGATATCTCTAACTTAAGTTTCACAGCACAATCCAAAGATATAAAGGAATGAGTAGCACCGGTGTCAATAATAGCTACAAGAGGAAAACCATTTATATAACACGTACCTCTGATCAAACTATCATCCGCAGAAGTCTTAGAACCCGATAAGGCAAAGACCTTGCCTCCTGACTGATTCTCCTTCTTCGGCTTGGGACACTGTGGACTGATATGACCCACCTCTCCACAGTTGAAACAAGTTACAGTCTTCAACCGGCACTCTGCAGCCAAATGACCACCTTTGCCACACTTGAAACACTTCATCTCAGCACTGGTACACTCATGGACACGATGTCCAGCCCGACCACATCTATAACACTTAGCAGGGGCACTAGAGTCTCCCCCACTAGGCCTCTTCATCCCACTCTATCTCTGAAAACCTTTGCCAGCTGCATACGGTTTTCCACGATCATTCTGATTCTTGCCTTTCCTATCAACCCTTTGCTGATAGCTCTCTGCTCTGGCTTTGGAATCCTGTTCAAAAATCCTGCAACAGTCAACCAAGTCGGAAAACACTCTGATCCGCTGATATCCAATAGCCTGTTTGATCTCGGGACGCAACCCGTTCTCAAACTTCACACATTTTGAAAATTCTCCAGCAGCCTCATTATAGGGAGTGTAATACTTCGACAGCTCTGTGAACTTAGCAGCATACTCCGTAACAGACTTGTTACCCTGCTTCAACTCTAAGAACTCTATCTCTTTCTTTCCTCTGACATCTTCTGGAAAGTACTTCCTCAGGAATCTCTCTCTGAACACAGCCCAAGTGATTTCAGCATTCCCAGCAGTTTCCAACTCAGTGCGGGTAGCAACCCACCAATCATCAGCTTCTTCTGACAGCATATGCGTACCGAACCTGACCTTCTGGTTATCGGCACACTCAGTCACTCAGAAGATTCTCTCTATCTCCTTCAACCACTTCTGAGCGCCATCTGGATCGTATGCTCCCTTGAACATTGGAGGATTGTTCTTCTGGAACTCACTCAGTTGACGAGCAGCTCCCATTCCCACCACATTCGGATTCCCTCCAAGTACTCCAGCTAGCATACCCAGAGCCTCAGCAATCGCAGCATCATCTCTACCTCTTCCAGCCATCTCTATTCTGAAAACCCAACAAGCTAAAACAATAAGTACTGATAGGGTTACACAACACCTATCCCGTACAGGGAAAACAGAATAATTACGACTCGACTCGACCGACTATGCTCTGATACCACTAATGTAACACCCTTCTAAAATACCCCAAATATTTAATTAAAACAACATATAAAACTCAGAGTAATTATGCAGTTAAGGGTGTCACACACAAACACTGCACACCATTCAACAATATAACGGTCATGCTCCTTTATTAATTCAAAACATAACATTTTGCATAAAACGCAGCGGATATAAATCTCATCATTCATGTAAAACATTACATGTAAAATGGTTCACAACCAACAATAAAACATTTAAAACAAGTTAAAACATCCCATCCCGATGTTACATCTATCAGAGCACGACCCACTAAGGAGACTACACTAGACTCCAAGCATTAGCTTCTACTCAACTCATTGCTCGTTACCTGAAAAATAGTTGTAAGGGTGAGTTCCTCGATCGATATAATAAGCATTATAAATTATCATGTCATGTTAAGTAAATAACACATTTCATCACCCAAATCAGATTACACATTCAGCAACGGCAATATCAACTCAATCATACTCATACTCAATGTCAACACAACCACAAGTATAATATTGGAATACATCCATTCATATTATACGTCATACATACATTATGCAATGAGACTCCACACATGCGGTACCGACTATTCTTGAACATATAGTTCAAGCTCACCGATCAAATCCAGATACGGCTACTAAGCTCACTAGTCCCACTCATTTGAGACCTAGTGACTCACTCACTAATTCCTCACCATGGGAATTAGCTACAGCCCCAAAGGCTATGCTATGCACACTAATCATCTAGCAGGCAAACATCAACAACAAATCCACAATAATTCACTCACTAATTCCTCACCATGGGAATTAGCTACAGCCCCAAGGCTATGCTATGCACGCTAATCATCTAGCAATGCAACATCAACAACAATCCACAATGGACACATGCTCACACTCTAAGCCATACAATAGCCCATTCACAAATACATGCATAATATATACATTCACAACATTATGCATATCATCATACATCATTCACCACATTTGTCAAAACATCATATCATCTCAAATAATTGAACACAGTATTAGCACACTCTACTAATACCTATACTGCTCAAAACAGCGGGAAATGATCCCTACCATATCACACACTGATATAGGTAACCACCAATTAGGCACACAACATTTAAATTAACAATTTTTCCATACTGCAACAGTGTTAACCGGTTAACGCCCTGGGTTAACCGGTTAACGCAGGCAAAACACGCTTACTGCCCAAAACTTATCAGTGTTAACCGGTTAACGCCCTGGGTTAACCGGTTAACGCAGGCAAAACAGCATAAATTCTCAATTCGTAACAGTGTTAACCGGTTAACGCCCTGGGTTAACCGGTTAACGCAGACAAAACAGCAGTTCCTGCGCTAACACAAAGCAGAATGCAGAGTTCTCCGCATTTTCCGCCGTTGGACTTCCGGACCTCCGATTCCAATTCCGTAAAAAGCTATACGTTAGGGAATTTACAACACACTCAATTACAGGTTCAATTTCAGTTTTTACACAACATATCCATCACAGTTTTCAGCATTCAACAAATCCCAATTAGGGTCAATTCAACGGTCTATCACTACCCATTACATGCTAACCCATAATCCCCATTAAACGACGATAAACCCCCCTTACCTGATTAATCCGGCAAATCTTTGAGCTCCAAGCTCTTCTCTTCTCCAACCTTTGCTCTCTGGTTCTTCCTCTTGCTCTGCCTCTTTCAGCCGCTTCTCTGAGTTTCACGTGAAAACCTTATTTTCCAAAATGAACTCTTTTTACTTATTCCAGCTTATATATTTTCAAATAATTATTATTCCAATAATAATAATAATTCAATAATTCCAAATTAATAATAATAATAATCCAATTATCTAATTAAATTAATAAATATATTATTAACTTAATTTAAATAATTACCATATTATTATCGGGGTGTTACAGTTATCACTCACAGGGACACCCACTGGTGAAGTACGGCTGGCAGGTGGAATCACAGCTTCCTGTCTCTGGGCTAAGGCACGTAACTCCTCTTGCCCTTGAACAACCCCTTGCATCATGGTCATGAATTGGGCCATGTTAGCCCTCATCTCTGCTAACTCAGCTTGAACTTGATCCATATTCCTCTGTTGATTTAGTCTGGTAGCGTAGCGGTGCGGACGTTGATCAGCAATCCTGCCTAAGACAGGAACCAGAGTGAGAAGTCTCATTCAAGAACACCTGTAATGCAAGATGATATGTGTATGATGCTAATGATGCGTATGATGCACATTATATGTTCATTTCTCAGGCATTCAAGAGCCTAATTCATCTTTCAAGAAACGACAACCTGCAACAATGAACAACAAAGAAGCAACCTACACAGAATAATGAGCACAAGGTGAAACATCAACAATCTCACCTATAGACATGAGCAACTAGGATCCTACAACATTATTCAAACAAAGATCCAAATGATCGGGGTACAACCATGAATCCCATCCAACAATCCTGGAGGTGATTCTCAACATAAACAACAGATACAATCTAAGAAAGATGTCCTCCAGGAATGAGAGTCTTCAGGTACTGGCACTGGTCTATCAACAGATCACATTCTGAACACTCAGGCAGAGGAGTGAGCTTCTCCTTCAGTTGTCTTCTGAGCTCCACAACTTCTCCTCCAAGCTGGCTCTCTGATGCATGCCTCAGGTCTACCTCCTTCTTCAATTAAACATCTTTGTCCCTAAGCTGCTTTTCCAAGTCTCTTATCTTCTTCTGGTAATTAGCTTCAGCTTTCTGCAACCTCAAGCACTCATGGTGTTCTTCATTCAGCAATGTCTCTATCTCCTCATAAGACCTCTTCTTGCTCTTCAATCTGCTAGCATCCTCCCCTTGCATGCCTTTGAGTTGATGAGCCAAGTTCAACTTTTCAGCTTTGGCTTTGTAAAGCTCCATCTGGATGTCTTGTTCCTTCTCTTTCAACCGACGATTCTCCATCAAGGCTTGCTTGTAGTGCTCAGCGCGAACATTCTCAGAAAGGATTAAAGGTGGTTGTTCTTGCAATGGCTCCATCCTATCATAGGGCAACAACAAAGTTCCAACTCTCTCCTTGACCCAATCAAGGTAAACAAGCATAGCAACTGCAAACTTCTTCCCTAGAACAGATCCATCATTGACACCAATATTTCTCCAAGCCCTTCCTATTTGCTCTAATCTAGCAGGGTCACTCCGCTTCTCAAAATACACACTCTCAGCTATCTCAGCATCTAGTGGTCTTCCATTCATAACAAACCCCAATTGACGAAGAGAAAGAACCATGTTGTAATTGATGCAACCCTTAGTCCCTATGAGTGGCACATTACGAAACTCTCCACAACTCATGATAACATTACGCACATTCAACCTTTAAGCTTGCCACCTGATGTCATAGGATGTGAGAGACATAATCCTCTGAGTCCACTTATGAGTGCTCTGAGCATCCACAAAAGGTCCACCGGTTGGCAGGAAAGACAAGAACCATCTGAGTAGCAATGGGAGACAACACCAGATAGCTCCACCCTTGCCATGCCTGCTGTGTATAGCATAATAAGTGTCAGCTAACAAGGTAGGAACCGGATTTCCTCCAATGAAAATAGTGATAGCAGCAAGATCCACAAAATTAGGCATACTCGGGAACAAGACAACTCCATAGATCATGGTAGCCAACTGAGCATTGAAAGCTTCCCAATTTCCTTTCTTTGCTTCCTCCTTAGCCATCCTCACCAGGAACTTCAAAGGAAAACCCACAACATCACCACTTGACTTCCAATTGTCACTCACTTCTTTGATACTCAAATAAAGAGCTCTGGCAACAACCCTGAAATCCACCTCCTTTGGCACATCTAAGAAGGGCACCTGATATCTGATCGGGACATTCATCAGAATGGAATACTCTTCAAGAGTGGGCGCTAACTGATAATCCTGGAAAGTGAAACAACGGAGCTCTGGGTCATAGAACTGTAGGAGAGTCTGCGACGGTACTGGATCTACCACCATCTTCAACAGTGTCAACATATCCCCATACTGATCAACGAACACCTTCTGATTACCACGGTCACAAGATTGCTCAACTCTATCAAAGATGTCAAGCGCTCACGGTGAAAACTGTAGGTGCAAGTCTTCCTCTTCAACTCTGGAATGGCTGCCATCTCTCACAGTGAACAGACTCCTGAATGAACCTGAGAAATGATATGCATGAGGAGATTAGCTTTTTTTTATTTCTTTTTTATTGCATTATTTTCTGAAAATAAACATGCTATGATGCAAATGATGCAAACACGACTGGTTGGCTGTGTATCTCAAGGCACAGGTTCAGAGCTTCGGCATGAATTCAGAACCACAAAGTCATCTGAAACCCAAAGTCATCTGGAACCCATACTTCTGAACCAAGTCACCAACGGGAACCAAGAGTCACCAACAGAATACGGTCACCAACAGATCAAGTCACCAACTGTACCTGTAATGATTCATTCCCTCCCCACTCACGGGTGTCATCTAGGCCAGGGTAAGGTCAAGAGAAACACAGGATAAACAACCCTTTCAAGAATATCATCATGTACACACCAGATGTATGCAACGATAATACCCCCTCAGGATCTGAACTGCTCGTGATATCATGTTCCGCTAAGTGGCGCAATACCACCCGCTTCCCATGAATCACTTTATTCCTAGGCATCTTAGAGTTCACTCATAGCCTGGGTATTGGGCCTTTTACCTCTTGTAACTCCCACCCCACAGAGAGACAGACACACAGCCAGCACAATGATAATATGATGCATGCAAACACATAATGCACATATATACAATCACATCATAATCATAAATGCAATAAATAAAGCAATAAAAGCAACCAAACCCTATCCTAAAGAGCGCTAGGACTGACTCGCTTAGGGAAGATGGACCAGCAAGAGGTCAACTTCTCGGGATAGTCCCCAGCAGAGTCGCCAGCTGTCGCATTGCGTGAAAAACCGGCGGGAAAAGACACAGAGCCGCCACCGTGCGTTATTTATCCCAAAGGCGGGAAAGGAAACGCTCGAAGTAAACCTGGAAAGGAATGGTCTCGCGACCAGAGATTGAAAGGATCGGGAGTCGGTTATGCGAAGGGAAGGTATTAGCACCCCTACGCATCCGTCGTACTCGACGGGATCCACGCTCAGAGAGAATAGAAGAAAGGTTACTAAAATAACTGCTCAAAACACTGCACAAGCTGGAATGAAACACAGATGAAAGACGGAAGAAGAGGACTCGGCAGGATATCGCATCCTGGGCTTACGTAGTTTGTCAGACACAAACATCAGAGTCGACTTAGTTCGGGGAGAATGGGAAACGTGCTCGCTAGGATGTCGCATCCTACGCATACGTATCTTCTATAACCAGAGAAAGAATCAGAGCACTCGTAGCTCGGCCAACGCACGCCAAACAAAGACACAAACTAGAAACGGAATGCCAATCGCTGGTCTTACATCCAACTCCAGACACACAGGCAAACATGGAAACCGAATGCCAATCGCTGGACTTACATCAGACTCCGAACCAACAAACACACATAGGAAACCAAATGCCAATCACTGGACTTACATCAGACTCCAAACACACACACAACACCGGGAAACCGAATCCCAATCGCTGGACTTACATCAGACTCCAAAACACACCACAAAAAAGTTGAAAAACAAAAGGCTTCCCGGAGAGATCAGCTCATCTCCTGCCTACGTACCTCATCTGGTATGAGGATCAGGGCGACGTAGTTCCCCTTAATAGGGGAGAAACTTCTATCCTAACCAGAGACAAGGGAGATAACAAGCTACTAGGGAGACTACGACTCGAGCCTAGAAGTTGTCATGCATACGATCCCTATGTTGAGGTCTCTATCCTAACTTGCACAGGAAGCAAGCTAGCCTAAACATCACATCATAAAACACAAGCACAAGAGAGCAAGCGCACACACTATATGCAAACAATTGGCTCATACAAGGCTAGGCTTTAGTCAAGGGGTCATATCAACCTCGACAAATAAGCCAACTGGAATGAGGTGTTGTTAGCTCTTAACCCTAACATTGAGAGTTAGGGTGAAGCATATGACATGGAGATGAGTGTTATGCCTCATAGCTCTTATCCCTGGCCTGGGAGAGCTTGAATCAAAGAATGTGTGGGAGTTCAGAATGAAGGAACTCTTCTCCACAAATGACTGACTCCACAAGATCTTGGGTTCTTATTCAAAGTGCATCAACACATGGTGTGAGCAAAGTGAATGACACAACTGAATAGCAGGGGATGGATTGCACATCCCTTTTGTCTGCCAATTTCCTCTTAAGAGGACTTTACCTGCTTGGCACAAAGATAAACAAGCACAAACATTGCCTCTTAAGGAGGGCTTCAGACAGGTGCCTGCCAAAATAACATGACAGGTCTTCCAGACTACATGAAGTTAGAGGTCATTACCTAAGTGGTATGCCAACCACAAGCAAATCAAAGCAAAGTTCAAATGAACTTAAAGCAACTTAGGTACCTGTGTAAACAACTAAACAAATCAGTACAGTGTTCAAATTATCAGACAACAGTCAACAACAAACAGACATCCCAATGTACAATGTATAAGCCATAAGGCAAACACAAGTGAATTATCCTCAAAGCCTACAAAACAAATGAATGTTAGCCAACAACAACAAATGACCAAGCTCAAATGAAGGAGCAACATCAATCATGGAGATGCATACTTGAACCTGAAATTCACAACTCAAATGTAAGTCCAAACCACTAGGTCAAAGCCTAGGGTCAAAAGGGAATCAAAAGTTCAAAACAGGAGCTGAAATTCAACACAATGCAACTTCAAACACATATTAACATGTCCTTAAAATTACCAAAGCAAAATCATCAAGCAAGGCCATGTATCAAGCAAGAGAAGTCAAAGACAATTTCAAAGCTCATATTTGGACATTGAGAAAGAAATTCCAAATCAAAACAGAAATGATTCAAATAATTCTGGAAAAAATCATGAGCATTCAACATATCACACATGATCATCATACAAAAAATCAGAAGCATCAAATGTCAATTGGCATGGAAATTAAATTGCACAAGTTGAACAACCAAATGTGTGACACAAATTGTCACATCATACAAACATGTGTGTAAAACAGAATTGGCAAATGAGAAAAATACCAAACTAAGCCTAAAGCATCCATCAATGTGTCTAGAATCATCATGCAAAAATTCATGTCCATTGGATTAAAATTGAGCATTTCACAATAGAAAGAGCAAGGCAAGGTCACAAAAGCACATATGTTCACATATTCTAACACAAATCAAAAACCAGCCATGCACAACTTCAAAATTCATCATCATAAAAAACTAGACAAATAGAGGATCATTTTGCAAAAAATTGGGAGTAATTTGAGTCATTTTTCAATTTGTTATGCATTTTTAAATTTGGAAGAAAAATGAAAAATCATATGAAGCATGTAACATGTAATTTGGAGGAAAATGATAAAATGAAGAAAACATTTGAAAATAGTCTTCGCCAGGAATCGAACTCGGTGGACATTTGAATGAGCGCGCCAAGGCATGAAACGCACCGTTTCGCACAAAACCCTAACAGAACTAGGGTCGACGCAAGACCGTCGCTAGGTCGACGCATGGCTGGAAAACTTCATCTTCTTCATGAAGATGAAGATGAACAGTGAAGCTCAAGAACAAATTTCCCAGAAATTCAAAACAAGCACATCATTTCAAAGATCCTTCCATGGTGATTACAGATCAACAAACAACTAAACTTAATTCATCATAACAAGAGAGAATCGAGCAAAAACAAATTGGAGCATCAAACTCCAATCATACACAACTCACTCAATAATGCTCTATTTTTCATGAAATTTCTACCAGAATTATCAGCAACACAAGATCTACACAAATATGTACATGAATTTGAGAATTATGAGGTTCGAAACTTGACCTCTTGAAGAACAGCAGGTTGAAAACGCGTGCTACAAGGCTCAGCAATGGTCCAAATTAGCTCCAGGAACTTTGTAGTGATGATTGATGAAGAATTGGAAGCTTAGAAACGTGTAGATCCAGCTTAATTTGAAATTGCCATCAACACCTTCAAGCTTTGGTATGCACGATTTTGAGCAGAAAATCCATAAAATGCACGTTGAATCACACTCTAAACTTCACCAGGATCCACAATTATGCAAAGAAATGAGTGTTTATGTGAGGAATTTTGAAGTTCTTTGTGAGAGAAAGTTTTGATCAAAACTCCAAATCTAGATCTGAAAATGTGTGTTCTCTTCAATACAGTTGCAATTAAGCTTATATACCTCCTCTTAATTAATCTGAAATTAAACTTAAGCCAAAGCTAATTGAGATTAAAGGAATATAAGGTGCATGCACAAATTTGCATTTTCACTTCATGCATGGAGTGGCCACGTGAACAGTACACACCAAGGCCCAAAATCACTCAAAATCAGCCCATGCACACATTGGAATTGGAATTACATGCATATGATCAACCAATTTGGATTTTGGCAATTTTCCTTCAAAAACTTCAGGAATAAGCAAGTGATCATATGATAAAATTTCATGCAATGTGATGAGGTATTTGGAAAATTCATGTCATGAGAAACATTTCGCAAAAAGAACCACCAAAATTGGAGTCTTGGTTCAAAAGATATGGCCATTTGAAGTTTCAAGCATACTTTGCCATGATTTGATCATAACTTCTCAACCATTCATCATAAATTCATGATCTTGGACTTTTTGGAAATGGGAGAGAAAGATCTTCAACTTTCATGTTAGACAAAATTTCATTTTAACCTCCTTTGATGTTAGAAAGTTGAGTTGAAGTTGGTCCAAAAACATGCCATTTTTAGAAACTTGAAATTACAGGTCACTTTCCACTTTTGGAAACTTTTGATGTGGCTTCAAAATCTTCAAGGTAGATGTTTGACATGTTGAATAACCTTCTTTGGGACATGAATGAAGTGTCTCAAACCATTTCTCCATCTCCTAGCCCTCAGTTGACTTGCAGTTTGTAACACCCTTCTAAAATACCCCAAATATTTAATTAAAACAACAAAATATAAATCAGAGTAGATATGCAATTTTAAGGGTGTCACACTTGACACTTCACACCATTCACCAAATATAGTTTGTCATGCTCATTTATTAATCAACATAAGATATTGCACAATTCGCAGCGGATATAAACCTGACAACATGCAAATCCATGTAACACATTACATGTAAAATTGTCCAACAACAAAATGAAAACAAGGTAAAACATCCCGTCCCGATGTTACATATACCAGAGCATGACCCACTAAGGAACTACACTAGACTTCAAGCACTAGCTTCTACTCAATCACTGCTCGTTACCTGAAACATAGTTGTAAGGGTGAGTTCCTCAATCGATATAATAAGCATTATAAAATATCATGTAATGCTAAGTAAATTAACACATTCATCACCCTAATCAGATCACACATTCAGCAACGGCAACATCAACTCAAAATCATAATCATACTCAACCCACACAAAAACATACGTATAATATTGGAATACATCCATTCATATTATACGCCATACATATATTATGCAATGAGACTCCATGCATGCGGTACCGACTATTCGTGAACACATAGTTCAACCTCACCGATCAAACCCAGATACGGCTACCAAGCTCACTAGTCCCACTCATTTGAGACCTAGTGACTCACTCACTAATTCCTCACCATGGGAATTAGCTACCACCCCAAGGGCTATGCTATGCACGCTAAATCACCTAGCATGCAAACATCAACAACAATCCACAATAACTCACTCACTAATTCCTCACCATGGGAATTAGCTACCACCATAAAGGCCATACTATGCACGCTAAATCACCTAGCATGCAACATCAACAACAATCCACAATGGACATATGCTCACACTCTAAGCCATAAACAGTCCATTCACAATTGTATACATAACAGATACATTCACAACATTATGCATACCATCATACATCATCAGCATATTTATCACAGAATCATATTCATATCATGCCAAATAATAAATCACAGTATTAGCACACTCTACTAATACCCCTACTGCTCAAAACAACGGGAAATGATCCCTACTATATCATACACCAATATAGGCCAATCCTCAACTATGTACACAATATTTGAATATCAATTTTCCACTTTCCAAACAGTGTTAACCGGTTAACGCCCTGGGTTAACTGGTTAACGCAACACAGAACACGCTTCCTGGCAATTTTTAACAGTGTTAACCGGTTAACGCCCTGGGTTAACCGGTTAACGCAAGACAGACAGCAATTTCTCATAATTCATAACAGTGTTAACCGGTTAACACCCTGGGTTAACCGGTTAACGCAGAACAGAAAGCTGTTCCTGCGCTAACACGAAAATAGAATGCAGATTTCCCGCATTTCTCGCCGTCGGAGGACTTCCGGACCTCCGATTTCAATTCCGTAAAAAGCTACACGTCCAGAAATTTACGATTCACCCACATATAGATTCAATTATAGTTTTTAACACAATTTTATTCATCACAATTTGCAGCATTTATCATCCTGATTAGGGTCAATTCAATGGCTTATCACTACCCATTACATGTTAACCCATAATACCCATTAAACGACGATAAACCCCCCTTACCTGAGTTAATCCGGCAAATCCTTTAGCTTCAAGCTTTTCCCTTCTTCAACCCTTGTTCTCTTGCTCTTCCTCTTTGCCCTTTTCTCACTTTCTGTCGCTTCTCTGGTTTTCACGTGAAAAACCCTTTTTACCAAATGGAACTCTTTATATATATTCCAACTTTATTATTCCAATAATAATAATCCAATAATATTCCAATTATTTAATTAAATTAATAAATATACTATTAACTTAAATTAAATAATTATCATATTTTATCGGGGTGTTACAACTCTCCCCCACTAAAAGAGTTTTCGTCCTCGAAAACATACCTCAAGCGAATAACTCTGGATAAGACTCCTTCATCTGACTCTCAAGTTCCCAAGTCACATTGCCACCTGCTGGTCCTCCCCAAGCTACCTTTACCAAAGCAATCTCTTTACCCCGCAACTGCTTCAACTCTCGATCCTCGATCCTCATAGGTGACGTTTCAACAGTCAGGTTATCTCTCACCTGTACATCATCTACTTTGACCACATGCGACGGATCAGGAATGTACCTCCTCAACTGAGACACATGAAAAACCTCATGCAAATTCGCAAGTGACGGCGGTAAAGCGATATGATAGGCTACCTCCCCTATCCTCTCCAAAATCTGATAAGGACCAATAAATCGAGGTGTCAACTTCTTCGACTTCAAAGCTCGACCAACCCCAGTTATCGGAGTAACACGAAGAAACACATGATCTCCCTCTTGAAACTCAAGTGACTTCCTCCTCTTGTCGTGATAACTCTTCTGACGACTCTGAGCAATCCTCATCTTCTCCTGAATCATCTTAATCTTTTCCGTAGTTTGTTGAACAATCTCCGGTCCAACCACAGCACTCTCACCGGACTCATACCAACATAAAGGTGTCCGACATCTCCTACCATACAAAGCTTCAAACGGTGCCATACCAATGCTCGAATGAAAACTATTGTTGTAGGTAAACTCAATCAAAGGTAAATAACAATCCCAAGCACCTCCCTTTTCCAAAACACAAGCCCTCAAAAGATCCTCCAGCGACTGAATCGTCCTCTCAGTCTGACCATCAGTCTGCGGATGATATGCAGAACTCAATCTCAGCTTAGTTCCCAAAGCCCTCTGCAAACCTTCCCAGAACTTCGATGTAAATCTAGGATCTCTGTCCGAAACAATACTCGACGAAATACCATGCAAACTTACAATTTTCTCAATATACAACTCAGTTAATCTCTCTAACGGATAATCCATTCTGATCGGAATGAAATGAGCCGATTTTGTCAATCTGTCAACAATCACCCAAATAGCTTCAAAATTCTTAATTGTCCTCGGTAAACCAGAAACAAAATCCATACTGATACTATCCCACTTCCACTCTGGAATAGCCAACGGTTGCATTAGCCCAGACGGCTTCTGATGCTCAATCTTTGACTTCTGACAAGTCAAACAAGAATAAACAAAACTCGCAATTTCCCTTTTCATTCCCGGCCACCAAAATAACTTTTTCAAATCATGATACATCTTCGTAGCCCCAGGATGAACACTCAGGCCACTACGATGTCCTTCTTCAAGAATACTCTTCTTAAGTTCGGTAACATCCGGAATACACACCCAATTACCAAATTTCAAAACACCATTCTCATCAACTTTGAATTCACCACCTTGACCTTGATTCACTAGAGTCAACTTATCAACCAAAAGCATATCGGATTTCTGACCCTCTCTAATCTCATCCAGAATACCACTCGTTAACTTCAACATTCCCAGTTTAACACTATTGTGAGTACTCTCACACACCAAACTCAAGTCTCTAAACTGCTCAATTAAATCCAATTCCTTAATCATTAACATAGACATATGCAATGATTTCCGACTCAATGCATCAGCCACTACGTTTGCTTTACCCGGATGGTAATTCAAACCAAAGTCATAATCCTTCAGAAACTCTAACCATCTCCTCTGTCTCATATTCAGCTCTTTCTGATCAAACAAATACTTTAAACTTTTATGGTCACTGAAAACCTCAAATCTTGACCCGTACAAGTAATGCCTCCATAACTTTAGAACAAATACCACAGCTGCCAACTCTAAATCGTGTGTCGGATAGTTCCTCTCATGAACCTTCAGTTGTCTCGAAGCATAAGCTACAACCTGCTTATTCTGCATCAAAACACCACCCAAACCCAACAATGAAGCATCACAGTAAACCTCAAATGGTTCCGATGGACTCGGTAATATCAGAATAGGAGCAGTAGTTAACCTTCTCTTTAACTCTTGGAAACCTTCTTCACATTTTGAGTCCCAAACAAACGCTTGCCCCTTTCTAGTCAACATCGTCAACGGTAACGCCAACTTAGAAAATCCCTCAATGAATTTCCTATAATAACCTGCAAGTCCAAGAAAACCCCTTATCTCAAAAACTGACTTCGGAGCTTCCCACTTAGATATCGCTTCTATCTTAGAAGGATCAACAACAACACCGCCTCTGGAAACCACATGACCAAGAAAACTAACCTCTTCTAACCAAAATTCACACTTAGACAGTTTAGCAAATAACTTCTTTTCTCGTAGAACTCCTAAAACCACTCTCAAATGTTCAGCATGCTCTTCTTCAGATTTCGAATACACCAAAATATCGTCAATAAACACCACAACAAACTTGTCTAGGTACGGATGGAAAATCCTATTCATATACTCCATAAATACCCCAGGCGCATTAGTCACACCAAAAGGCATTACAGAATACTCATAATGTCCATACCTTGTTCTGAAAGCAGTCTTCTGAATATCCTCAGTTTTCACGCGTATCTGATGATACCCCGATCTCAAATCTATTTTGCTGAACACACTCGCACCAACCAACTGATCCATCAAATCATCAATCCTCGGCAAAGGATACCGATTCTTGATCGTCACTTTATTCAATTGCCTGTAGTCCACACACAACCTCATAGTACCTTCTTTCTTCTTAACCAATAACACTGGTGCACCCCACGGTGACACACTCGGACGAATAAATTTCTTATCCAACAGATCTTCCAGTTGACTCTTCAATTCAGTTAACTCAACAGCAGACATACGGTACGGAGCCATCGACATCGACCTAGTACCAGGTACCAAATCAATCGAGAACTCAACTTCACGCTCTGGCGGTAATTCATTCACTTCTTCAGGAAACACATCAAGAAAATCACACACCACGGCTAGGTCGCAAATCACCAGTTTATCTTTAGCCTCCAAAGTCGCTAACCGCATAAACAACTCTGCCCCATCTGCTACTGCCTCATTCACCTGCCTTGCTGATAGAAACAAACTCTTTCCTTCCTCAATCTCAGGAAAGATCACAGTCTTATCAAAACAGTTGATATAAACTCGGTTAAACACCAACCAGTTCATACCTAGGATAACATCAATCTGCACTAGTGGAAGACACACGAGGTCCATCCCAAAGTCTCTACCAAAAATACTCAAAGGACAATTTAAACAAACTGAAGTAGTAGTCACTGAACCCTTCGCAGGAGTATCAATCACCATACTCCCATGCATCTCAGATATCTCTAATTTAAGTTTCACAGCACAATCCAAAGATATAAAGGAATGAGTCGCGCCTGTGTCAATAATAGCTACAAGAGGAAAGCCATTAATATAACACGTACCTCGGATCAAACGATCATCTGCAGAAGTCTCAGAACCCGATAAAGCAAAGACCTTGCCTCCCGACTGGTTCTCTTTCTTCGGCTTAAGACACTGTGGACTGATATGACCCACCTCTCCACAGTTGAAACAAGTCATAGTCTTCAACCGGCACTCTACAGCCAAGTGACCACCTTTGCCACACTTGAAACACTTCTTCTCAGTACTGGTACACTCATGGATACGATGTCCAACCTGACCACATCTGTAACACTTAGCAGGGGCACTGGAGTCTCCCCCACTAGGTCTCTTCATCCCACTCTGTCTCTAGAAACCTTTGCCAGCTGCATACGGTTTCCCACGATCATTCTGATTCTTGCCTTTCCTATCAACCCTCTGCTGATAGCTCTCCGTTCTGGCCTTGGTATCCTGTTCAAAAATCCTGCAACAGTCAACCAAGTCAGAAAACACTCTGATCCGCTGATACCCAATAGCCTGCTTGATCTCGGGACGTAACCCGTTCTCAAACTTCACACATTTTGAAAATTCCCCAGTAGCCTCATCATAGGAAGTGTAATACTTCGACAGCTCTGTGAACTTAGCAGCATACTCAGTAACAGACCGGTTGCCCTGCTTCAATTCTAAGAACTCTATCTCTTTCTTTCCTCTGACATCCTCTGGAAAGTACTTCCTCAGGAATCTCTCTCTGAACACCGCCCAAGTGATCTCAGCACTCCCAGCAGCTTCCAACTCAGTGCGGGCAGCAACCCACCAATCATCTGCTTCCTCTGATAGCATATGCGTACCGAACCTGACCTTCTGGTTATCGGCACACTCAGTCACTCGGAAGATCCTCTCGATCTCCTTCAACCACTTCTGTGTAAGAACAAAAATTGTTCTACAACAGATTCCTTGATTTTGATGATAACAAAGGATGAAACCAAAAATGGCACCCTAACGAAAAGTTTCTAAGTGTGCAGGATTCTAAAGAAAGAAGGAAGAAATCTGATGATGTCATCAGATACAAAACAAGATCAGATACAAAATATCAAATGATCAGAAGCATCTGAAGTGGAAACAACGTTCAAGAAAGTCTAACTCTGAGCAAGAACAGCAAAGTATCAGAAGCATCTGAACAAGAAGTAAACTCTAGATGTTCTGACTCTGAACAACGCTATCTCTAAGCTCCAGAAGTTCTCAGCGCTATCAGAACTCACAAGAGATTAAACATCAGAAGCAAGATTCCAAGATTCTCCAGATACACAAATACTCTGAGCATGGAATTGCTAATCATGAAAGAGTAACGTTTAAGTCAAGAAAAGATTTGCAAATGGATTTCCTAATTGAGAAAGAGACGTTAATCTCCAAACTCAATAAAGAAAATACTACTTGTGGTAAGTAGTCATTTCAAGAAGAAAAAGTCATCCTGCATTAGCTAATTATGTGATGGCGTAACTTCATCTCAATATCCACCAGTTTCAACTACTACTTCAACGAGTATATAAATAGGCTGCAATCAACCTTGAAGAAACTAAGAAATCAGTAAGCCAACAAGCCAAAATTATACTGAAACACCAAGTCAAGAAAAACACTCCTTCTCTCTAAGATCTTCACGAAGCTTTTGCTTATAACGTGAAAAACTCTTGTTCTTAATACTGTAATATTTGCTTTCTTAGAAGCACTCTAGATTACATAAATCTTTCATTTATTGTTTGTTGATTTCCTCAAGTGACTTAGTGTAGTCTGTAAACTTGAGAGGACTAAGAGATTTTTCTCTTAGGCGTTGTTTGTAATCTTTCAAGATTAGTGGATTAAGTCCTTGTTGAAGGCGAAATCACCTTGGCCGGGTGGACTGGAGTAGCTTTGTGTTATAAGCGAACCAGTATAAAATCCTTGTGTGATTTTCATTTTGAAAAGCGCTTATTTTTCAAAACAATTCAAACCCCCCTTTCTTGTTTTTCTCACCTTCATTCTGAGCACCATCTGGATCGTATGCTCCCTTGAACATTGGAGGATTGTTCTTCTGGAACTCACTCAGTTGACGAGCAGCTCCCAATCCCACAACATTCGGATTCCCTCCAAGTACTCCAGCTAGCATACCCAGAGCCTCAGCAATCGCAGCATCGTCTCTACCTCTTCCAGCCATCTCTATTCTGAAAACCCAACAAGCTAAAACAATAAGTACTGATAGGGTTACACAACACCTATCACGTACAGGGAAACAGAATAATTACGACTCGACTCGACCGACTATGCTCTGATACCACTAATGTAACACCCTTCTAAAATACCCCAAATATTTAATTAAAACAACAAAATATAAATCAGAGTAGATATGCAATTTTAAGGGTGTCACACTTGACACTTCACACCATTCACCAAATATAGTTTGTCATGCTCATTTATTAATCAACATAAGATATTGCACAATTCGCAGCGGATATAAACCTGACAACATGCAAATCCATGTAACACATTACATGTAAAATTGTCCAACAACAAAATGAAAACAAGGTAAAACATCCCGTCCCGATGTTACATATACCAGAGCATGACCCACTAAGGAACTACACTAGACTTCAAGCACTAGCTTCTACTCAATCACTGCTCGTTACCTGAAACATAGTTGTAAGGGTGAGTTCCTCAATCGATATAATAAGCATTATAAAATATCATGTAATGCTAAGTAAATTAACACATTCATCACCCTAATCAGATCACACATTCAGCAACGGCAACATCAACTCAAAATCATAATCATACTCAACCCAACACAAAACACACGTATAATATTGGAATACATCCATTCATATTATACGCCATACATATATTATGCAATGAGACTCCATGCATGCGGTACCGACTATTCGTGAACACATAGTTCAACCTCACCGATCAAACCCAGATACGGCTACCAAGCTCACTAGTCCACTCATTTGAGACCTAGTGACTCACTCACTAATTCCTCACCATGGGAATTAGCTACCACCCCAAGGGCTATGCTATGCACGCTAAATCACCTAGCATGCAAACATCAACAACAATCCACAATAACTCACTCACTAATTCCTCACCATGGGAATTAGCTACCACCATAAAGGCCATACTATGCACGCTAAATCACCTAGCATGCAACATCAACAACAATCCACAATGGACATATGCTCACACTCTAAGCCATAAACAGTCCATTCACAATTGTATACATAACAGATACATTCACAGCATTATGCATACCATCATACATCATCAGCATATTTATCACAGAATCATATTCATATCATGCCAAATAATAAATCACAGTATTAGCACACTCTACTAATACCCCTACTGCTCAAAACAACGGGAAATGATCCCTACTATATCATACACCAATATAGGCCAATTCTCAACTATGTACACAATATTTGAATATCAATTTTCCACTTTCCAAACAGTGTTAACCGGTTAACGCCCTGGGTTAACTGGTTAACGCAACACAGAACACGCTTCCTGGCAATTTTTAACAGTGTTAACCGGTTAACGCCCTGGGTTAACCGGTTAACGCAAGACAGACAGCAATTTCTCATAATTCATAACAGTGTTAACCGGTTAACACCCTGGGTTAACCGGTTAACGCAGAACAGAAAGCTGTTCCTGCGCTAACACGAAAACAGAATGCAGATTTCCCGCATTTCTCGCCGTCGGAGGACTTCCGGACCTCCGATTTCAATTCCGTAAAAAGCTACACGTCCAGAAATTTACGATTCACCCACATATAGATTCAATTATAGTTTTTAACACAATTTTATTCATCATAATTTGCAGCATTCATCATCCTGATTAGGGTCAATTCAATGGCTTATCACTACCCATTACATGTTAACCCATAATACCCATTAAACGACGATAAACCCCCCTTACCTGAGTTAATCCGGCAAATCCTTTAGCTTCAAGCTTTTCCCTTATTCAACCCTTGTTCTCTTGCTCTTCCTCTTTGCCCTTTTCTCACTTTCTGTCGCTTCTCTGGTTTTCACGTGAAAAACCCTTTTTACCAAATGGAACTCTTTATATATATTCCAACTTTATTATTCCAATAATAATAATCCAATAATATTCCAATTATTTAATTAAATTAATAAATATACTATTAACTTAAATTAAATAATTATCATATTTTATCGGGGTGTTACACAGTTGACTTTTATGGGCCTCAGATGACTTGAAACTGCACTGTGGACTTTGAGCTTTCAACACTTGGCCAAATTGCATCAAAATGAACCTTGGGTTCACATAAGCTCTCTAGAACAACCATAGGGCCTTTATCTCATGGAAAAAACCCTTGCTCTCTTGCACATATGAATCCTCCTAACCAGTTTTGACTGATGAAATGCAATGTACTATGCAATGTTAATGACCTAAAAATGAAATGAATGTACAAATGGGAGGTGCAAATTTGAGGTGCTACATCTAGGTCTGAAAATAGGTAAGTAAACAATATTTAAAATTATGTAGTTATTGTATCAAAATATTATGATATACGAATATCTCCTTAGGGAACAAGTTTTTCATACCAACCGTCTATCTAGTCTTAAACTTATTTGCTTTGTGTCTGTGTGTGAGAGAGAGATATTTCAGATATATAAATCAATGTATGTTGCACTCTTATTCAAAAATACTGTTGTGTCAACCAAATATAAAAATTTAGTCTTTATGGCAAAATATTTATGATACTCTTTGAGTGCATCATCATTATGATGAACAATAATGTCATTCAAATGACTGATGTAAAAACCCTTCATCCATTTAAAGTGTGCATGACATCCTTGCGACCGATGAATCTCTATTTCGTCCTCTTGAGGATTAGCTCATAAGTATTCAACCGTCATATTTAAAACCTCAAATAAATTAATCATAAAATCATCTACAAGTCAATCTCTGATAGGAAGATGAAGTAGGCATGAAACATCGATCAGGGTGAGGTTCATCTCACAATTAGAGAGATAAAGGAACAATGTATCAGAATTCCATCTATCAGCAAATCCTGAAGCAATATCTGGTCTATATATGTGTATCCGAAATTCACATCATTCAACCAAGAAAGAAGTTGTGTACATAATCAATCAATATGTATGTTATTGTTAATCATATAGTTGATAAATCAAAATTTAAATAGTTACCCATTCATTCCTTATATGAAGAGAAACATGGTCTGAATAGAGAGGAAGCATGGATAGGTTTGATGGCCCCCCCAAAATCCTTCAGGTGCGGATGTGAGAGGCAATGCTTAAGAAGGGGCCTAGGATTGAGCTTAAGGCTGAACACGAGCCAAAAACTTTCCTTGAGATTGATAAATTTGATCATGAGACTAGTTTCAAAACTCATGGTTGAACCCATGAGTTCCAAATGTATGCTTGACTCGAGTTGTGCACGCTTGTCCTGGGATGACTACCCTTTCTCTACGCATACATATACATGTTATGCTACTCTGTTGTGTCATAAGCATTCCTTTCCATCGCTCATTTCTTTGTAATTTTAAATGATATATGTGGAATTAATAAAATGAGAGATATTGTGAATTTGAAAGATCCAATAACTCCAAGAAATTTTATGTGTGGGGACAAAGAACAATGACAACAAAAATAAATGGTCTTAAGTAAAAATAACACTCTTTACAATACGAGATCAACTTAACTTTCCAGAAGAAGATAAAAGATAAGAACAATAACTTGTTTACCCAGTTCGGTTAAATGATCTACTATAGGGGAGAAAGCAGCTCTCCAATTCACTATACTTTCAAAAATTGTTACAAATGATCTCCAAAAAAGTAGTCATCTGATAACCCACATTTAGTGAGTAATTGCATGCCTTAGTTCCTGAATTTTGTTTGTTTTATTGCCTTTTTAATTGTTACCTTCAATTCATTTTAGTTGTTTTATAGCATTTAGCTTGGAGCATAATAAGTGCTCCTTTTTGTTAGTTTAATATGTTTGTTGCTTGATTTAAGGTTAGCTCTATCGGCTAAGTCAAGACTTTAGAGGACACCACCTGAAAGTTCAAGCTAAAGCAAGAAGTTGAACTTTGCCAAAGAAATTAAATGGAGATAGCAACTGAGTCTCAGGGAAAAGCATGGAAAGAATGTCGTATTGGAGGGAAACATTGCTTTGTATTAAAGTAAATTCATTTGAATTAAGTGGATAAGACTACTCTATACTTGTTGCAGGAAGAACAACGCCACCTGCACCCTACTGTGGCAGTCTGCCTCAAGACGCATTGTCTCTCATAAATGTTCCCTTGTACCTGATTCCTTACTTGCTAAGTAGATGGATGATGTTAAGGTGTTGATTTATTTATTGGGCTTGATTTTATTTCCTTATTTTTGACCCATGATCAAGGACATCACAAGAAACCCTAATAAAGGCTTATAAATAAACCTTACTGAAGATTGAGAAAGGAGTTCAACATTATTTCAAAACCACAAGACATAGTATAATAATGTGAGGTTGGTGGAGAGAAATAAGAGTTCTTCTTATCACCATTTCATGTACCAACTGCTGAGCTCTTGAGAGACTAGAGTTATCTCCTACTGATTATCCATCTCAAGAAGTCTTCACATTTCTCTTAGGTTTACATTTCTTCTTCAATGATTTTTTAAGAATGTATCTTTTGAGAACCATGCTTGTAGTTTGTACTCATCTCATCATGAGCTAAACCTTTTGTATGTTGAGCATTGGGAAGTTAATGTTATGATGTTTTTATGTTAAGTGATGTGTTGTTTAGTGCCTTATTTTATTATGTGTTAACTTGCTTGCAAATTTGATTCTTTGAATGATCAACTTAGAGATAAGAAACTACAATTATAAGGGACTTTATAACATAATAGACATATTGTAGGGTTATAAGTGTGAATTAGATATTTGTTCCCTTTCCCTAATATTACATGCTTTGATGTTGTAGAAATACACCTCTAGATCACTCTGACCTTCCATGACACGACACAACACATCATGAACACATAATTACTTCAATAACATTAATGGACCTTGGCTTAACATGCATTCTTTGATATCATTTCCCTCACACGTTACATTAGTTATCTCTGCATAAATGAAGAAAAACTGAACTTGTGACATTCATATATTATCTTTATCTCTGCTCATGCTTAAGTTTGAAAGACAATTTATTGCAAAATCAACCTAAGTAACATTCACTTCTTGTGGATATGATATCCTTACGTTTTATCACTTGCTACTTCCAAATATACATGTATACTTGCACGTGACACATTTTCAAGCAACAAGTTTTGGGCGCCGTTGCTAGGGAGTGCAAAGTTACATTTTTTATTTTTCATTCATTACTATTTTTTATTTAAGCATTTAAGCCTTTAAAGTTTCTTGTACTCTGGTGTCACAACATGTGCTTAGCTATTATATGCGCAGGTTATTGCATCCAGTCTACAGAGGAGATCCTGAATCTGAAAGAACTCTCAGAGTACTAAGAAGATTTCAACTTATTGGACATTTTCCAGGGAGTCCTACTTCTTGCATTCTTGCTGACGTACCAGAATTAGAGATAGACGGGGAATTAGAGTTAGACGAAGAAGAGGCGGAAGTTGTCATGGCATATAATGATGTTATTGGAATTTCCAATGATAGGGCGAGAAACATTATAGATTATACAATCTTTGATCCAAATGCCATGAATACTAGGATCATACGACCGAAAATTGATATACCACATTCTAAATTCAAGCCTATGATGTTTCAAATTCTGCAAACCATAGGCCAGTACTCAGGCTCTGTCAACGAAGACCCGCACTTTCACTTAAGAAAATTCTTGAATATTGCTAGTAATTTTAAGATTCTCGGTGTCACTGATAATACATTCAGTTTAAGGCTCTTTCCATACTCTTTAAGGGATAGAGCCAAGAGTTGGTTAAATTCCTTGGAGCCTAATTCCCTTGCCACATGGAATAACTTGGCTGAAAATTTTATGGCCAAGTATTTCCCTACTTCCAAAAATACTAAAATGAGAAATTAGACAACCTCATTCAGACAAGGAGAAGATGAGTCCTTATTTGATGCTTAAGAAAAATTTAAGGATATGCTTAGACAATTTCCCCTCATGGCATACCAATCTGCATTCACCTTGAAACTTTTTACAACATATTGGTGCCTTCCTCAAGAAACATGTTAGATGCCTCAAGTAGTGAAACTCTTTTGTCTAAATCTAATGAAGAGGGATACAAGTTGATTGAGCGTATCACTGCCAATACCTACCAATGGCTTGTCATTAGGGCATCTACTAATTAAACTCATAAGAGACCTATTGGTGTTCATGAAGTCAGCGAGACTACAACTCTTGTTGCTCAGGTGGCTCAAATCCACAAGATGATGAAGAATCGGATGACTCCTGAAGTGTAAAAACTTGAACCTATCAAGGTGGTAACTGATGTATCAGGGGTTGCTTGTGTGTATTATGGAGGTGCTCATTTATTTGAATAATGCTCAACAAACCTTGTTTTTGTTAACTATGTTGGCAACAACAAGTATAAAAACCCCTACAACAATACTTACAATCCTGGTTGGCGCAATCACCCCAATTTCTCATGGAGAAATAACCAAAATCAACTAAAGCCCCAAGCAACTCAAGCACCACAAATTCCTCCCAATTATTCTGCACCTAATTATGTTGTGGAAAATCAAGGGAATAATCAGCTGGAAAATATTTTGAAATCTTTCATTCAAGAGACAAAGAACCAGTTTCAAGCACAAGGAGTTAGCATAAAAAATCTAGAGAACCATGTGGGGAAATTGCCACTGCACTTAGTTCAAGAAATATGGGTTCTCTCCCAAGCTCCACTAAGACTTCAGCCTCAACATATAGGATTAAGAAAGTTGAAACCTGACAAGTCATTAAGCTTAGAAGTGGAAAAGAATGTGAAGGATCCACATTAAGAAACAATCAGTTAAGTGAAAGACTGACAGTTCAGGATAATTCACAAGATTAAAAAGAGTCCAATGAGGAGCCTTCCTCAGAAGGACATGATGAAGAAAATATTAATAACAATGCTATTGGCATGACATCTAATTCAGAGAAATATCCAGAAGTTATGCCAGAAGTCAACAGAGTCCAGAAGATTGTTCAAGAAAGACCTTCACCTCCTTTTCATGAAAGGATTAGGAAAGCAAAATAAGAGCAGCTATTTGGAAAGTTCATGGAAATCTTAAAATAGATTCACATAAACATACCATTGATTGACGTTATCCAATAAATGCCAAAGTATTTAAAGTTCATGAAATATATGCTCACTAAGAGGAAAAAAGTAGGAGAGTTTGCAACTGTTGCACTAACTCAAGAGCGTAGCCAATTGGTTCTAGGTAAGCTCCCTCCAAATTTGAAATACCCTAGAAGTTTTACCATCTCATTCATAATATGAGATACTTTATATGCAAGGGAGCTATCTGATCTTGGATCTAATATAAATCTCATGCCCTTTTCCATCTTCAAGAAACTGGGAATTGGTGCTGCCATACCAACAATAATTACTCTCTAGCTAGCTGACAGAAGCATTTGTCATTCTCAAGGAAAGATAAAATATTTTCTAGTGAGAGTTGACAAGTTTGTGCTCCTTTCTGATTTCATTATCATGGATTTTAATGCTGATGAAGAGACTCTCATTCTGTTTGGAAGACCTTTCCTAGCCACGGGTAGAACTTTAATTGATGTGGAAATAGGAGAACTCACTATGAGAGTCAATGGGTAGCAAGTTGTGTTTAATGTAATCAATGCCCTGCAATATCCTGAAAAAGATGTAACTGACTGTTCCATGATATCAAGTTGGAACGGAATCATCCACAAGAACTTACTAAAATCAAACAATATGTTAGAGAAAGAGCTAGGAAAGTTGGGAAAAGAAGATGTTCAACATGGTGGTATCATTAGTGGACCCTTGTGCAAATCATATATTCCTGAAGAACCTGTAGAGGTATTGGAATTGTCCGCTGAACTAAAGAAGCATAGCTTATCATCAGTAGAGGTTCCACCTGAGTTGAAGCTTAAGCAGCTTCCTGCTCACTTGCAATATGCCTACCTAGAGGTGGGACAGAAGTTGCCAATCATTGTGGCTATTGATTTATCTGCTGAGAAGAAGGGTTACTTGCTGTCAATTTTGTAGAAGCATAAGAAAACTATTGCTTGACAGATCTCTCAAATCAAAGGGATTAGTCCTACAGTTTGTATGCATATAATCTTGATGGAGGAGAATTCCAAGAATAACATTGAAAGTCAAAGGAGATTAAACCCTATTATGAAATAAGTGGTTAAGAAAGAGATCATCAAGTGGTTAGACATTGGTATTATCTACCCTATCTCTGGTAGTGTATGGGTGATTCCAATTCAATGTGTGCCAAAGAAGGATGTCATGACAGTGGTCAGCAATGAGAAGAATGAGTTAATTCCTACAAGAATAGTTACAGGCTGGAGGATCTGTATATAGGAAGTTGAACAAAGCCACTAGGAAGGATCACTTTCCTCTACCATTTATTGATCAAATGTTGGATAGGTTGGCTAATAAGGAGTATTATTGTTTCTTGGATGGGTATTCTGGATACAATCAAATAGCCATTTCACCTGAAGACCAAGAAAATACTACATTCACTTGTCCTTATGGTACTTTTGCTTTCAAAAGAATGCCTTTTGCACTGTGCAATGCTCCATCCACATTTCAAAGTTGCATGATGGCAATATTTTCAGACATTATTGAGAATCCCATGGAGTTTTTCCTGGATGACTTCTCTATCTTTGGAGAATCATTCAAGAAATGCTTGGATAACTTGGATGTGGTGTTGACCAGATGTGAAGAAAGCAACCTTGTACTGAATTGAGAGAAGTGCCATTTTATGGTGAAAAAATGTATTGTTCTTGGGCATAAAATGTCAAAGAAAGGATTAGAAGTGGATCAAGCAAAGGTATAAGTTATAGAGAAATTGACACCACCAGTGAACATCAAGGGAATTAGAAGTTTTCTGGGCCATGTTGAATTTTATAGAAGGTTTATCAAGGATTTCTCTATGATAACTAAGCCATTGTGTCAGCTGCTACAACATGATGTGCCTTATGTCTTCATTCAAGAATGTATGAGTGCCTTCAAGTTATTGAAGAAAGCTCTGATTTTTGCACCAATTATGAAGACTCGTGACTGGACAAAGCAGTTTGAGTTTATGTGTGATGCCAGTGATTTTGCCTTTGGAATTATGCTTGGTCAATAGCATAACAAGGTGTTACATACCATCTACTATGCTAAAAGGAGATTAATTGAAGCGTAAATCAATTACACTACAACTGAAAGAAAATTTCTAGACGTGGCCTTTGATTTTAATAAGTTTAGATCCTATTTGATGGGACAAAAGTCATTGTATACACTGATCATGCTTCCATAAAATATCTCATTACCAAGAAGGATGCTAAGTAGGGGTTGATGAGATAAGTGTTGCTTTTACAAGAATTTAACTTGGAGATTAGAGACAAGAATGGAGTAGAGAACTTAGTTGTTGATCATCTTCCAAGACTGCCAGAGGAAGTGCAAAGCAAGAATCATGAAGACATCCAGGAAAGCTTTCCTGATGAGCAGCTGCTGCTGATTACCTCTGGTGTGACACTATGGTATGCGGATATTGTCAACTATTTGGTTAACAGATACATTCTATCAGATTTTAACTCAAAAAAGGAAAAGGTTCTTCCATATGACCAAAATTTACTTTTGGGATGAACCTTTTCTTTACAAACAACGTGTTGAACAACTGCTTAGAAGACGTGTGGGCCAACTAGAGGCACGAAAGGTCTTGTCTGCCTATCATGAGGCCCCCTATGGAGGACATTTTGGAGGAACCATAATTGTTGCCAAAGTTCTTCAATCAGATTATTTATGCCCCTCTCTTTAAAGATGCTCATGAATCGGTAAAAAATTGTGATAAATGTTAAAGAGTGGGAAATATCTCCATGAGGCAAGAAATGCCTCTCACAAACATCCTTAAAATATAACTTTTTGATGTGTGGGACATTGACTTCATGGGGTCATTCCCTCAATCTTTTGGAAATATGTACATCTTGGTGGTTGTAGACTATGTCTCTAAGTGGAAAGAGGCGGTATCAACTCCCACTGATGCTAGGATGGTGACCAAATTTTTGGGTAAACACGTTTTTACTAGACATGGAACCCCTATAGAAATCATTAGTGATGAGGGAACCCATTTTTACAATAAGATATTCGAAAATTTGATGGCAAAATATGGAGTCAAGCACAAAGTTGCTACGACCTACCATCCAAAATGTAGTGGACAAGCTGAAATTTCCAATAGGGAGATTAAAAGGATTTTGGAAAAGGTTGTGAACCCTTCAAGGAAGGATTGGTATAAGCATTTAGATGATGCTCCGTGGGCATATAGAACTGCCTATAAAACTCCTCTAGGCATGTCTCCCTATATATTTGTCTATGGATAGGCATGCCATATACTAATTGAATTGGAGCACAAAACATTTTGGGCTGCCAAGATATTGAATTTTAATTTATCTAAGGCTGGACAAGACATAATGCTCCAGCTCACTGAATTGGAGGAGCATAGGCTATTATCCTATGAGAATGCTGAGTTGTATAAGGAAAAGGCCAAGTGGTGGTACGACAGTAAATGTCAGAAGAGAGAATTGATTGTGGGCAAACAAGTTCTCTTATTCAATTATAAGCTTAAGTTGTTCCCAAGAAAACTTAAATCTAGGTGGTCTTTCCCCTTCAAATTGGTGAAAGTTTATCCTCAATGGGTAGTAGACCTATTGAATGAGAGAACGTGGGAATAGTTCAAGGTGAATGGACAAACAGTTAAGGTTTATTATGGTGAATCATTGCACAATACAAGGATCACTTTTGATTTTCATGAATCTTCTTGATTTATTTGTAGTTAGGCTATAAGACTCTAAACTAGCACAACTCGGAGGTAGACCAACTTTAATTTCTTTTTGGTTAGATTTTTTAATTTTCATATGATGTTGATTAATGAAGAAAAAAGGGTAAGGTCAGAGGCAAGTGCTTTCATGTTTATGAGATTGGTGCTAAACATAAAAAAGGAGCAATTGTTGTCTCTTTGAAGTCAATAAAATCAAGGATATGTGGTAGTTTGGTTAAAAAAGGAAATGTGCTAATAAGGTAAAAATTAAAGTGCAGCGGAGAGTGGGTGGTCACGCGCATAGACAAGTTATTGAGCCCTGTGTGTGGCATCACTTTTGAACAAGCCCATTAATTGTGATGTGTCCTTACTTCATGATTATGGGTGGTGCTACAAGTAACCTCTCATTACCCTAATCGGTTGCCATTCCCTCTCTCTGTCTTAGCAGTTTCAATTTTTTATAACCGTACCCTTTGTTTTCCCTCTCTCTCCTTCATTCCCTTTTAAAACGTGCCATAACAATAAACTCCCATATATTCTCTCAACTCCCAAAGGCCATAACCTCATAACCTCTCTTTCTTCTCAAAACCATCTCATCAAGATTTAATCATCCCTATGCATTTCCCTCAATCTAAGAAATCCTTTTTTTCCTAACACATCAGACCAACTCTCAAACCCTAATTTCAGAATGAAGCCCACATACACCCAAGGTCGTTTCAAGTCAAGTGCTAGCAAAAATGCTATGCCGATGATGAACTACTCTGATGAAGACATGTCTGATGGAGAAACCTTCATCAATAGTGATGCCATCCATCGATTTGCTGATTGTTTTTCAGGGATGAGCATACATTCAGAGCGAGGCTTCATTTTTGACATGCATGCTGAAAATCTAGGTCTTCCGGGTGATATGGGAAAGTTGATTGAGAACAAGAAGTGGACCAGATTCTGTCAGCAACCATAACCCCATAATACTTAGATTATGTAGGAGTTTTATGCAAATCTGGTTTATGCTAACAACAAGAAGTGTGAGGTGGTAGTTAGAGGTGTGAAAGTTTCTTACATAAAGGAGCCATTAACATGTTGTTCAAGTTGGGACGAGTTGAAGACCGATATCAAGAGCTTTTGCTAGCATTTGATGATGTTGATTATGATGTGTACATGGAATCTCTATGCAACCTAGATACTAAGTGGGTAGAAACTGGAGGAGAGAAAAATGTGAAAAGAATGTACTTGAGGGCTGGATCCAAGGTATGATACTAATTCATCAAGCATTCACTTAAGCCAACATCATATAATGAAACGGTCAACAAATAAAGGTTAGTTTTGCTTCATTGTATAACTTGTGGAGAAGGCATAAATGTGGGAAAAATTATTGTACAAAAGATTCAAGCATGTTCAAATAAGAACGAAGGTATGTTGTACTTCCCTTGATTGATATCCAATATGTGCAAGAGGCATGATGTGCCTCGGAAGGCAACTGATGAAATATGCCACACCCAGGCTTCCTTTGATAATGTTGTCATCCAAACTCTAGCGAAACCTAAGGGCAGGAGAAGACAACCGGAGGTAAGACATGAGTCAGCAGGTAAAGTAAGCTTTGAGACATATGAGATTTTGTGGAAAGTGTTGTTGCAGATGCAAAAGGACTAGAGAGATTTCTATAAATTTTCAAAGGAAAAGTTCAAATGGGAGAAGAAACTGAATAAGTGGAACTACAATGTTAAAGTTGTGCGTGTTTTTCCAGATCATATTCTAGGAGAGCTTGAAGGAAATGATAAACCCAAAAAAAAGGAGGAAGTGAAGGTAAAGAAGAAGCAGAAAAAGTATGTGTTCTCTAGTGCGCCAGGAGCATCTAGCTTCGGTGTTCCCAAAGAGGACACCACAGAAAAGCCTGGGAAAAAGGCTAAAAAGAGTAAGAACCCTAAACAAGTGAAGACCACTGACATGTATGTTGAGGACACTGTTCAAAGCAAGGAGCTGAAAGAAAAAAGTGATGCTGATGAAAGTTATGATGAGGATGGAAGAACATTAAAGGAGTTGTTATCCCAAGCTACTAAAGACAAGAAAGAGATGATGGAGGTTGCACCTCTAAAGGTGAAAGGTATAAATATTGTTGAAGAAAAAAAAACTTAGTGATGATGATGAGGAAGAGCAGGATGATAAAAAAGATGAAAAAGAGGAGGAAAAGAGTGAAGACAATGATAGTAGTGAGGAAGATGGCAAGGAAGAGGCTGGAAATGGCCAGTAGGAAAATGAAGTAATTGCTGAGGAGGAAGGAAAAGTTGTTGAGGGAGATAAAGATTTGACTACAGACTCACATAAAGTTGAGTCTGCAGAAGAATATGAGGAAGAGGTTGATGCTGAAGTGACACATGTTGTCACTCCTGAGAAGGTGAAGAAGCCAGTGATTCCTCGAACACATGCCCCAATCAAATATGGTTCAGAAGAAGAAATCCCCTGCTAAGATCAAGCCTCCAGCAAAACCAAAATCTCCCTCCAAGAAAGCTTAATCAAAACCATATAAGGTGCCTGAAAATGTCGTGATGAAAGCTACCCCTGAGGTACTCAAGACTTAAAGGAAAGAACCCATGCAAGAGCCTGCCTAGAAGGATACTAGGAAAAAGAAGAAGGAAAATCATGCTTTGAGGAAGAGCAACAGACTCAATGCCTAGATAGTAGTTCTCTTGAACCTTTTAAGGGCAACTAGTGATGTGCCTCATTTCATCAAATGATAGTGAAGACCTTATCCTTACTTTACGTCTTAGGGAGTGGCGGCCTATGTCATGACTTTTCCCATCAACCCACCAATTCTCAATTATCATCATATGATTTGCTGCTTCTGTTAAAGATCTGTTGTTTTTAGGGTATTGGTTTAATTGTTGTTTAGTTTAGTTGTGGCTTGGTTGTGTGTCATCCATTTTTTTAATGAAAACTTTGCTTGTTTGGTGTTAATGTCATGTTTTTATTTTAAAAAATAATATTAAATAAATTGTTAAAAAAACAGAAAAACAAACTGACTACAACCCCCTTAAAAGTCAGACAACTCTAGGAAACTTAGGAAAAATCTACTAGGATTGTGGCAATGTTGTAAAAAAAGTTTTGAGTGCTAGTCAACTACACCTTATTTTGTTTCTGATAACCCCAGTCACACCTTTGGTAGTCAGGAAAGTAGATAGCCTTTTAATAAGTTTAAATTGTTTTAAAATATGAAATAAGAGTTCACTATAGGATTTAGTTAGGGGAGGATAACACTTATGTTTAGGATCTAGTACAATATGACACATTGCATATGCTAACAAAAGCACCAAAGTGTGTAAAGGAAGTAAGCCAAAGTGCACTTCTTGAATAAGTTCATGTGCTCGAAACTAGAAGAACAAAAGCTTTAAATAAGTTCATGTACCTGAAACTGGAGGACCAATAGATGTCTTCACCATTAGTACCCGGTTAGACTCAATACAAGTGAGATCCCATCAGAGGAAAATGTGGATTATCTACCTAGCTTATCAATAAAAATGCATGTGTGTTCCTATGTACAAAAATCTGAAAACAAAATAGTAAAGAAATCTTGGACCATAGGATTGAGCAAACAAAGATGAATTTAGGCTTGCTATCTTAACTAAAGAGTTTTAGCATGGAAGGCAACATCAGTAATACACAGAGCACACGCGCACACACACACACACACGTACACACACACACACACACGCACACACGCACGCACACACACACACACACACACACACACTTATGATCTAACTTCAAGGTTGAGTTCAACCAATATTTTAAAATAGTCCTTTGAGATGGTTTATGGGTTGATGTTGAGTTTGTGTTGTCTGAAAAGGTGGTTGTTTAGAAAGGGAGTTTTCTCTGTCGTTATATGTCGCATCACCAGAGGACAAGTAATGATTTAAGTTTGGGGGTATGATGAACCACATTTAGTGAGTAATTTCATGCCTTACTTTCTGCATTTGGTTAGTTTTATTTCCTTTTTAATTGTTACATTTAGTTATTTTAGTTGTTTTATAGCATTTAGCTTGGAGCATAATAGGTGTTCACTTTTGTTAGTTTAATATGTTTGTTGCTTGATTTAAGGTTAGCCCTGCCGAGTTAAGTCAAGATTGTATAGGACAAAGATGGTACAATAGTACAACCACTACTATGCATGCTCTACAGAAAGGACATCGTCGTCTGCACCCTGTTGTGGCAATATGCCTTAAGACTTCTTATCTTCCACAAATGTTCCCTTGTACCTTATTCCTTGCTTGCTAAGGAGATGTAATGATGTTAAGATGCTGATTCATTTATTGAGCTTGATTTGATTTCCTTATTTTTGTCCCATGATCCAAGACATCACAAGAAACCCTAGCGAAGGCTTATAAATAAACTCTGTTGAATATTGAGAAAGGAGTTCAACATTATTTCAAAAACACAAGACAAAGTATAATAGTATGAGGTTGGTGGAGAGAAAGGAGAGTTCTTCTTCTCACCATTTCCTGTAGCATCTGCTGAGCTCTGGCACGACAAGAGTCATCTCTTGCTGATTATCCATCTCAAGACATGTTCATATTACTCTTAGGTTTACATGCTTGTAGTTTGTACTCGGCTCATTATGAGCTAACCTTTTGTATGTTGAGCAATGGGAAGTTAATTTTATGATGTTTTTATGTTAAGTGGTGTGATTTTTAGTGCCTTTTTTTATTATGTGTTAACTTGCTTACAAATATGATTGTTTGAATGATTAACTTAGAAAAAGATACTAGCTTGTTGTTGTGAGAGATCCAACAACAAGTGGAATTCATGATAAAAGTAGTTGAAAAGAGTAGGATATAGATATTCACTTGATTGGTTCACTTAGAGATAAGTAACTACAATTATAAGAGATTTTAGAATATAATAGACATATTTAAGGGTTATAAGTGTGACGATTTGTTCCCTTGTCCTAGTATTACATGCTTTAATATTATAGAAATACACCTCTAGATCACTCTGACCTTCCATGGCACGACACTACACATCATAAACACATAGTTACTTCAATAAAATTAACGGACCTTGGCTCAACATGCACTCTCTGAAATCTTCCTAGCCTTTTGCTAATGAATTATCCTTTCCTTTTGCAGGAGAAACCCCAATTCAGTTCATCTTTCTTCTTAACATTTTGTTAAGGAGTTCTCATTACCTTTCGTATGAGATATCACATTCGCCTCTTCTTGTTAACTTTTCATTAAGGAGTTGTCATTACCTTTTATATGAGAAACCATATCCCCAACAGAGTCACCAACTAGCGTATCGCGAAAAATACCTAAGCGCATCGCATGCTCGAAGATACAACAGAGTCACCACTGAACTTTATTTATTCCTGAAGGAAAAAGAAAATATCGATAAAACCCAGGGGAAGAGAAAAAGGGTAAGGAAATCGGTTATGCAAGGGGAAGGTATTAGCATCCCTCATATCTGTTGTACTCAACGGTGTTGCGATAAATTTATGACCATCGAGCTATGGATAAGCTTAACATCAATAAAACCAGAGTCGCCACTGCGCTTTTATTGTTTCTAAAGGAAAAGGGAAAAGTACGAACAAAACCCAAAAATAAGAAGTTTTCAAATCAAAACTAATAAAATTCCAGAGATTACAGGTAAGGGGGTTGGTTACACAGAGGAAGGTGTTAGCACCCAAAGTATCCTAGGTACTCCTAGGGAGCCCTTTTTTATGTATGTATGTGTTTTTGGTATAAAAGATGTTTGATAAAAATAGAGTGTAGGGATGAGAAAAGAATTTATTGATTATATTTTTGTGTTTGACAAGACCTTCGGACTTATGCCTACGTATCAACATAAAAATGAGGGATCAAAACCTCGTAGTTCGTGGTAACAATTTCAAAGTTGGTGAATTGCTTTTAATCAATAGTTTAAATGAAAAAGGGCACAAAGAGCCAAAAATTTGAATGAAGTTGTTAGTTCTTTTTGGATTTTGAAATTTTAAGTCAATATGATTAAGTTTATTTACAAATTTGATTTAAGAAAGAGTTTGAAAATCCGTTGGCATAAGGCCAAAGTTTCAATTTAAAATTAGGTCTAAGTTTGAAATCACAAGCAAAGAAAGTTTTTGAAAAGGGGGAGAAATTTTGAAATTTAAGAAGTGGGAGAAGATGAAGAGGCTATCCTAAGCAAAAAAATTAAAAGTTAAGAGTTGAAAATATCCGACCAATGGGATGCAATCCAACAGACAAGAATGTCATATAGAAAACTCACTTTCCCTTTGGATTTTGAATCAAGCAATAATCAAGGAGCAATTAGCAATATCCAGATATTATGAAGATCAAGGCATCAAATAAAGATAGACATATCCAAACAAGGAATTCCCATAGCTAGTAGTGTTCTTTGTCTTCCAATGTATTAGATGGAATATTCCCTTATCAACTCAAAGAAAAGCATCAGACACAAGGTCAAAATAACAATTAGCACTAAGACAAAGTAGCAGATGAGTTCAAACAAAACCCAAGACTTGCACCAGATGAAGGCTTAGTTCACAATAACTTGGTCTCAAAATCTTGGCATTGGCCAAGTCCTTTTTGCACAAGGAATGTTGCCTAATCCTAAGTCCAAGAGTTTAGATCAAGATCAACAGTCCACCAAACATTTTTTTAGGGTTTTTGTTGTTATTAAGTATTTTAAGGTTCTAAGACCATAAACAAAACCAAAATGCACAAACAATATATACAATCACAAGATATGGCTCAAGTGAGCAAAGTGAAAAATGACATAAACATAAATAAGTTAGATGGAATCTAAATGGCAATGAATGATAAATGAATGAAATTTAAATTGCATAAAGTAAATGACTTGAAAGTAAAGCAATATTAATAAGAGTTAGTCAAATGTTAGTTAAAGGTTAGTCAAGTGTTAGTGGTGTTTTTTAATTGATTAAGTCATTCTTTGGAGAACACTCAACCATCCATTCACAAGTATGGATCCTTAAACCAAGACATCTTCCATAAGAAGGGCTCCAACTTGGATAATTCAACAAATATGCCACTAGCTCTCATGAAAGGAAAAAAGGTCAAATTTCCACACAATACCATGAAGAATGGGAGACTTACAATCTGTCTGACTAGAATGATATGCCTTTAGGGTCAAATTTAGCTATATGTTAAGCAAACGTAATTGGACTTATGTAGAAGTCACGACTATCTGAGGATGGGCAATAACAATCTAGGTGTTAATGCATGTTAGAGATTTGGTATGAAGAACCAAACTCCTAAAACATACCACACACCAAAAGAAAATATCAAGAGGGATGGATCCATTTCAGTCATACTTGTATTGGTTCATCTAACACAAGGTCATTGATGAACCAATTAGCCTTAAGACATTAGAGATTTCATTGGAAGATAAAATGTACATTTCATCAATCCCCTAAATCCAATGGTTTTAATCCAACAAAAGTCAAATTAACCTTGACCAAGGCCCAAGCAAATAGTCAAACATCAGAAGACCATAAAAACGGCTCAACATGATTTTTACACATTTAATCAATTAAAGATCAATTTAAAAATGAATTAAAAGACAATTCAATTTGGTAAAAACCTAAAATCTCTTCAAAACATCAAATAAATGGCCAAGAGATTTATCCTAGGTCAAACAAGGTCAAAGGACCTTAGACAAAAAATTTCATGATTTTTGAAAAGTCAGAAGTATTTTTAAATAATTAAAAATATGCACAAAAACATTTAATTCATAAAAAATATCAAAATTAATCCAAAAAATAATTTTAATTCCAAATATGACAGAGAAAAATATTTAAAGATTTTTGGTGAAAGTCCCATATTTTTTGGATTAAAAATGAAATTATTATGAATTAAACAAAATAAAAGGATTAAACATAAAATCAGAAATAAAAATAAAAATATAAAAAACAAGGGCCATCAGATCTCCCTCATTAATTGAGGTGGCATATCTGATGGCCACACACGCATATTCCATGGTGGATTCTAGTCAACTCAATGTACGCGTGGTAATCAGATGCAACGATCAAGATTAGAACATTCAAACTTGATCAGATGGTCAGGAAGTGTGACAACACATCACCGGAGTTAGGATTCCGGTGACCTTCACCAGACTGGTCCAACTTCATCTCAATGGAAAATGAAAAACAAGGACATTATTTCAAAGAGAAAATGCTCAGGATCACGAATCTGGCCTTAACTTTCTCCAATTCCAAGTATATAAAAAGATACATGGATTTGAATTTTGAGGATCATGAACTGAGTTACTTCGATTTGACCTCAAAGCAACTCAATCTTGTTGCCTACATTGGTAGGACTTAAGCCAACCAAAAATCACAAAGAATAGTGAAGAATTGAGAGAGAATCGAAGAGATGAAAATTTTGGAAAATCACCTTCGTGTGAGCTTCACACTTGCTTGATCTTGCTTCCAATTGGCCATGGCTTAACTTTAGAAGCTTGTAGGAGTTGAATTGGATCAAGGAAAGGCTTGGACTCTTGGAGTTTCAATCTCAAAATAGAAAGAGATTTGAAGCTCGATTTTCAAATGAAAACCTTCAAGATTATCCTTTAATTGTGAGGGTTTGGATTGCAGGTTCAAAGCTTGGGCAAGAGGTCCTTAATTCTGAGCCAAGAGGGTCTTATTTATAGGCTATGCATTTGATTTTCACACACTTCAAAAATTAGCCAAAAATAGCAATTCCCTTGCATGCTTGCATGGGTGTGTGATAAGCCCATCAAATGATGCTATCAGGTCCAAAATCACTCATGTGCAATGCTGAAATCATGCCATGTGGTCATGCAAAGGAGATTGAAATGTGAATGTGAAATTCATCCAAATGAACCTTTGAAAAGAACCCATGTGCAAGTCCTCCAATTCTTGGCCAAATGAAGATCTTGGAGTTTTTGGAAAGGTGGGATCAAGGGGAACACATTTCATGTTAAACACTTTTCCATTTGAAGCTTGGATCATGAGGAATTTTGAGGTGGAAGTTTGGAAAATCAAACATATTTGAAATTTTTCTAAGTACCAAGTCAAATGTTCACTTCTTCCACCTTGAATAACTTTTATTATGGGTTTCAAATGGAAAATACTCCTTCATAAAAGTTGTAGCTCTTTCAACCCTATTAAATGTGGTCACAAATTTGACCTTATTTGGATTTGGCATGAAGGAGTTATGCATTTTAGAAGTTGAGGAAAATCACTTGTTCAATGGTAGTGGCCCAAAATGACCTATAATGTTTCCTCTTGGCACATGCCTTTGCAAGTTGAATTTGAACTTCTTACAAGAATCAAAGTTGGATAGTACATATTGATTTTGATCATGAAACTTTAATGGATTTTATCTCATAAAAATTGAGCAAGTTATGGTCCTTGGAAGTTGACCTCCTAACTAGGGTTCAGACAAAATGACCTATAATCTTTCATCATAAAAAAATTGTTTCCAAGAAAAAATAGCTCTTTCCCTCAACATTAAAGTTGTTTGGAATGTCATAAGGAGTAACCTTACTCTTGGAATAATTTTCATATGACAAATATTGTAGGAGATAGGGTCTAGGGAACCCTAGTTTTGACTAGTTGACTTTCTCTAGTCAACCACCACGAACCATCTTGCAAACTTGAAATTCTCTTGATATTTGGGACTCATTGAGGATCATATATGTATAATATGATGTAATATGAAGTATCCCTTTAAATATTTGATCAAATGTTAAAGAAACTTGCTGAAGAAGTCATACAAGATACCTAGATGAATTAGGGCTTCCAAGGGAAACAAGCTTCAAACTCTTGATGAATTCTTGATCAAAATGATAAATGGAGATCATGGGGACCCATATATGATGTTTAGAGTCATTGTGAACCGTCTATTGTAGTCTTCTTGCATTGAGGGTCTCAAACCCTAAATATGAGCTTGATGGAGCATGGGTGAACACACACACTACCTACAAAAGCAACAAACTATATATTGACATATTTTTTGCATTTGGGTTAGTAAATAATGAAAACAAAGTATGATACAATCAAATGTGCTTGGTGATTTCTCCCAATGCAAAATCAATGAATGAGGGGTAAGGAGGATGCCAAGGTGTGATCCCAAAAGCTAATGCATATGATGAGATAGCATGAGGGATCTTATGGTCAAAATTGGGGTTTTACAAACGGGAACCATTTTAATTGTTCTTTGTTCGAATGGGTGTTACTATATAAAGGTTACTTGTGAAAGGGGGAAAAGTTTTAATAATTAATGTGCTCGCCAAGGATTCAAACCCTTGTGCCTACGTATTCTCATAGTGCAATGAGAAAATCAGAGCTCCGTAGTTCATGGTAGAAAATAAGGATTTGTTGGTTGTTTTTAGTGAACAGTGTTAACATTCACATTCTAATAGTTAAACATTGCTTGTATGCTCACGCATAGAATAATTAAGCATTTGTTTGTTTGTGGTTGAATGGATGCGCTTAGATCACATTCTAGCAGTTAAACATTACTTGTATGCTCACACATGAGAGGCTCAAGCATCATTCATGGTAGAATGGAAATAACATGTACTTTGTGAAAAGGTTTGAATGCCCTAAGGCGGAAAATTGGATTTGAAGAGTTGAGTTTGCTTTTAGCTTTGAAAAGATTGTCTTGATTTGAATTGCACTAAATTTTATGAGCGAAGGTGAATATTTTGAATAGTTATGGCCTACGCCCCATACTCAAAGGCAATCTAGACAAGGATAAGAATAATCCCTCTCACCATTCGTCATTTCTTAAGGATCTTGGCGCATAATTCAAATCGTATTTTAAAGTGTTTTTAAGTTTATTTACCAAAATGGGTTTAGTCTTATCAGAAAAGAAGAGAAAAGGAAGAAGTCCCAAAGGATCTAGCAATGGTCAATGCATTGATATCCAGTCTGCCTGCAAGGCCTGATGGGAAGAAGACCTGTCAGTTATTTGATTTAAATTGCACTAAAGTCTATGATAAAGGTAAATAATTTGAACAACTGGGTCATTCGTCCATATCCAAAGATATTCGGAATGAGGATAAGAATACTCCCTCTCATCTGTTATCTACTACTTAAGGACCGTGGCGCATAATTCGCGTCAGAATTGACAAGTGTTAAAGAAGAACCTTTGTTGCGATTGAACGATAATCTAGTCTCTAGTCTGTCTGCAATGTTTTGTCTGACTTGTAGTGACTTGGGTGTGAAGTCTTGAGTGGTTTGTCTTGAAATATCCAATGCAACTCCATAAAGAGGACTAGTCTTATCAAGTGATCAAGAGATTTTGATCACTTGAATAGACAGAGGGAACATGAACATGGCAAATGATTTAGTTGATCAAAGAAGACTTTGATCAACTTAATCAATCAGGCTAAAATTCTAGTTGTAAATCAGGCACAAGGATTTCTAAGCTTAAAACATGAAGGAATCAAAGTAACAACAAGCTTCAATTTCTAAACTGACCTAGAATCAAGATGGATATAACATGTTATTAGTAAAAATCTAATTAGAAGGCTAACCCTAAACAATTAGTGATTAATTCTAACTAAATGCATTTTTTTTTAATTTTCAAAATGAATTAAATGAAAAAACAATTAACCTACACATCTAAGTATATTACTTTCTAAGTACTTTTTCATGTAAAAGAGACTAAATATGAATTAAAATATAACTCTAAAAAGACATTAAAACAAGGTAAAAAAAACTAAAAGAAAATAAGAAAAATAATAAGGAAAGAAAAGAAAAAAGGCAGGGGGTTCAGACCTGGACTACAACGTGCACTAAGAAACTAACTTGGGCTTGGAATTTAAGCCTAAAATGTTGAAACTTGGCTCAGCAAAGGGGTGTGAGTATTGAAATAGGGTGCATTCAATAGGATCCATGGGTGTAAGGCACAATACCCAAGATAAGACCAAATGAGAGGGGGAGGGTTCCATATCATTCAGTTCAAATCCTTTGTCCTTTATAAAAGCGTTTTACATTTCAGTTCGAACCACAAACTCCCTCGTGCCGGAATTTGCCTCTGGCGGCGGTGAAGGCCAAATCACGACCGAACTAGTGTCAAAATTGATCACATTGTCCTCCTCTCTCCCAATTCAAGCTCACCTTACCCTAATTTACACTTTATGCCCTAAACTGAATCAAAACAATTATGAACCCTAGATGACAATCAAAAATTAATCTCTAAAGTGGAGGAATCAAAACCTATAAGGTTAGGGCTTTGATTCCTCAGATACCAGGCTACATGGATGCGACTTAAATTAGGGCAAAATGGGAGAAAAGTGAGGAGATCCTACCTATGAGAGTTGAATCTTGGAGAAGAAGAAAAATGAAGATGCTTCAGGTAACTTTCAATTTCTCTACTTCTCTCAACCTTATATTTTTCCTTCTTCTTCTTCAGCTCTTTATCCCATAGGAATTATGATTGTTGTGCGCTTGTTGTTCTTGTTGTGATGTATGAGATATTGAGAGGGTGAGATCTGCGTGAGTGAGAGGTTCATCGAGATTAGGATGATGTTGCAGATATTGATGGTGATGTAGAGAATTTGCAGAGATTGGAGATTTGTGTGTGAAATAATTGAAGAGGGATTAGGAAAATGATTTTTTCCCCAATGATTGGCGCTGGTTAAATATTTATAGAGCATGGATCCTAACTGATTAGGGTAGCTAGGGAAAGCATTAGGGAAGATTTAACAGAGTTAAATTTCTTAGTTGAAGGTAGTTAGATGTTATAACTATGTTAATCATATTGTTAATATTCAGTTAAGTCAGTTGGTGTAAGTTTCTTAGGGGTGAAGGCTCTGTTAGTATCGCTGTTAAATTTGAACGTTAGTTGTTATTGTTATGATTTCAATTAGAAAAAATTTGTTTAAAAAAATCAATTAAATGTTATTGTTAGTTAGTTATTTGACCAGTTAAGTTAGGAGGGGAAATGATTGGACCGATCGATGATTATTAATCCATCAGGTTTGACTTCCCTGATGAAGATGTTATGTACTTGAAAGCTAAAGATTACGATGAATCGTTTCCTGGAGAAGGGCAAGAGCATGGATCCTGTTGGGGTTTAGCGTTTGATGGAGCTGTTAATGCTTATGGAAATGGAATTGGGGCAATAATTATTACTCCCAATGGCTCTCATATCCCTTTTACTACAAGATTGATGTTTGATTGTACTAATAATATGGTAGAATATGAAGCTTGTATCATGGGTCTTCAAGAAGCCATCGATTTGAGGATTAAGATCCTGGATGTGTACGAAGATTCAGCCTTGGTGGTTAATAAATTAAAGGAGAATAGGAGACTCGTCATCCTGGCCTGATTCCTTACAAAGATTATGCAAGAAGGTTGGCAACCTTCTTTAACAAAATAGAATTTCATCATATACCTCGCAAAGAGAATCAAATGAAGAACGCTCTGGCTACTCTGTCTTCTATGTATAAAGTAAATCGTTGGAACGATGTGCCCAGTATCACAATTATGCGCCTTAATAGACCTGCTCATGTGTTTGCAGTAGAAGAAGTTACGGATGATAAGCCCTGATATTATGATATTAAATGTTTCCTCCAAAGTCAAGAGTAGCCGCTTGGGGAATCCAACAAAGATAAGAAGACTTTAAAAATATTGGCTGGCAATTTCTTTTTGAATGAAGATGTGTTGTACAAGAGAAATTTTGACATGGTCTTGCTCAGATGCGTGGATAGACATGAAGCAGACATGTTACTGCAAGAAGTTCATGAAGGATCCTTTGGTACTCATGCCAATGGACATACGATGGTTAAAAAGATGTTAAGGGCAGGTTACTATTGGCCGACAATGGAATCTAACCCTAAGATTAATTATGAAATTATGAGATTAAAGGTAGTGCACTGCCAGTGTAAACTTTCTTTACACCATCATCCAATAGAATTATAATGTTCTGCCATGTCATACCAGTATTTTAAAATTAAAAATGTGATTTGGCAGGATGCGCGTCTCTGATTGGTTGACAGTGTAAAAATATTTTACACTGTCAGTGCATAGTCTTTTTTCTCTGAAATTATTCTAATAAACCCTAATCATAAAACAAGTTTTTTTTTTGTATTTTTTATTTATTGGTTAAAAATAAAATAAAACTTTTAATTAGTAAAATTGATTATTAACTAGTTTAATCAATTATTGATAAATTAATAAAAATAATTTGGTGATATTATTTATTGAATAAAAATAAATTAAATAAAAATAAGTAGAAAAAAAAGGTGTATTTCACATTGAAATAGCAATGGGCTTTTGAGAGAGGGGGTGTAAAGAGCAACTGGGCCTCCTGATCATGATCTGATGGATCATGTGGCATGCAATCAAAGTCCTAGATATGTATTATTGGTCAAAGTATGCATAATGGAGAATTGAGATGCAAAGTTAACCTAGGAGCACGATACACACGACTTCATGGTGGTTCAAGTGAGTCAGCAAAATGACTGGATGAGGACGATCCACGTGAGCATGACATGGGCACAAATGTGTGTGTATGTGTGTGTGTGTGGGGGGGGGGGGGGGGGGGTGGTATTTAAAGAAACCTCCTTCAGCGAACTTCATTTCTTCCTTTCTCTTCTCTCTCTACTCGTTCTCGCTCTCTGATCTCTCTCTAAACTTCTCTACCTCTCTTCTACTTCGCCCATCCTTAAACCCAGATACCACCATCCAAACCACTATAACCCCAAGTTTTCGGTTGAGCTTCAACCGGAACCTACGACCCTTCAATCGGTGTTCATCCAAATGATGAACACCAACCTAGACATTGTTATCCACCGTCCTAAAACCCGTCTAGCCCAGATCTCTGGTTAAACTTCTACTAGGATCTTCAAACATTCAAACTCAACCCAAAAACCCTTCAAACCTTCAACCCTAACCTCGAACCCTAACTTGGGTTCAACATGAACCCTACCCCAAAACCCTTAAACTATGAACCCTAGGGTACATCGGGTGAACCTTAAGAACCCTAACCCTAACTTAAACCCGGAAATGCTCTAAACCTACCCAGATCAACCCTAAATCTTGGTTGATCCAAAGATTAGCCTACTCTGAACCCCAATCAAACCTTCTAACAACAAAATCACACAACAAAATATCAAATGCTAAGCCAACTTCTAAACACACAATGGTATATTCATTAAGTCAGAAAAAAAACCTTACCTTCCCTGTCATGACCTAATTAAGATGAGTCCCCTTCCTTGCTTTGATTTTGGTATCTGATTCTTGCTCTTAATCTCCTTGCTCTCCCTCTAATCACATCCTCTTTCTTTTGCAGGTGCGAGGTCCAAATGGAACTCTGCTGTAAATTCAAGCTCGGATAACTCATGGTTTCAATGTAAAACCCTAAGTATCAAGATTCAAAGGAGCTCTAGTGGGGGGTTGGATTCGCAGAGACAAAAGCTTTTGGGTTTTTTAATTCTCTTTTTTTTTTCTCAATTCTATTTTAGTCCTAGGTTTATATAGGTTAGAATTAGGTCTTAATGATTAATCTGATTGATAATTATATGAAGTTTTATAACCTCATTGATAATTTGATTATATTTTAGGAATTAGGGTTTTTAGGACTTGATGTTTTTGGTCCGTATTGTTTGTAATTTGTATTGTTCTGATGTACCTGTCATACCCCAAAATTTGTCCTCCCTTTTCATTTTTCATCTAATCTTGGACTTAAGATTCATCTGCACTAATTCATGTGCATCGTGCATTCATATTAACACATTCTCAAAAACATTATGGATTAAATTCTTGTGAATAACAAAATTTGGTCTACTTGACCTTGTGGGATTACATCTTGATCTTTCATTCATGTTTAAACCCTAGTTTACTTGGCTCTTATCCTGGATGGATCTTCTGATCCTTAAAACCCTAATTTTGGGTGCTCACCATGGGTGATTTATCTGTTGGTCTTGCTTTGAGCTTAAAACCCTAATCAGGGAAGGTGTGATCTTAATGTACCTTGTGGCTTGACTTGTTATTTGGTCCTCATTAGAAACCCTAATTCATGGGGAGAGATGTTTGTCTATCATATCATCCATCATCCATCATCCGCATGCCTAGATGGTTAATATTTTATCTAATTCAAACATTTGCCTAGGCCATTAACTTAGGTCTTTTGGTATTTGCAAATGCGTTGGTCCATATGTCTTGATTGATTGCGGATTAAACATTAGCCTTTGTTTCATGTTAATCATGCTTTGTTTGCATTACATGTGAAGTCCCTAATTCAAGATCCACGTCAATCATCCATTTCATAGGCCCATATGACATTGATCATTTACATCTAATTCAAATTATACCTTGGAATTTCTTAAACATTAATCTTTCCATTAATTCTAAGTTCAACTAAATTTTAAATTTTAATCTTGACCATTTAAGGTGAACATTTAAGATAGTATTTAAGCTCATTTCAAAATTATTTTCCATAACAATTTTCCAAACATTTTTAATTAACAAATTAACTACAATTTTCCACATTCAAACTTTCCATATAATATTCAATTCAATTTAATGTTCCATACACTAATCAACTTTTCATTAATCCAAATATCTCAATCAATATGCATTAAATCAACCATGCCATTTCACACTATTACAATACGAACATTCAATATATTTCATGTTTTATGACAATCCGATAATTCATTTCATAAACCATTAACTATTTTCACTTCATAAACCATAAACCATTTTCTTTCGTAAACTATGAACTAATACACTTTCAAACCATGCACGATACAAACACATTCCATGTACAAATCACCATAAAAGTCAATTTCAAACATTACCATCATAAACTCGATACTTCATAGCCCTAGAGTCTTGTTTCTAATGAAGCTATAACTAGTTATAATGACGAAGCATTGATGTCCACAGTTGTTGTACATGAGTCTTGTTCTTGTGACGGGTGATGGATCAAAGTTTGGTAGTGCGAACATGATTCATCAAACCTCTGAGATGTTGGCTTCCATAACTAATACAGGGACATTAGGAAATTTATCTATACAGGATCTTGGCGAAAACACAGGGAACTATGCATTTTCATTCATCCACCTGCATAATTTTATTTAAGAGAAGAAGCTTAGTTAAAACCTGTAAAATGCATAACAGAATAAGAGTTAACTAATTGCAGCTCAGTTAACAAAATGGTTTCACTAAGTACTGACATTACATTTCATTTCACTAACAGATCATGATTCTGAATTAACATCTAGAGTTAATAGGATTTCACAATGAACATAACCCTAACAATGTATCGATTATCAAACACTAACTTCAATCTGATTATCACAATTACACTTGATTTTCATGACAATACTGGTTTCACCTTAACAGTTCTATCTTCATCCTACTAATTGCAAAAAAATCAACTAATAACAAACAAAATTTTAGACTAAAATCGGGCGGATGTCATGCTGATTAAGACTAGAAAAACTTACAACATGGCATTGCATTTTCATTTAGCAGGAATGCCATTAATTTTATGCAAATTCTAACAGGTTTAATATCAGAAAATTACTAAAACGCATTTTGTTGGTTAACAGAATTTCAATCGAACTTGCACAAGTCCTTTCTAACAGAATTTCAGCCTAACCAATTTCACATCCCAAACTCAACTATGACTAATTCTCACTTAACTAACTCCCTCTAACCGATTTTCTGATTTAAAGGGAGTTTGGGGATGAATTTCAGAGGCATTTCACTTAAATTTCTAACAGACTCTAAGATTATATATAAGCATCTCCCTGCAATTTTCAGGGGAGAGGTTCACTTTTCAGAAACTCACGCTTTTGCTCTTCGATTCTCAGACTCAAAACTCTCATATTCAGTATTTAAGTTTCACTCTTCCCTCTCCGATTTCTCACAAAGCTCTCTCTGAATTCTTCACTGCATTTTCAGATTTGGATGAACTTTCACTCTTCACGACCTCAATTCTCTCTACCTCGCTCTCGATTTCACACAACCATAACGCAGAGGAAGACCAGCAAGAACGCAAACATAGAAGAGAAGAAGAAGAGGATTGATTCGGAAGCATAGGAAGGAGAAAGAACTCGTACCTATTTTTGCCGCCGCGTCGAAACCGGTAAGTTTGAGTCAATCCATGTTGAGTATTGTTGTTTGAATCGATTGATTTGATTCACATAATGCCGATGAACTCATAGAGGCGCAGATCCATGAGCGAAGAAGATGGATTTCTGGACGCGATTCACTCTGCAAATGCACGTGAGATACAACGATGCTAACGCAATTCCAGAATCATTCTGAAACGTGAACCACGGTGAAAAATGTGACGTAGGAATTGATGAAGTCGCATTGAGACGTAGAGAGGCGACGACGTTACCGCTATGTAGATAAGCGTTTTTCTTTGTTTCGATCACTTTTCCATTTTAGCTTTGTTCTTCTGATCTTCGCGTGATTCAGCTTGTAGCATTGGATTGACCTGGATCCAGTTGTTTGGGCTTACTTGGATCCGGTTGTTTGGGCTCAGGCTCAGGTGTAGTTTGGGCTTGAGGCCCAAACTTTCTGTATACACCACCAGTTGCTTGATTAATTTTAGAATTTAGAGTTAATTCAAGTAAATTAGCTTGACTTAATTAATTAGATTTTAGGTTGATTAAGGTTAGTGACTATTAGGTTAGTTAAAATTATTTGTGATTTAAGCTAATTAGTTGATTAATTGTGATTTAATTAACTAATGATAATTAACCAATCGATTAAAAGCTTAGAAATTGTAGGGATTTTATTAATGACCTAATTCCACTTTCATCATGTATCCATATTTTATTGATTAGTGGATCTTACTTAATAATCTTGATTATATTTTCCATTTAATCTAGTCTTGACATATTGACCATTTTGCCTTAAGGGCTTAGAAATCTTGATTTTATGCATGATCCCTTAGCTTAGGGCTTTAATTAGATTTGTCTGGTTTTATTTAGTTGATTAATTCAATAAGTTTATTGTGTACCTAGGTCAACTATTATTTTCAATCCAACTGATTAGTATGGACCAAAGGTCACTTTGGTCAACCAAATCCTTTGTATTGTGTTGTAATCCCCAAGCATATTCAAATTATCAAAAGACCCTTGATCACTTGATATGACAAGTCCATCGTATTCAAGTTGTAGTGGATATGCTGAATCTCAGAAGCTCAAGACCTCAAGGTTCAAATCCAGGATCAAGACTTCGAAGTCAACATCAATTAAGCATAGTTGACAAAATGGACTATTCCTCAAGCACAACAAAGGCCAACACTTGTCAATCATCATTCAGATTGTGTGGCACGAGCCTTAAGAAATAGAGAATGAATGAGAGTTAAGAACTTCATTAACTCATTCTGAATACCTTTAGGTACGAGATGAATGACACAGTTTCTCATTGTATTCACCTCTATTCATAGACTTTAGCATAATTTGAATGATATGATTGTCAAATCTTCCTCTACAATAAGATCAACACTCAGGATCTCCTATCAGCAACTTGTCAATTCTGATTCGAGTTGCACGCCATGAACCTTAAGTAACAAAGAATGATGAGAGTGGAGAATTCATATCCTTGTCTAGAATATCTTCGGGTACGGGACGAATGACCAAGTTACTCAAAGTATTAGCCTTTGTTCATAGACTTTAGTGCAGTTTGAATAATATAATTGACAAGTCATCTTCAATAAAGCACCAATCATTCAACACTTCAATAGTGAAGCATCATTGTACATCAATCCTTTCTTCAACAGTGAAGTACCATTACTCTCCTCTTGAACTCAGTAACAAACTTTCCTCCTCGATGTTCATACATCTTTTGGGATCATTATCTTAGGGTCACATACCCATTTCTTAATCAATTGCCCCATGCATTGCCTATACAGTTCAGACTGTGGCATATTTTATTCTTTGCCCATAAGGTGCTGACCTTGGCATTCAAATAGAATTGAATTTTTATGATGATAATTTTGAAAGATTTAAATCAATAAAAATCAAAATCACTTTTTTCTTAAAATAATAAAAGCAATTACTTTTTAAAAGCAATCGATTTCAGTAAGGAATATCAACAGCAGTCTGAGAACAGGTAAGTCTTGAAAGTGCGGAACATTGTCGGTCTTCCCCAAGCAGTTGGTTTGATCACTTTTCCCTCCCCAACGTCAATTCAGTTTCTTCAGCCGAGTTTCATAATCGCCTCCCCAACTGAGTTGTAGGCGCATATTCTCAACGGTTTGCATAGATCCAACACATGATTTTGTTCCCCTCAGGTCGCCAGCGGAGTTCACTCTTGATCTCTGCCAACACTTTCTTGAGCAGTATTTTTGGTCCTTTGGCCTAAAATTCCCTGCAGAGTTGGTGAATCAGATCCTCAGCAAATCTTTTCTCCTTCGTCAGCAGGATTTGAGATGTTCAGAGGTGGATGATTTATGTTCTCCTGTCGAGACTAGCCGAGTGTTGTACCGATGATTCAGATCAGTGACATCTGTATCCTTTGTGATTGTTTTGTCAGCATAATCATCAATCACATATACATATACATATACATTCATACATCAGATATTTCATTATGCATTATTATCACATTTTTTATTCCTTATTTTTCTGATCCTCTGCCATGGTGACGTCATTCTTCCCCATGCATATTTGGCGCATCTGTCCTCCCTTAATTGTAGAGTGTCAGCCCCTTAAGAAGAAAGAACTTAACCTTTTTCATTCCCCACTGAGTTATTTCCTCGTGGATGACTGTTATTTCAGCTTCCTCCCCAGATGATTATCTGGATGGAACCACGCCCCCGGAGTTATATCCTTACCGGGTCGAGTCGTTGTTTGACCGTTTCTTTCTAGTTCTTACCTAAATAGATGCTTTGGTTCCTCGAAAGTCTATTATCCAGTAACTGGTAGTATTCTTCTCGATTTACGAGTACCTTACTCTTACCCATTACCTGGTAAAAGTAATCTACTTCCTCATTTTTTCCCAGCGGATTTGTTTTACTTTTCCTAGAGAGTTAATCCTTGGTATGTTCATCCTAACCGATGACATATTTTCTCCTCTTTGTAGTTTTCTACCCAGTAAAAAGGTAGTTATAATCCCTATTTTATTTTCCCAGAGAGTTAATCCTTGATATGTTCATCCTAACCGATGACAAATTTTCTTCTCTTTGAGGTCTTCTGCCCAGTAACTGATAGTTGTAAATCCTGATTTCCCCTCTGAGTCTATCATTGATATATTCATCCTAACCGGTGACAGATATTATCTTTTCGGTATTCTATCCAGTAACTGATAGATATAATTCCTACTTTTTACCGACAGTCTATCCTTGATATGTTCATCCTAACCGATGATAGATATTCTTCCCTTTGAGTCTATCATTGATATGTTCACTTTAACTAGTGACAGATTATTCTCTTTCTTTGGTATCCTGCCCAGTAACCGATAGTTGTAAATCATATTTGATATTTTCCCTAGCAGGTTGTTCTTACCCAGTAGCTGGTGATGAACATAACTTATTTCCTCAGCGAGTCATCCTTGATATGTTTACCCTAACCGGTAACGGATGTCTCTCTGTCAGATTATGTTATCCTTCTACCTAGTAACTGGTAATGGATAATATACTTTTAGTACTCCTGTGTTGAAGTGCATTCTTCCCCAGTCGAGTTTGAGTGCGCATTTCCTCAGTGAAATCGCCAATCCCCTGTTTGGTTCGAGTATTTCAGTTTTATTCTGATTTACCCACTTCCCCTGCAAATTTTCCCTTTATCCCTGGCTGAGTCTTTCCATTGATTTATTTTCATGGAATTACCCTCATATCCCTAACAGTTTCTAAGTCGTAGTCTGGCCTGCGCACAACTTTTTCCCCAGAGTCTTTGTCCCCCTAGTGAGTTTTCCTTATGGAATGCGTTATACTCATGTGGACTTTAAGTCTCTCTGGATTCTTTTCCTTTGTGGTAATATTTTCCCCACAGAGATTATTTTTAACATTCATACATATGCATCATGAGGTCTCTTAGGGACCAAAATTTATTTCTATATGTTATTATTTAAGCCCATTCTACTGAGTCGATACAAAGATTTTAACCTTCGCCTCCTCAGCTAGAATTTCCTTAAATATGGACAGCTGTAAGACCCCAAACTTTGACCCTAAGGTCCCTCATGTTATCTCATCATATGCATTAGCATTGAGATCACACCTTGGCATCCTCTTTACCCTTCATTCATTGGGTTTGCATTGGGAGAGATCACCAACCATATTTTTGATTGTATCATACTTTGTTTTTCATTATTTACTAACCAAAATACCAAAAATATGTCAATGTATAGTTTGTTACTTTTGTAGGTAGTGTGTGTGTTCACCCATGCTCTATCAAGCTTATATATAGGGTTTTAGACCCTCAATGCAAGGAGTTCAATCAAGAAATGGTTCACATTGGCTCTAAGCATAATATATGGATCCCTATGTTCTTCAAATATCATTTTGATCAAGAAATCATCAAAAGTTTGGAGTTTGTTTGCCTTGGAAAACCCTAATTCATTTGGGTATCTTGTGTGAATTCTTCAACAAGTTTCTTAACCAATTAATAAAATATTTCAAGGGATATTTCATACTAAATTATATTATACATATATGATTCTCCATGAGTCCCAAAAGTCAAGAGAATATCAAGCTAGCAAGTTGGTTCATGGTGGTTGACTAGAGAAAGTCAACTGGTCAAAACTAGGGTTCTCTAGACCCTATCTCCTATAATTTTTGTCATATGAAAATGATTCCAAGCTCAAAGTTACTCAAAATGACATTCCAAACAATGTTCATGTTTAAGTAAAGAGCTAGTTTTGCTTGGAAAGTCATTTTTATGGTGAAAGATTATAGGTCATTTTGTCAGAACCCTAGTTTGGATGTCAACTTTTTAAGACCATAACTTGCTCAATTTTTATGATATGAAAGCCATTAAAATTAAATGATCAAATTCAATATGTCTACTTCAACTTTTATGTTTTGAGGAAGTTAAAATTCAACTTGAAAAAGCATGTTTCAAGAGGAAACATTATAGGTTACTTTGGACCAATGTCATTGAACAAGTGATTTTCCTCAACTTCTAAAATGCATAACTCCTTCATGCCAAATCCAAATGAGGTCAAATTTGTGACCAAATTGAAGAGATTTGAAATAGACACAACTTTTATGAATGAACTTTTTTCATTTGAAGTCCCTAGAAAAATTTATTCAAGGTAGAAGAAGTAAACATTTGACTTGGGACTTAGAAAATTTTCAAATATGTTTGATTTCCCAAACTTCCACCTCAAAATTCATCATTATCCTAGCTTAAAAGGAAAAAGTGTTCAACATGAAATTTGTTCCCCTTGATCTAACCTTTCCAAAAAGTCCAAAATCACCTCATTTGGCCAAAGAATGAAGGACTTGCACATGGGTACAATGTGAGGTACCATTTGGATGATTTTCACTTCCACATTTCATACACAAATGCATGGCCACATGACATGATTTCAGCATGATTCTCACTCATTTTTGGACCTGAATACATGACTTGATGGGCCTATCACATGCCCATGCAAGCATGCAAAGAGAATTACTAAAATTGGCAATTTTTGGAAGTGTGTGGAAATGAATATCTTTAGCTATAAATACAACCCTCATTGCTCAGAATTGAGGACCTCATGCCCAAGCTTTGAACCTGCAATCCAAACCCTCACCATTAAAGGATAATCTTGAAGGTTTTCATTTGAAAATCAAGCTTCAAATCTCCATCTGTTTTGAGATAGAAACTCCAAGAGTCCAGGCCATTTCTTGATCCTAATCACTTCCTACAAGCTTCTGAAATGAAGCCAAGCACAATTAGAATCAAGATCAAGCAAGTTTGAAGCTCACTTGAAGGTAATTTTCCAGAATTTTCATCTCTTCGATTCTCCCCCAATTCTTCACTATTCTTTGTGATTTTTGGTTGGCTGAAGTCCTACCAATATAGACAAGAAGATTGAGTTGCTTTGAGGTCAAATCGAAGTAACTCAGTTCATGATCCTTAAAATTCAAATCCCTGTATCTTTTTATATACTTGGAATTGGAGAAAATTAAGATCAGATTCGAGCTCATGAGCATTTTTTCTTTGAATCTATGTCTTTGCTTTTCATTTTGGTGATGGTTGATGGTGGACCAGTCCGCGAGGTCCACCGGAGAAGAAGACTGGAGCCCTAGCTCCGGTGGTGTGTTGTCACACCTCTCAGCCACAGGATCCATTTAAATTATTTTAATCTTAGCCCTTGGTTCTGATTACCAAGTGTGTGACGCGTTGGCTGTAGTGCATCATGGAACACGCGCGCTTGGCCATTAGGGAGATCTGATGGCCCTTGTTTTTTTCTTATTTTCTAATTTTTCATTTAATCCATTTACTTTGATTAATTAATAGTAATTTCATTTTTAATCTAAAAAATATGAGACTTTCACAAAAAATCTTTAAATATTTTCCTCTTTCATTTTCTGAATTAAAATTATTTTTTGGATTCGTTTTGATATTTTTCATGAATTAATTGTTTTTGTGCATATTTTTAATTATTTAAAAATACTTCTGACTTTTCAAAAATCATAAAAAAATAAATTGTCTAAGGTCCTTTGCCCTTGTTTGACTTAGGATAAATCTCTTCGCCATTCATTTGGTGTTTTGAAGAGGTTTTAGGTTTTGACCAAATTAAATTGAATTTAAATGTATTTTTAATTTGATTTTTAATTGATTAATTGTATAGAAATTATGTTGAGCCATTTTTATTGACTTGTGATGTTTGACTATGTGTTTGGGACTTGATCAAGGTTGATTTGACTTTTGTTAAGTTAAAATCATTGGATTTAGGGGATTGATGAAATGTATATTTTATCTCCCAAAATGAATGAATGATTTTAATTTGATAAAATTCCTCCCATGACCAATTTGTGTTTCTCTCATTCCCCCCTTCCTCTTCATCTTCAATCCCATTCTTCCCCATCCCTTTTATTGGCCAATGAAATCTCAACATCCTAAGGCCAATTGGTTCATCTATAACCTTGTGTTAGATGAACCAATACAAGTATGAATGAGATAGGTTCATCCATTTGAGCTTTTCTTTTAGTGTGTGATATGTTTTAGGAGTTTGGTTCATCATACCAAATCTCTAACATGCATTAGCACCTAAATTTTTATTGCCCGACCTCAGATAGTTGTGACTTCTACAGAAGTCCAATTACGATTGTTTAACATAGAGCTAAATTTGATCTTAAATGCATAGGATTCTAGTAAGTTAGATTGTAAGTCTCCCCCCTTTCATGGTATTATGTGGAAATTTGGTCTTTTTTCCTTCCTCTGGAAGATGTCTTGGTTCAAGGATCCATGCTTGTGAATAGAGGATTGAGTATTCTCCAAAGAATGACTTAATCAATTAAAAGGCAAAATATCACTAACATCTAACTAACTAACATTTGACTAACTTGTATTAATATTTCTTTTACTCTTTAAGTCATTTACTTTATGCAATTTAAATTCAAGTCATTTACCATTTCATTTGTCATTTTACATATCACTTAACTTGTTTATGTTTATGCCATTTTCACTTTGCTCATTTAAGCCATATATTGTGATTGTATATATTTGCTTTGTGTATTTTGCTTGTGTTTGTGGTCTTACGACCTTAAAATGCTTAATAAAAAACAAAAAACCCTAAAAAAATGTTTGTGTGGACTGTTGGGTTTGATATGAACTTTTGGACTTAGCATTAGGCAACATTCCATATGCAAAAGGACTTGGTCAATGCCAACATTTCTGAGACCAAGATATTGTGATTTGAGCTTTCATCTGATGCAAGTATTGGGATCTACATGAATTCATTTGTTACATGGTCTTGATGCAACTGTTACTTTGAACCTATGTCTAATGTCTTATTCTGAGTTAGTCAATGAGTATTTCATCTGGTGCATAAGAAGGCAAAGAAGACTGTTAGCTATGGGATTTGCTTGCTTGGATGTGGCTATCTTTATTTGATGCCTTGCTCTTCATATTGCTAATTGCTTGCTGATTATTGCTTGATTCAGAGTTCAAAGGGAAAATGGGTTTTCTATATGACATTCTTGTCTGTTGGATTGCATCCCATTGGTCAGATCTTTTCAACTCTTAACTTTTAATTTTTATGCTTAGGATTAGCCTATTCATCTCTTCCCATTTCTTAAATTTCAAAATCTCTCCCCCCTTTTTAAAATCCTCTTTGCTTGTGATTTCAAACTTAGACCTTATTTCAAATTAGAAACTTTGGCCTTATGCCATTGCGTTTTTAACTCTTTTCTTAAATCAAACTTGTAAATGAACTTAACCATATTGACTTAAAATTTCAAAAGACAAAAAGATTTAACACTCATTTAAACTTTTGGGACTTTTGTGCCTTTTTTAAACTTAACTTTTGATTAAAAGCAATCCACTCATTTTGAAATTGATACCACGAACTATGAGGTTTTGATCCCTCATTTTTATGTTGGTACGTAGGCACGAGACCGAAGTGTAAGAACAAAGTTGGTTCTACAATGTATCTCTAAGATTTTGATTAAGTTATTCTTTGGAGAAGACTCAACCATTCATTCACAAGTATGAATCCTTGAACCAAGACATCATCCATGAGAAGGGCTCCAACTTGGATAAATCAACAAGTATTCCACTAGCTCTCATGAATGGAAAAAAGGTCAAGTTCTCACACAATGCCATGAAGAATGGGAGACTTACAATCTCACTTACTAAAATGTTATGCCTTCTTGATCAAATTTAGCTCTGTGTTAAGCAATCGTAATTGGACTTATGTAGAAGTCACAACTGTCTGAGGCCGGGCAATAAAAATATTAATGTTAATGCATGTTAGAGATTTGATACAAAGAACCAAATTCCTAAAACATACCACACACTAAAAGAAAAGGGAAATACCTATCTCAGTCAGACTTGTGTTGATTTATCCGACACAAGGTCATTGATGAACCAACTAGCATTTAGACATTTAGAGAAATCATTGGTCAAATAAAGGATTGAGAAATAATAGGGATGAAGATGAAGAGGAAAGGGAAAATAGAAACACAAATTTATCATGGGAGGCATTTCATCTGATCAATACCATCCATTCATTTTGGGAAATGAAATGTATATTTCATCAATCCCCTAAATCCAATGGTATTGATCAAACAAAAGTCAAATCGATCATGACCAAGGCCTAAACAGAAAGTCAAACATCATAAGACCAAAATAATGACTCAACATAATTTTTAAACATTTAATCAATTTAAATCAAATTAAAAGTGAATTAAAATGCATTTTAATGTGGACAAAACCTCAAATTCATTCAAAACACCAAATAAATGGCCAAGAGATTTATCCCAGGTCAAACAAGGTCAAAGGACCTTAGACAAAAAAAATCATGATTTTGGAAAGTCATAAGTATTTTAAAATAATTAAAAATATGTGTAAGACCCCAATTTTGACCCTAAGATCCCTCATGCTATTCTCATCATATGCATTAACTTTGGGATCACACCTTGGCATTCTCCTTACCCGTCATTCATTGGGTTTGCATTTGGAGAGATCACCAAGCACATTTGATTGTATCATACTTCATTTTTCATTATTTACTAACCAAAATATCAAAAATATGTCATTGTATAGTTTAACTCTTTCGTAGGTAGTGTGCATGTTCACCTATGATCTATCAAGCTCATATCTAGGGTTCAAGACCCTCAATGCAAGGAGCTCAATCAAGAATTGGTTTACATTGGCTCTAGTATCATATATGGATCCTCGTGATCTTCACATGTTATTTTGATCAAGAAATCATCAAGAGTTTGGAGCTTGTTTGCCTTGGAAGCCCTAAATCATCTAGGTATCTTGTGTGACTTATTCAACAAGTTTCTTCACCAATTGATCAAATATTTCAAGGGATACTTCACATTTCATTATCTTATGCATATATGATCCTCCATGAGCCCCAAAAGTCAAGAGAACATCAAGCTAAGAAGTTGGTTCGTGGTAGTTGACTAGAGAAATTCAACTAGTCAAAACTGAGGTTCCCTAGACCCTATATCCTACAATATTTATCATATGAAAATGATCCCAAGTGAAAAGTTACTCCAAATAACATTACAAACAACTTTCATGTTGAGGTCAAGATCTAGGTTTTCTTGTAAAGTCATTTTTTATGGTGAAAGATTATAGGTCATTTTGTCTAAACCCTAATTTGGAGGTCAACTTCCCAAGATCATAACTTGCTCAATTTTTATGATATGAAAGCCATTCAAATTTCATTATCAAATTCAAGATGTATAATTCAACTTTAATGTTTAGAGTAAGTGCAAAATCAACTTGGAAATGCATGTGCCAAGAGGAAACATTATAGGTCATTTTGGGCCAATACCATTGAACAAGTGATTTTCCTCAACTTCTAAAATGCATAACACGCTCATCCCAAATCCAAATAAGGTCAAATTTATGACCAAATTGAAGGGATTTGAAATAGCTACAACATTTATGAAGGATCTTTTCTCATTTGAAGCCCATATAAAAAGTTATTCAAGGTGGAAGAAGTGAACATATGGCTTGGTACTTAGAATTTTTTTTGATATGTTTGATTTTCCAAACTTCCACCTCAAAATTCATCATTATGCAAGCTTCAAATGAAAAAGTGTTCAACACGAAAGTTATTCCTCTTGATCTAGACTTTCCAAAAAGTCCAGAATCATCTCATTTGGACAAAGGATGAGGCACTTGCGCATGGCTTAAAGTTGAAGGACCATTTGGAAGATTTCAAGTTCCACTTTTCATACACGAATGCATGGCTTCACAACATGATTTCAGCATGGCTTACACTCATTTTTGGACCTTGGTGCATCACTTGATGGGCCTATCATACGCCCATGCAAGCATGCAAGAGAGATTTTCAAGTTTTACTAAAAATGGAAGTGTGCAAATATCATTGACATTGGCCAATAAATAGAAGCTCTCTTGCTCATAAATAAGGACCTCATGCACCAACTTTGATTCAGCAACCCTAAACCCTCACCATTAAAGGATTTGCTTGAAGATTTTATTTGAAAATCGAGTTTGAATCTCCCACTGTTTTTGAGATTGAAACTCCAAGAGTCCACCCCTTTCCTTGATTCATTTCTATTCTATCAAGCATCTGAAGCAAGGCCAAGCATAATTAAGAGCAAGATCATGCCAATCTGAAGCTCTATTGAAGGTGATTTTCCATATTTTTCCACTCTTCGATTCTCTCTTATTTCTCCATTATTCTTGTTGATTTTTTGTTGTCTGAAGTCCTACCAATGTAGGCAGCAAGATTGAGTTGCTTAGAGGTCAAATCGAAGCAACTCAGATCATGATTCTCAAAATTCAACTCCCTGTATCTTCCTATATACTTGGAGTTAGACAAAATTGAGGCCAGATTCGAGCTCCTGAGCATTTTTCTTTAAATCCATGTCTTGATTTTTCATTTTGGTGATGGTTGAAGGTGGACCAGTCCGGTGAGGTCCACCGGAGAAGAAGACCGGAGCTCTGGCTCCGACGATGCGTTGGCAAGTCTCTGAACCACATGATTCATTCAAATTGTTTTAATCTCACGCGTCCATTGTAATTACCATGCTTGTTGCGTTGTTGACTCAAGACCATATGGAACGTGCACTTGGGACAATCTGATCTGTCACCTTAGTTAATGAGGGAGATCAGATGGTCCACGTTTTTTAATTTCTGAATTTCTATTTTAATTGCTTTATTTTCATTAATTTATATTAATTTTAATATTGATCCAAAAAATATGGGAATTTCACTAAAATTTTCAAATGTTTTTCTCTTTCATTTTCTGAATTAAAATCATTTTTTGGATCAATATTAATATTTTTCATGATTTAATGGTTTTTGTGCATATTTTTAATTGTTTAAAAATACTTTTGAATTTCCAAAAATAATGAAATTTTTTCTCCAAGGTCCTTTGACCTTGTTTGACCTATGATAAATCTCTTGGCCATTTATTTGGTGTTTTAAAGAGGTTTTAGGTTTTTGATCAAATATAATTTAATTTAATGCATTTTTAATTTATTTTTAATTGTTTAATTGTGAATAAATTGTGTTGAGCTATTTTTATTGACTTGTGGAGTTTGACTATTGTGTTTGGGCCTTGGTCAAGGTTGATTTGACTTTGTTGGATTAAAATAATTGGATTTAGGGGATTGATGAAATGTACATTTCATCTTCCAAAATGAATGAATGATTTTAATTTGATAAAATCCTTCCCTTGACCAATTTGTGTTTGTCTCATTTCCCATCCCTCTTCATCTTCAATCCTCTTCTATCCCATTCATTTCATTGACAAATGATATCTCTATATCCTAAGGCTAGTTGGTTCATAAACCAACACAAGTATGGATGAGATTAGGTCCCTCCTTTTGCCATTTTCTTTTTTAAGTGTGATGTGTTTTAGGAGTATGGTCAATTATATCATATCTCTAAAATGCATTAACACAAAAATTTCTATTGCCCGACCTCAGATAGTTGTGACTTCTACATAAGTCCAATTACGATTGCTTAACATAGTGCTAAATTTTGACCCAGAAGCATAGCATTCTAGTAAGTGAGATTGTAAGTCTCCCCCCTTTCATGGTATTGTGTGGAAACTTGGACTTTTTTCCTTCCTTTGGAAGATGTCTTAGTTCAAGGATCCATGCTTGTGAATAGAGGGTTGAGTGTTCTCCAAAGAATGACTTAAACAATTGAAAAGCAAAAACAGTACTAACATCTAATCAACTAACATTTGACTAACTTTTAATTTCAAGTCATTTACCTTATGCACTTTAAATTCAAACCATTTATCATTTGTCATTATACATATCATTTAACTTGTTTATTTTAATGCCATTTTTACTTTGCTCACTTGAGCCATGTGTTGTGAATATATTGTGATTGTATATACTTGTTTTGTATTTTGTTTGTGTTTTGTGGTCTTAGGACCTTAATGTACATAATAACAACAAAAACTCTTTAAAAATGACTGTGTAGACTGTTGGATTTGATCTGAGACTTGGATTTAAAATTAGGCAACACTCCCTATGCAAAAGGACTTGGCCAATGACCACTTTTCTGAAGCCAAGTCATTGTGAATTGAACTTTCATCCGATGCAAGTATTGAGATCCCTCTTGAGCGCATCTGCTACATGTGTCGTATCTCGAAAAATGCGATTCCTCGCGATGGACGCGGAAAAATTTATGTTCGATCAGAGTCGCCACCGAACTTTATTTATCCCAATGGAGGGATAGGAAAATATCGATAAAACCTTTGAAAAATGGGGTAATGGTCGTTGCAACCATATTCGGGTTTGGGAGTTGATTACGCAAGGGGAAGGTATTAACACCCCTCGCGTCCGTTGTACTCAACTGGAACCTTTTAGTTCAATTTTGTGATTTGAGTGTTATTTTATGTTTGTTTATTTTATTTGGGTAATTAGAGTCGATAATAGATATGGGTGAAGACCTCAGAAGGGAGAAAAGGGAGGTTTTTTATTAGTGTGCTCGCCAAGATCTCGCAATCTCGTGCCTACGTATCCTTATGATGTAATAAGGAAGTTAGAGCATTCGAAGTTCGGGGAACTACGGTTGGTTGGTGTTTTTTAATGAACGACTGTGTAGCTCGCGTTCTAAAGGCTAAACGTTGGCTTGTCTACTCTCGGTGGAGGCTTAAGCATTGGTTTGTTGTGCGCATTATAAAGGATTAACAATGTTCTTTTTGAAAAAAGTTTTGGTCACACGGGGTGACAAGTTGACTTAATATGTTTGATGTTTAGTTTGATTGGTTTTGATCGCACGAGGGCGAAGAAAGGATAGGTTTGATATGTTAAGGTATTTTGGTTGGATGACGATTACTTGGATAGTCGAGTAAGACAACTCGTATCCTAATAGTCGGGAAAGGGAATAGAAGACTCTAGACCGCTTTCTTTTTCATCTGAGTGATTACGAAAATAAGTTTGCGTATGGTTGGTGTATTTTAGAATGAACGACAAGTACTTGAATTACTAAGTAAGACAACTCATATCCAAGCATTTGAGAAGGGGAATTGAAAACTCAAGACCGTCTCCCTTTTCGTACAGTTTGTTCTGAAAATGATTTGATTAAGTTGTATGTTTATGGGAAAATGACAATTGTTCGACTGACCGAGCAAGAGAACTCGTATTCAAACAATTGGGGAGAGAAGTTGAAAACTCAAAGTCAACTCCATTTTCATTTAGCTTAATATGAAAGTTATTTGGTTTAATCGGGGTTTGGAAGTTTGTAGAGGAACGACAATTATTTGACTAACCAAGTAAAAGAACTTGTATTCAAATGATCGAGGAGAAAAATTGAAGACTCAAAGTCATCTCCCTTTTCGTTTCTTATTATAAAAGGATTTGATTTATTTGTGCTTAAGTGGATTAGAAATGACGATTATTCGACTGACAGAGTAAAAGAACTCGTATTCAAATAATCGAGGAGAGGAGTTCAAAACTCAAAACCATCCGCTTTTTCATTTCCAAATGAAATAGTATTTAATAGTGATTAGGTATTTTAATTTAATTTTAATAAAGAAAACTCGATGTTGGATCGAGGTTTTAAATTTGTGTTTATGAATGAATTGAAGTTTATTTAGTGAATCGTTCATCTAATCGATCAATTAATAATTGACTAGGTCTCATTGTAAGAAAGCCCAAGAGTAAGCTATGTGAAGTTGATGGCGATGCTTTAAAAGCGATCGACTTACAAAGGTGTTTGAAAATGGGCTCGACTTTGAATCGAGAATTAATTGATTTTTAAATGATTTTAATAGAGGTCTAAGACTCAAGGTAATCAGGAAGTGGAGGTTATTATGAAAATATACATATTCAAACAAACCTCTAATCAACACCATAAATTACACACATTAATTCAATCAAGAGCATACGAAATGACAATTAAATAAATTACATAAATCTTAATTTTATAAATAAAGTTTTTTTCTTTTTATAAAAAGGAAATATTATTATTTTCATAATATTAACATCTACCTATGTATATATGGGTATTTTATTGTTACTTATTTTTCATGTACACATTAATAGGCATACAAGGCCCAAACTAAACAATAGAAACAAAATAAAAAAACAAACTTAAAATCAAAGCAAAAAAAAGGTGTTGGTGGCCCGAAATGGTCTATGGGCCCAAAACAGAAGCTCGAAGCCAAGGGGGCGGACCATGGAGCTCCAGTCAACTCTGTTGACTCCTAAATAAAACAACTCCTGGCCGTCAGATCCACGAGTCTAAATCATTCAACCAAATGGGTGGACTTGATGCTAGTACACAGTAAGGAATGATGTGGGCGCTTCCATGGAATAGCCTGGTTGACCAAAGTCAAACCTAGGCGTGGCCTTCCAAGAAGGAGCCACAAGGCGCGCATGCGCCCACCCAAAAGTGTCCATTTAAAATCAAATTCAGAAGAAATGAATTCATTCGGTGATGTGGTTTCTCTCTCTTCACTTCAGAGCTCTAACGCTCTGCAAGTGAAACCACCCACTGCCGGCCAAGCTTCATCGGAGAAGACGGTGGTTGCCGGCCATCCACGGCGGCACCACCTTCTTCTCCGGCCAACCCACGTCCAAAACCCAAAATACAAACACTAACTCCCTCTCTTTTTGGCTGGGGAATCCGAATCCGGCCTTCCTTTTCCCTAAATCGTCCTTAATCAATCGGATCGAGACAAACAAACTCAAAATTCAACCAATCAAAAACTCAAACAAACGAACAAACCATATATTTCTCCTAACCAAATCAAAGGAAACAAAGCAACAGCAAAAAAAAAATAGTTCCAACAAAACCCTAATTCCGAAATTATGTCCTCAACAGCCGCGTTTTGATGAAATTAACAAAGGGTTTTTACTTAGTTCACAAAAACGAATGAGATGGTATGAAAATTGTAAGCAATGAAAGGAAAAGAGGGCTACTTGATCGGAGCGATTCGACGGCGAGGTCTCCTCTGGCGAAACTCAGATAAGTCTCTTTCTTTGTATTAAATACTCCCCTTCTTGCTCTTTTCTTTTACTATGTTTCTGGGTTTAAGCTCGTTTAGGCTAAAGCTTCTATGTGAAACTTTTGCTTAAACCTAAGGATTCTTGAACTTTTAGTGACAAAGGGTTTTAGGGATTTCAGCAGAGTTTTGGTAGCATTCTTTCACTCAGTGTTATAGTTGGGTACTTATAGTGAGATTATGAAGTCTATCCTCTTAATGATGAGCTAGTAAATCCTAAGATAAACCTTTCAGGATATCTTTTGTTCATCCCATATTTCGTGGGGATCCAGATTTTGTGGATTCGTTACGAATGAAATTGTTGTCTGTAGCGAATACGTTTTTTGGCATTCCTTGTGGTCCCCTGTGCAAAGTGTTTACCTGATTAAAGTATTAATTATTTTTCAGCTTTTAAGTGCTTATGGAGATGAGAATTTTGACTTAAGTTTTTATTTCTCGCAGGTTACAATGGCAAGTCCAATTGGGAAAGACGGTCCGTTGTACCAGCTCCATGAGGGAGTTGGAATTAGGGTGCTTCAATCCAAAGGATGGTTTTTGGCAATTCGTCTTCAACAACTGAATTTACAGCATAACCTTGATTATTCATACATTAGGATAGGACGTAACGCTTTGTATTTTTGGATAATGTGTGATACTTTTGGACTACCTTGTAACATCTGTACGGTCCTAGCTTAAAACTTTGTTTGTGTAATCAATTTTTAAACACTCAAGTCTTAGAGTAATATTTCATTTGAAAACTTGTTTGGGCCATAATAATAAAAGAGTGATTGTTCCAAAAATGGTTGCCTTCAGTATACTATTATCAGCCAAATAAAAAACATAACCAAAGGAATAAAATGAAACACACGTCAAAGCATTGAAAACTTAACTCCAACATTAAGCCAACAAAAGATCATGGCGTATAGGTCTAAATACGAGAGCCTTAAAACGTCATCCATCATAACAGTTCCTTCCCATAATTAACCTTAGATTAAAACAAACATATACATGCTTAAAAAATGCAACTTGAATTTAGACACTTATGAAGGATCAAGACTTGACACAAATATTTGGGATGTAAAAATGGGCTTGCAAGCTTGGGCTAATCAAGTGATCATCACAAGTAAAGTGGCTTTTAATACTTGCTAATAAGAGAGTGGGCTTGGACTAGTACGTGTAAAAAAGATTTGAACCACACCTTGAACTTGAAATATTAATTGTGTACATGTTGATAGGAGTGGGCTTTTAAACCAAAAGGTCTCATGGATAACCAAAATGGGCCTTTTATAACCAACAAGCCTAAAAAATGTGCATACCATCCCATGCCTTAGTAATAGCAATAAGAGATAAATGTAACACCCTTCTAAAACACCCCAATTATTTAATTAAAATAATAAAATATCAATCAGAGTAATTATGCCCTGAAGAGTGTCACACAATTATTTCACACCAATCATCAGACTATCCTGTCATGCTCATTTATTTAATCAAAATAAGACATTTTTGCATAATTCGCAGCGGATACAAAATAACAACATTCAAATCATGTACTACATTACATGTGAAATGGTTCCACAACCAAAAGAAAACATAGTAAAACATCCCATCCCGATGTTACATCTACCAGAGCATGACCCACTAAGGACTACACTAGACTCCACGGACTAGCTCTATTCAATCACTGCTCGTTACCTGAAAAACAGTTGTAAGGGTGAGTTCCTCAATCAATATAATAAGCATTATAAAACATCATGTCATGTTAAGTAATTTAACACATTAATCACCCTAATCACATAACACATTCAGTAACGGTACATCACCTCAAACATCATATTCAATACCGGTGCAAATCATACTTATACTCAATATCAACACAAACACACGTATAATATTGGAATACATCCATTCATATTATACGCCATACACATTTTATGCAATGAGACTCCATGCATGCGGTACCGACTATTCGTGAACATATAGTTCAACTTCACCGACCAAATCCAGGTACGGCTACCAAGCTCACTAGTCCCACTCATTTGAGACCTAGTGACTCACATCACTAATTCCTCACCATGGGAATTAGCTACCACCCCAAGGGCCATGCTATGCACGCTAAATCACCTAGCGTGCAAACATCTACAACAGTCCAAAATGACTAACATCACTAATTCCTCACCATGGGAATTAGCTACCACCCCAAGGGCCACAACATGCACGCTAATCACCTAGCAATGCAACATCGACAACAATTCAAGAATAGACATATGCTCACACTCTAAGCCATAAACAGTTTATTCACAATGCATACATCACTGATACATTCACAACATTATGCATACCATTACACATTATCAACACATTTTATCACAAAAGCATGTTACATCATGCCAAACAACAATCACAGTATTAGCACACTCTACTAATACCTATACTGCTCAAAACAACGGGACATGATCCCTACTACATCATACATCAGCTAAGTTACGTCACTCAGCCTAAACAACCAAAACTGCACCACGACAGCTCAGAAAAACCCCAAGTCTGCCCATACGCGTACTGCCTAGTGTCATACGCGTATGGCCCATTCCTCAGCCAAAACCCATACGCGTAACACCATTCCATACGCGTATGCTACGCGTACCACATCCTCATACGCGTACCAACAGAGACCAAAACACGTTCAAAACATCATCTTCCTCATCCATACGCGTATTGCCTAGTGCCATACGCGTACCATGCCATCTCATACGCGTATTGCCTAGTGCCATACGCGTATGACCAGAAACCAGAATTTCCAGATCTGCAATGGCTTTCTCTGCTACGAGATCTATCCAATTCAACCTTCCACAGTCCAAATTTTACACACAATTCATTCATATCATCTAACACGAATCATACACTTTCGATTTCACAAATTGCTAACCTTTCTACCTCTAATTCCTACGAATTTCTTCAATTATAATCCAAATTTCGTTCATCCCAAAAGTTCACAAATTCATCATACATCATTCAATTCAAAGGCAAATCAATGGTTCCTCACTACCCATCACATATTATCCCATAATACCCATTAATCGATGATAAACCCTCCTTACCTGAGTTAATCCGGCGAACCTTGTAGCTTCAAGCCCTTCCTCTCTTCAACCCTTGTTCTCTGTCTCTTTTTCCTTTTCACGTGAAAAAATAACTCTTTTACTAAATGGGACCTTTTTACTGATTTCTACCTTTATTCCAATAATAATAATAATAATAATAATAATAATCCAATAATGAAAATCCAATTAATTAATTAAATTAATAATTATTATATTAATTTAAATTAAATAATTATCCTTATTTCATCGGGGTGTTACAACTCTCCCCCACTAAAAGAGTTTTCGTCCTCGAAAACATACCTCAAGTGAATAACTCAGGATAAGACTCCTTCATCTGACTCTCAAGTTCCCAGGTCACATTGCCACCTGCTGGTCCTCCCCAAGCTACCTTTACCAAAGCAATCTCTTTACCCCACAACTGCTTCAACTCTCGATCCTCAATCCTCATAGGTGATGTTTCAACAGTCAGGTTATCTCTCACCTGGACATCATCTACTTGGACCACATGCGACGGATCATGAATGTACCTCCTCAACTGAGACACATGAAAAACCTCATGCAAATTCGCAAGTGACGGCGGTAAAGCGATATGATAGGCTACCTCCCCTATCCTCTCCAAAATCTGATAAGGACCAATAAATCGAGGTGTCAACTTCTTTGACTTCAAAGCTCGACCAACCCCAGTTATCGGAGTAACACGAAGAAACACATGATCTCCCTCTACTCAAGTGACTTCCTCCTCTTATCATGATAGCTCTTCTGACGACTCTGAGCAATTCTCATCTTCTCCTGAATCATCTTAATCTTTTCCGTGGTCTGTTGAACAATCTCCGGTCCAACCACAGCACTCTCACCGGACTCATACCAACATAAAGGTGTCCGACATCTCCTACCATACAAAGCTTCAAACGGTGCCATACCAATGCTCGAATGAAAACTATTGTTGTAGGTAAACTCAATCAAAGGTAAATAACTATCCCAAGAACCTCCCTTTTCCAAAACACAAGCCCTCAAAAGGTCCTCTAGTGACTGAATCGTCCTCTCAGTCTGACCATCAGTTTGCGGATGATATGCAGAACTCAATCTCAGCTTAGTTCCCAAAGCCCTCTGCAAACCTTCCCAGAACTTCGATGTAAATCTAGGATCTCTGTCCGAAACAATACTAGACGGAATACCATGCAAACTTACAATCTTCTCAATATACAACTCGGCTAATCTCTCTAACGGATAATCCATTCTGATCGGAATGAAATGAGCCGACTTCGTCAATCTGTCAACAATCACCCAAATAGCTTCGAAATTCTTAGTTGTCCTCGGTAAACCAGAAACAAAATCCATACTGATACTGTCCCATTTCCACTCCGGAATAGCCAACGGTTGCATTAGCCCAGACGGCTTCTGATGCTCAATCTTTGACTTCTGACAAGTCAAACAAGAATAAACAAAACTCGCAATTTCTCTTTTCATTCCCGGCCACCAAAATAACTTTTTCAAATCATGATACATCTTCGTAGCTCCAGGATGAATACTCAGGCCACTACGATGTCCTTCGTCCAGGATACTCTTCTTAAGTTCGGTAACATCCGGAATACATACCCGATTACCAAATTTCAAAACACCATTCTCATCAACTCTGAATTCACCACCTTGACCTTGATTCACTAAAGTCAACTTATCAACCAACAGCACATCGGATTTCTGACCCTCTCTAATCTCATCCAGAATACCACTCGTTAACTTCAACATTCCCAATTTAACACTATTGTGAGTACTCTCACACACCAAACTCAAGTCTCTAAACTGCTCAATTAAATCCAATTCCTTAACCATTAACATAGACATATGCAATGATTTCCGACTCAATGCATCAGCCACTACGTTTGCCTTACCCGGATGGTAATTCAAACCAAAGTCATAATCCTTCAGAAATTCTAACCATCTCCTCTGTCTCATATTCAGCTCTTTCTGATCAAACAAATACTTTAAACTTTTATGATCGCTGAAAACCTCAAATCTTGACCCGTACAAGTAATGCCTCCATAACTTCAGAACAAATACCACAGCTGCCAACTCTAAATTGTGTGTCGGATAGTTCCTCTCATGAATCCTCAATTGTCTCGAAGCATAAGCTATAACCTGCTTATTCTGCATCAACACACCACCCAAACCCAACAATGAAGCATCACAGAAAACCTCAAATAGTTCTGACGGACTCGGTAATATCAAAATAGGAGCAGTAGTTAACCTTCTCTTTAGCTCTTGGAAACCTTCTTCACATTTTGAGTCCCAAACAAACGCTTGTCCCTTTCTAGTCAACATCGTCAACGGTAATGCCAACTTAGAAAATCCTTCAATGAACTTCCTATAATAACCTGCAAGTCCAAGAAAACTCCTTATCTCAGAAACTGACTTCGGAGCTTCCCACTTAGATACCGCTTCTATCTTAGAAGGATCAACAGCAACACCACCTCTTGAAATCACATGACCAAGAAAACTGACCTCTTCTAACCGAAATTCACACTTAGACAGTTTAGCAAATAACTTCTTTTCTCGTAGAACTCCTAACACCACTCTCAAATGCTCAGCATGCTCTTCTTCAGATTTCGAATACACCAAAATATCGTCTATAAACACCACAACAAACTTGTCTAGGTACGGATGGAAAATCCTATTCATATACTCCATAAATACTCCAGGCGCATTAGTCACACCAAAAGGCATTACAGAGTACTCATAATGTCCATACCTTGTTCTGAAAGCAGTCTTCTGAATATCCTCAGTCTTCACACGTATCTGATGATACCCCGATCTCAAATCTATTTTGCTGAACACACTCGCACCAACCAACTGATCCATCAAATCATCAATCCTCGGCAAAGGATACCGATTCTTGATCGTCACTTTATTCAGTTGCCTGTAGTCCACACACAACCTCATAGTACCTTCTTTCTTCTTAACCAATAACACTGGTGCACCCCACGGTGACACACTCGGACGAATAAATTTCTTATCTAACAGATCTTCTAACTGACTCTTCAATTCAGTTAACTCAACAGCAGACATACGGTACGGAGCCATCGATATCGGCCGAGTACCAGGTACCAAATCAATCGAGAACTCAACTTCACGCTCTGGCGGTAATTCGTTCACTTCTTCCGGAAACACATCAGGAAAATCACACGCCACAGCTAGATCACAAATCGCCAGTTTATCTTTAGCCTCCAAAGTCGCTAACAGCATAAACAACTCTGCCCCATCTGCTACTTCCTCATTCACCTGCCTGGCTGATAGAAACAAACTCTTTCCTTCTTCAATCTCAGGAAATATCACAGTCTTATCAAAACAGTTGATAGAAACTCGGTTAAACACCAACCAGTTCATTCCCAAGATAACATCAATCTGCACTAGTGGAAGACACACAAGGTCTATCCCAAAGTCTCTACCAAAAATACTCAAAGGACAATTCAAACAAACTGAAGTAGTAGTCACTGAACCCTTCGCAGGAGTATCAATCACCATACTTCCAAGCATCTCAGATATCTCTAACTTAAGTTTCACAGCACAATCCAAAGATATAAAGGAATGAGTAGCACCGGTGTCAATAATAGCTACAAGAGGAAAGCCATTAATATAACACGTACCTCGGATCAAACGATCATCTGCAGTAGTCTCAGAACCCGATAAAGCAAAGACCTTGCCTCCCGACTGGTTCTCTTTCTTCGGCTTAGGACACTGTGGGCTGATGTGACCCACCTCTCCACAGTTGAAGCAAGTCAGAGTCTTCAACCGGCACTCTGCAGCCAAATGGCCACCTTTACCACACTTGAAACACTTCTTCTCATTACTGGTACACTCATGGAAACGATGTCCAGCCTGACCACATCTGTAACACTTAGCAGGGGCACTAGAGTCTCCCCCACTAGGCCTCTTCATCCCATTCTGCTTCTGAAAACCTTTGCCAGCTGCATACGGTTTTCCACGATCATTCTGATTCTTGGCTTTCCTATCAACCCTTTGCTGATAGCTCTCTGCTCTGGCTTTGGAATCCTGTTCAAAAATCCTGCAACAGTCAACCAAATCAGAAAACACTCTAATCCGCTGATACCCAATAGCCTGTTTGATCTCGGGACGCAACCCGTTCTCAAACTTCACACATTTCGAAAATTCTCCAGCAGCCTCATTATAGGGAGTGTAATACTTTGACAGCTTTGTGAACTTAGCGACATACTCAGTAACAGACCGATTGCCCTGCTTCAATTCCAAGAACTCTATCTCTTTCTTTCCTCTAACATCCTCTGGAAAATACTTTCTCAGGAATCTCTCTCTGAACACAGCCCAAGTGATCTCAGCATTCCCAGCAGATTCCAACTCAGTGCGGGTAGCAACCCACCAATCATCTGCTTCCTCTGACAGCATATGCGTACCGAACCTGACCTTCTGGTTATCGGCACACTCAGTCACTCGGAAGATCCTCTCGATCTCCTTCAACCACTTCTGAGCACCATCTGGATCGTACGCTCCCTTGAACATTGGAGGATTGTTCTTCTGGAACTCACTCAGTTGACGAGCAGCTCCCATTCCCACCACATTCGGATTCCCTCCAAGTACTCCAGCTAGCATACCCAGAGCCTCAGCAATTGCAGCATCATCTCTACCTCTTCCAGCCATCTCTATTCTGAAAATCCAATAAGCTAAACAATAAGTACTGATAGGGTTACACAACACCTATCCCGTACAGGGAAAACAGAATAATTACGACTCGACTCGACCAACCAGGCTCTGATACCACTAATGTAACACCCTTCTAAAACACCCCAATTATTTAATTAAAATAATAAAATATCAATTAGAGTAATTATGCCCTGAAGAGTGTCACACAATTATTTCACACCAATCATCAGACTATCCTGTCATGCTCATTTATTTAATCAAAATAAGACATTTTTGCATAATTCGCAGCGGATACAAAATAACAACATTCAAATCATGTACTACATTACATGTGAAATGGTTCCACAACCAAAAGAAAACATAGTAAAACATCCCATCCCGATGTTACATCTACCAGAGCATGACCCACTAAGGACTACACTAGACTCCACGGACTAGCTCTATTCAATCACTGCTCGTTACCTGAAAAACAGTTGTAAGGGTGAGTTCCTCAATCAATATAATAAGCATTATAAAACATCATGTCATGTTAAGTAATTTAACACATTAATCACCCTAATCACATAACACATTCAGTAACGGTACATCACCTCAAACATCATATTCAATACCGATGCAAATCATACTTATACTCAATATCAACACAAACACACGTATAATATTGGAATACATCCATTCATATTATACGCCATACACATTTTATGCAATGAGACTCCATGCATGCGGTACCGACTATTCGTGAACATATAGTTCAACTTCACCGACCAAATCCAGGTACGGCTACCAAGCTCACTAGTCCCACTCATTTGAGACCTAGTGACTCACATCACTAATTCCTCACCATGGGAATTAGCTACCACCCCAAGGGCCATGCTATGCACGCTAAATCACCTAGCATGCAAACATCTACAACAGTCCAAAATGACTAACATCACTAATTCCTCACCATGGGAATTAGCTACCACCCCAAGGGCCACAACATGCACGCTAATCACCTAGCAATGCAACATCAACAACAATTCAAGAATAGACATATGCTCACACTCTAAGCCATAAACAGTCTATTCACAATGCATACATCACTGATACATTCACAGCATTATGCATACCATTACACATTATCAACACATTTTATCACAAAAGCATGTTACATCATGCCAAACAACAATCACAGTATTAGCACACTCTACTAATACCTATACTGCTCAAAACAACGGGACATGATCCCTACTACATCATACATCAGCTAAGTTACGTCACTCAGCCTAAACAACCAAAACTGCACCACGACAGCTCAGAAAAACCCCAAGTCTGCCCATACGCGTACTGCCTAGTGCCATACGCGTATGGCCCATTCCTCAGCCAAAACCCATACGCGTAACACCATTCCATACGCGTATGCTACGCGTACCACATCCTCATACGCGTACCAACAGAGACCAAAACACGTTCAAAACATCATCTTCCTCATCCATACGCGTATTGCCTAGTGCCATACGCGTACCATGCCATCTCATACGCGTATTGCCTAGTGCCATACGCGTATGACCAGAAACCAGAATTTCCAGATCTGCAATGGCTTTCTCTGCTACGAGATCTATCCAATTCAACCTTCCACAGTCCAAATTTTACACACAATTCATTCATATCATCTAACACGAATCATACACTTTCGATTTCACAAATTGCTAACCTTTCTACCTCTAATTCCTACGAATTTCTTCAATTATAATCCAAATTTCGTTCATCCCAAAAGTTCACAAATTCATCATACATCATTCAATTCAGAGGCAAATCAATGGTTCCTCACTACCCATCACATATTATCCCATAATACCCATTAATCGATGATAAACCCCCCTTACCTGAGTTAATCCGGCGAACCTTGTAGCTTCAAGCCCTTCCTCTCTTCAACCCTTGTTCTCTGTCTCTTTTTCCTTTTCACGTGAAAAAATAACTCTTTTACTAAATGGGACCTTTTTACAGATTTCTACCTTTATTCCAATAATAATAATAATAATAATAATCCAATAATGAAAATCCAATTAATTAATTAAATTAATAATTATTATATTAATTTAAATTAAATAATTATCCTTATTTCATCGGGGTGTTACAATAAACACAACAAATTTTTTGGGTCATGAACAAGGAACTTAACAGATGAAACGCCCCTGAAAGAATTGTTGAAAGTTTTGATGACACTGAGAGTTTTCTTTAGAATGAACATGTGAGTATTGAATGTGCCTTTAGGAACGATGGGGAGTTTGGAGTAGCTTAGGTCTGAGAAACCCTAAGATAGAGTTTATGCCTTATAACTTCTGGTTGTGAATGCTGGTGAAAGATTTTCTTACCCGGACGAAATTGGGGTATGACAACTGCCCCTATTTAATTACCTGAACCCAGAAAGTAAGAATGACAACAGTCTTCGTACATTCGCGGTGGGAGATAATTAAATACAAGAAAGACATAAATTTTGTCCTAGGAAATGCAAGGAAGAAAATACCGGAAGAAAATGCAGTGAGAAATAGTAAGAGAAATTATCCTAAGGTAAAATGGAACAGCCGAGACTTTCTGGGAGTCGTCAGAACAGTATCTTGGATGTCATAATCAAGATATGTTAGTAAAGGAATGATATCCCTAGCTAAATCTCAAGACTTTTCCAGGATGCTAGAGCAGTATCTCTAAAAAATCTGGCATGAGACTCTTCATATTGATGAAGCAGCATCTCAATAGTAAAAGCGAGATTCTCTATATTGAGCCGAAGCAGCATCTTATCTGATAGAATTAAGATATTCTGAACGAGGGAATGATACCTTAATTGGATCTAAGACTCTTCGAGGATACTAGAGCAGTATCTCTAAAGGAAACCTGGAATGAGACTCTTCATATTGATGAAGCAGCATCTCAACAGTAAAAGTGAGATTCTCTGTACCGAGTCGAAGCAGCATCTTATATGATAGAATTAAGATGTTCCAGCAAGGGAAAGATACCTTAATTGAATCTAAGACTCTTCGAGGATACTAGAGAAGTATCTCTAAAAGAAACCTAGAATGAGACTCTTCATATTGATGAAGCATCACCTCAATAGTAAAAGTGAGATTCTCTGTATCGAGTCGAAGCAACATCTTATATGATAGAATTAAGATGTTCCAGCAAGGGAAAGATACCTTAATTGAATCTAAGACTCTTCGAGGATACTAGAGCAGTATCTCTAAGAAAATAAATGAGATTCTTCATATCAATGAAGCAGTATCTCAAATAGAGAAATGAGCTTCTTCAGATAAATGAAGTAACATCTCAAATGTTCATTTGTTGGGGAAATATTTAAGAAAAGACTCATTTTGAGGGAGATTTACTAGAAATGCTCTACAGGGGAAAAGCTCATAAGAGGCTTTTTAGGGTAACCTCTGCTTGGGGAGCAATGATAGCAAAGAAAATGCTGGGAATATCATTATTAATCATAAAGTTGAAAAAATGGCTTACTGGAAAATGATTCCACGAGCACATGCAGGGTAATAACTTTATTTGGAAATGAAGAATGTCTAAGATATACATGAATGACTTGGATCCTGATATTTTTATATTTGATTTTTGTATGATATTCCACTTTAGGTGGGAATGCCACGCATGGGATGATGCATAAGATGCATGCAAGTATGCAATTGCTGGGGATATTTAGGATGTGCATGCAGGAATGCGAATCGTATAAGGCTATGCATATGTATGCCAATGATTTGTACGATTATTTCTTGGTGAATTTTCCTATTTGGTAGGAAGATTATGTATGTAATTGATGCACATGGCGCATGTGATGTATACGGGTATGCAAATGGGTAATTGGGATATGCCCCGGTTAAGGCGTTTTTGCTTTTGGGAAATGATGCCAATAGTGTGGACTTTTATTGTCGGGGTGACCAATGGAGATCAAGTTTTGATGCCCCACTGGGTAATTTGGGAATATGTTTGGGTCGCTCCAAGCCACTGAAGGGTTCAGACTTCTCAACACGCGATACTCCAACCATGATTTATTTAATGTTTCCGCTGGGAATGCAATGGAGCCTTGCCCCGATTTGGCTATACCATGAGTATATTTATGAGAGGCATGAATTAGTGATTGAAAGGAACATAGGTGTCTGCAAACAGTCCTACACCTTTATGAAAAACAAGAACGAACTTGGGGACTAAAGGATTTGTCCTTTTACTGTTTCAAAAGAAATTTTATCACTTTGTTCAAATACGTGTTTTATTTTCTCCAAAATTTTAAGAGTGATGTTTATAAAAAATAAAGGTGCTTTGTAAACAAACAGATAAAATACAAAATAATTTGGGCACAACTTTTGACAAGAAAATTTCTCTTTTATTGATTTGACCCTTAAATAGGCGATTGCACATAAAGATGCAATTCCTTAATGAGGTAATTGTTGTGCATAGAAACAAAACGACAATAAAAATTGAGTTCCTATTGAGTTTCCACACTGTTATGATCCTTATGTCGTTGATAGTCCGAGCACCTCGCTTTTGAAAAGTTAGGTAGACTGATTCTTTGTCTTCGAGGGATACGTCAGATGCCTGAAAGTACAACTCTTTGCCTTGGAATTAATCCCTAACTTTTGCCTAGACTGCCCTTTCGGGTTTTCGATCCATCGGGATACCCATTTTTTCCTGAGTCGCCCTTTCGGGTTTTCAACTCAGCGGGTCAATTTTTTTTTATCCCTAATTTTTGCCTGGATCGCCCTTTCGGGTTTTCGATCCACCGGGATAGCCATTTTTGCCTAAATCGACTTTTCAGGTTTTCGATTTAGCGGCTTTTATTATTCCACTTTTTTAGGCAAAGTACTTTTTAACAGCATCAGTATTGGTGGGAAGTGGCAATTCATCACCGTCCATAGTTGCTAGGATTAGAGCGCCTCCGGAAAAGGCTCTAACCACCACAAATGGTCCTTCATAATTTGGCGTCCATTTCCATCTAGAGTCTTTGTGAATGGGCAAGATTTTCTTTAGCACCAAATCACCCTCTTGAAACATCCTGGGACGGACTTTCTTGTCGAATGCCTTCTTAAGACGCCTCTGGTAGAGCTGACCGTGACCTAACGCTTTCAAGCGTTTCTCCTCAATAAGGTTGAGCTCGTCGAACCTTGATTGAACCCATTCTGCCTCGTCTAACTTAGCCTCCATCAAGACTCTCATCGAGGGGATCTCCACTTCTATAGGGAGAACTGCTTACATACCGTATACCAAGGAATAAGGGGTTGCCCCTATTGAAGTTCGTACCGACGTGCGATAGCCATGTAACGCAAAAGGTAACATCTCATGCCAATCCTTGTATGTGACAACCATCTTTTGGATGATTTTCTTGATATTTTTGTTTGCAGCTTCAACAGCCCCATTCATCTTAGGCCGATATGGTGATGAGTTGCGATGCTCGATCTTGAACGTTGTGCATAACTCCTCCATGGTCTTGTTGTTGAGATTGGACCCGTTATTAGTGATGATTTTGTTGGGAATCCCATATCGACATATGATGTTGTTTTTTAAGAAACGGGCGACTGCGTGCTTCGTGACATTCGCATAAGATATGACTTCCACCTATTTGGTAAAGTAGTCTATGGCCACCAAGATAAATCTGTGTCCATTAGATTCTTTGGGTTCTAGCATTCCAATCATGTCGATGCCCCACATAGAGAAAGGCCAAGGTGATGTTATAACATTCAGTAGGGTAGGCGGTACATGTATTTTGTCAGCATAGATTTGGCATTTGTAGCATGCTCTGGTGCAATGATAACAGTCGGCTTCCATTGTTAACCAGTAGTAACCTACCCTTAGGATTTTCTTTGCCATGGCGTGCCCATTTGCATGCGTGCCGAAGGACCCTTCGTGTATGTCCTTCATAAGCTGATCAGCTTTGTGTTTGTCCACACACCTCATCAAAAACCATGTCATAGTTTTGCTTGTAAAACACCTCCCCGTTCAAGAGGAACTTTGATACCAACCTCCGGAGGGTCCTTTTTTCAAGGCAGGAAGCCTCTGCCGGATATTCTCGCTTCTCCAGATATTGTTTGATATCAAAGAACCAGGGTTTACCATCTGGCTCTTCTGCTGTCGTCAGGCAATGTGCAGGTTCGTTAAAACGCCTAATTTCAATGTGAGGCTGATGGTTGGGCCATATTAATTTGTACATGGAAGCCAAAGTTGCTAAGGCATCTGCCATCTGATTCTCTTCTCGAGGAATATGAGAGAAAGAGATTTTGTCGAATTTCGGGAGTAGCTTCAGCACCTAATCCCTGTATGGAATTAGGTTAGCATGTCTTGTTTCCCAATCATCTCTGATCTGATGTATCACTAGAGCGGAATCCCCGAATACTTCTAGTGTCTTGATCTTCGACTCAATAGCTTCTTCTAACCCTAGTATGCAAGCTTCATACTCGGCCATGTTATTTGTGCAGGTAAAACAGAGGTTTGCGGTGAACGGTTGTCGCAACCTGAAAAATACAGTGTGCGAAAAAAACAACCGGCGAAAGAGAATGACAGAAGAGTCGCCACCGTGCGTTATTCATCCCAAGGGAGGGAAAGGAAACGCTCGAAGTAAACCTGAAAAAGGAAAGGACAAGACGGGGTCTCGCAACCAAATCTTGGGTTCGGGAGTCGGTTATGCGAAGGGAAGGTATTAGCACCCCTACGCATCCGTAGTACTCTACGGGATCCACTTTTGTAGTTCTTGTCTAAAGGGTGTGGGTTTATCTTGTGCTGTTTGCCAAAAAAAAGGGTTAAATGAAAATGACTCGCGCGGATGTCGCATCCACTGCATACGTATCTCATCTGAATATGAGAATCAGAGTCTTCGTAGCTCGGCTGACCTATGGGTTGGGGGGATGTGTGCTCGCTAAGACATCGCGTCTTATGCCTACGTATCTCATCTGGAATGAGAATCAGAGCAAGTCGTAGTTCGGCTAACTACGGGGTTATGGATTGGGTTTTGGACGAACGACGTCACTACGCAATCTACCGGATGCTCGACCTTTGGAGACTTACTCGCCTGTAGTAGAAGGAGTAAACTGTGTGTTATGGAGAAGAACAATCAATAAAGGGTATGGGTTTGGGATGCTCAAGGGCAAAAGGGCAGTCCTTGACGAAGGAACCGCGCTACCTGCAGGGATATGAATACAAAACACAAAACATGTATCTCAAAGTAAAATGCCACCAAGGGGCTCAAACATTGCCTCCTATCGAGGTCTTCCAGCTAAGAAAGCGATAAAGTATGAGAGAGGGAAAAAATTACCACACGGATAAATATCCGAAGTTACAGCAATTAAAGGAATGGGAAACCCAGGGATCCTTCCAAGCTAAACACCATCAAAGAAAGTGAGTCAGTACAGGTAATCGGAATGAAACCTCCAGGGGGTATCCCACAAATAAAGTGGGAAACCACGCAAGTTATCCCTGCAAAAGTTAGGTGCCTTCACAAAAACTCAACAAAAAGGTTAGTGAAGCAAAATAGGGTAACCAAGAGTTGCCCTCAAATCAAAATGTAATCACATAAATCATGCCCTTTCAATTCACTAAAAGCTCATAAAAAGAAACCAAAGGTAGGAGGCCTAAACCTCTTGTCAAACACATGCATCCAAAGGGTATCAAATTCACCCATAATACCTCATATATTTAGAGCATTCAAATTAAAGGCATAAAGATGATGGATATAGGGCAAACCTGATTGGAGAAGAAAAATCAAATGGCAGGGTTTGCTTGAGCTGAAAGTCTGTGAGTCAGAATGAACCTTTCAGAGGTGCCTGGAGGTTGCTGCAGAGTAGCCTGTAGGTTTCCCTTCAGGTTTTGTCCAGTGTTTTGTTCCAAGGAAACCTCAGAGTATTTTGCTTCTCTCCCTTTTTCTCAAGTGAATCTCCCAGTGTAACTCCAAGTATCTTTTCCTCTACTGAAACCTCAGTATTTATAGACTGATCTTCGTGGGTAATGGGCTCAAATGAGGGAGACCCAAGTCCAAAATAATTTGTTATATTTTATTTATTTATTTTATTTAATTAATTAATTAATTAATTAATTAATTAATTAATTAAAATTTATTTATTTATTTTTTTCGTTTTTTTTTTTCGTTTTTTTTTTTCAGGAAAAATGAAGGGTAAATTTTGGGGTATTACAGCTGCCCCTATTCAATCAACTGGAGACTTGGAAAGAAGATGGCAGTTGCTTTCGTACTTTCGAGGTATCAAGGGATTGAATACAATAAAAGCCGAAAAATTTGCACTGAAGTGAAGTGAAGTAACAATGTCTGTCAGAATCAGCAAAGAGGTGGTCTTGAAAGAAGAATTCGTCTGGTACGGTGAGAGTCAGTTTGAATATCGAAAAAGAATGTTAAACTGGATACCAAAATAAATGGTAACACAGAAATAACCATGGCTTGAATGCCGCTCATCAGTCTGAATACTGGAAAGGATTTCGATCTGAACATCGGAAAATGGGCCTGAATGCCACAAGTCGCATCGACCTGAACGTCGGAACCTTCTTCGATCTGAACATCGGAAAATTGGCCTGAATGCCACTTCGATCTGAATATCGGAAAATTGGCCTGAATGCCACTTCGATCTGAATACCGGAAAACTGGCCTGAATGCCACAAGTTGCATCGACCTGACCGTTGGAAACTTCTTCGATCTGAACATCGGAACACTGGCCTGAATGCCACTTCGATCTGAATATCGGAACACTGGCCTGAATGCCACTTCGACCTGAATATCGGAACACTAGCCTGAATGCCACTTCGATCTGAATATCGGAACACTGGCTTGAATGCCACTTCGATCTGAATATCGGAACACCGGCCTGAATGCCACTTCGATCTGAATATCGGAAACTTCTTCGATCTGAACATCGGAACACTGGCCTGAATGCCACTTCGATCTGAATATCGGAATACTGGCCTGAATGCCACTTCGATCTGAATATCGGAACACTAGCCTGAATGCCACTTCGATCTGAATATCGGAACACTGGCCTGAATGCCACTTCGATCTGAATATCGGAACACCGGCCTGAATGCCACTTCGATCTGAATATCGGAACACTGGCCTGAATGCCACTTCGATCTGAATATCGGAACACCGGCCTGAATGCCACTTCGATCTGAATATCGGAAACTTCATGCCTGTCAGCATTGGCAGAAATAGGGAATGATAATAGAGGCGGCGCATGGGCCAATGACACTTGCTGGGGATAACAAAGGTAAGTCATGAACAATCTTCAGTTTGAGTACTGGAAACAACTTCTAGCTTATCACTTGGGATACCGAGAATGTTTTATGCTTACATGCGTATGTTTGAATTTTTCAAAGGCGTAATGCTCCATGAAAATGGAAATGCTACGCGATTTGGAAGGATGCAATGCAATATGATTCTACATGCAGGGATGCGAAATGCTGGGTAGAATGCCAAGCTGAGGCAAGAGGATCTACTGGGGAAATGATCACCATCTTCTGGACCCTGGCAAGGCTGTTGGAGATGCACAGCGCAAAGAACTCTGTGGGGAGATGACTAGCCATGCGGTGTTCTGGCCATACCGAGACTCTGATCGGGGAAAGAATGGCATTGGAAGCCTGCTGCTGAGGAAAGCTACAATGGTTCTGGCAACCACGATTTGCGAGAGATGACTCAGCAGGGGGAGCAAACACTGATACGGTACCGAGGTTCTGCTTCAAGGAAAGAAACCATGGATCTGGCATTGGGATTATCGATCTGGCATCGAACTCTAAGGAGCAGCCACTTCTGCTGGGAAGATACAGTCTGGCACTGTCAACTCCGCTGGGGATATATAGTCTGACACTGTCAACTCTACTGGGGAGTGTATGTCTTGAAACAACCGCTTGGGGAAGTACGGTGGTGAGAAACTGCTGGGGATTGAAGAATCCAACACTCTGATCAGCTCTGCAGGGTCAAGACACTGAATTCGTCTGTTGGCGACTTCACTGGGGAAGATATTCACGACCATCTGCAGGAGATTTTAAGGAAATGCCCCGAGGGTATCTGTTCTGAATAGACGATCCAAAGCACTTAAAATTTACAGCAATTTTAAATGTTTATTAAGCCTGTACCTGTAAAGCCCTTATGTGTCATGATGCAATGTTTATCAAAAATTCGGACGTCATTTTTGCAAACAAAATAGTAAAATGAAAATGAAAACAGAGATATACTGAATAACATGATTTTATTGATTGAATGGCCTCTGAATAGGCATTTACATCAGGAAGCAATCCCTGGAAAGAGGTAATCGCACAAAAGATAAAAACAGAAATTAATCTAATGGCAATGTGAAATGGATTTCTATTGGGTTCCAATTCTGCTATGACTTGCCCGTCTTCAAGATCCTCCAGATGATCAGCTTTCTGAAAGAGTGATTGGACTGTTTCCTATCCTTCAAAAATTTCCAGTCATTGGCACGAGATGAGATTCAGAACTACTCAGAACGCAGTCATTCGCTTAATCCCTAACTTTTGCCTGGATCGCCCTTTTCGGGTTTTCAATCCACCGGGATACCCATTTTTGTCTAAGTTGCCTTTTCAGGTTTTCAACTTACCGGGTGTACAATCTTTTTTTATTTTTGTCCCTAATTTTTGCCCGAACCTTTTCATTTTCTTGGTTCGCCGGGATGCCCATTTTTTGCCTGGACTATTCTTTTTACTGTCCAGCGGGTCTATTTTATGCGAAGTATTTTTTAACTGCGTCTGAGTTCACAGGGGAAGTGAAGTTTTCACCATCCATAGTTGCAAGCATTAAAGCCCCACCATCAAAAACCTTGGTGACAATATACGGTCCATCATAGTTAGGAGTCCACTTGCCCCTGTGATCTGTCTGAGGAGGAAGGATCCTTTTCAACACTAAATCTCCGACTTGGAAACAACGAGGACGCACTTTCTGATCAAAGGCTCTCTTCATCCGACTCTGATACAACTGCCCATGACAAATGGCTGCCATTCGCTTCTCTTCGATAAGACTCAACTCATTGAACCTTGTCCGAATCCATTCAGCTTCGTCTAGCTTGACATCCAACAAGACTCTTAGGGAAGGAATCTCCACTTCAACAAGTAGGACTGCTTCCATACCATACACAAGGGAGTAAGGGGTTGCCCCGGTCGATGTACGTACTGAAGTGTGGTACCCATGCAAGGCGAAAGGTAGCATCTCATGCCAATCTCTGTACGTTACTGTCATCTTTTGTACAATCTTCTTTATGTTCTTATTTGCCGCCTCAACAGCGCCGTTCATCTTTGGCCGGTACGGAGAAGAGTTATGGTGTTTTATTTTGAACTGCGTGCAGAGTTCAACAATCATCTTGTTGTTCTTCCGGAGAGAGCAGGTTTCTCAGATGTATATTTGATAGGATCCATCTTAGAAATCAATAAAGTGGTATGATTCAACATATACTGTCTTAGTCGGCGAGCAGCCTAAGCCAAAGCATAGCAAGCTTTCTCGAGCTGGGAGTATCTTGTTTCACAGTCGGTACCTTGTGCTAAGGTAGTATATTGCATGCTCTTTTCGACCAGACTCGTCATGTTGCCCCAACACACACCCTATTGAATTTTCTAACACGGTCAAATACATGATTAGAGGTCTTCCTTCAACTGGTGGCATCGGATTTATAGGTTCTTGGAGATACTTCTTGATTTTGTCAAAAGCTTCTTGACATTCATCATTCCATATCCTCTCTTGATTTTTCCAGCGAAAACCTCTACATATTCACGTAACATCCGACTCAATCTTTCTTTGACACTGTTTTCCAAGCCTGCTCCTATTTTGACTTCTTTCTTGGCGTCTTCGGTGCCGAGATTAATCACTTCAACAGACTCTTGATGCGGTTGAATAACCCTTTCCTCTTGTTTCAATAACCTGGTAAGTTCTTCAGGGAGTTCACAATCTTCATCACCCTCTTTTTCAGCTTGAAAGATTGGATTTTCAAAGTCGAAGCGAGCCATAGCAGAACCGTTATCAATAGGATCCGGTGATGTGCATCTGCATGAGTGATGGTATGTGCTTATGAGTGTGAACAAGAAGTGAAAACTAAACAAAACATTGCCATTTTTTATTTTGAAAAACTGCAAAAATAGAAAGACAGGGAATGAAATATTTGAATGCAAAAATACGTCCTTTATTTATGATAAAAAATGCAAGTGTCACATAGATGGGCCCTACAATGAGTCATTACGCCCTGGGCGGAACGTAAGACTTGGATATGCATGAATAAACAAAGAAAATTACTCTTCAAGAAGAGTGACTTGGATAATCTCCTCAGAAGACCAATTGTTGATGACTTCACCCGGGATCCTCGGACGCACCCAGTTGTCAATGTCACAATCACTATCCCCATCTTCTTCGTTGACTGCAGAGACTTGACCATACTGAATGATGCCAGCACTGGAGAAAGTGATCGGCCCCTGAAGTGTTGTAGAAGTCAAAGCTGGCTGATATCCAATCCCGAACTTATCTTCTTTCACTGGTAATTCCAACAGACGCCCCCAACCGGGAGCAACACCTGAATCCACCACGGCCCGTGCCTGCTTAAAGGATGAGATAGAGGCACCCGCTTTAACCTCTTCCACCGGAGCTGCATCCTTGATTTGAACTGATTCAAAAGCCTGACACAGAGTCTAATGAATTTCACCTTCTACTTCTACATACTTGAATGTAGACAGGTTACTGACCAGGATGTCCTCCTCACCACAGACGGTGATAATTCGTCCGTTGACCGGAAACTTAGTCTTCTGATGTAGAGTTGAAGAGACTGCCCCAGCATTATGGATCCAAGGACGACCCAGCAGGCAACTGTAGGAAGGACTGATATCCATCACGTAGAAGACAGTGTTGAAGGTTTGTGATCCAATCAGAATTGGCAATTCTACCTCTCCAAACACCGATCTCTTAGAACCATCGAAAGCTCTCACAATAAGATCTGAAGGTTTCAAGACCAAACCCTCTACTTCTAACTTCGACAGGGCTCTCTTGGGTAGCACATTGAGATAGGAGCCTGTATCCACCAGAACATGCGATAGCACGGTGTCTCTGCATTCCATCGAGATGTGCAGAGCCTTGTTATGATTGCGTCCGGCTGGTGTCAAGTCAGAATCAGTAAAACCTAACCCGTTGCTTGTATGCACATTAGCGACGATCCCTTCTAGTTGGTTTACCGAGATCTCTTGAGGTACATAAGCAGCATTAAGAACCTTCAGAAGTGCCTCTCTGTGTGCCTCCGAACACAATAGGAGTGAGAGAATGGATATCTTGGACGGAGTCTGAATCAACTGATCGACTACCTTGTAATCGCTTTTCTTTATGATTCTCAGAAGCTCGTCCACATCCTTCGCAAAAGTGGGCTCAGAACTTTCCTGGGGTGCAGAGGTACCCCCATTCACGACTTGCTTGCCTTTGGCTTTCACCGCAGCATCAACATTATCAGCTTGGGTAACCGGTGGTGAGAACAATCTACCACTCCTGGTGAATCGCCCAATTCCACCAACATTGTCCACTGCGGGACCTTCGACTTCAAGCTCAGGCTTCTGACCCTCTTCTACTTTCAGTGGCAGTTCCACCCTATGATCGTGGGTGTATACATTCCCCCCATAATGCCACGGAATGGCCCTTTCACTGGTGAAAGGTAGAGGGCCAGGGGTTGTGATGGTCATAGTAGATCGTCGCACTGGTGGCACGGGTTGCGCTTCTGGCGCACGGATCTGATTAGTTGGGTAGAAAATAGTGATAGTAGCAACATCATAGTCATACTCAGAAATCTCATTCATTGAAATGCAAGCATCCGAAACATCGGAATCAAGTTCAATTACATCAGAATCATCCACATTGGAAAAAATAACTACATCATCACGGATTACAGAATCAGTAGGAACAACATCTGCGAATTCATCAGTAGCGTCTTCAAACCCCTCTTCCAATCTCCTAAACATGGGGTCCATGCCAAAGTCTTCCTGAAGCAAGGGGAACTGATCATCCTGACCATCCTGAATGGGTTGTTGACCGGAGGTGACATGTAGGATTGGGATAGGCCCCGGTCCATTGGGTCCATTAGCCTCTCCAGCTGGAGGATCAGCCAACGTCTCCGGTTGAGTAATAGGGGGATCCCTCTGTACCAACAATCTAAGCTCCTGCTGTCCTTGAGCCACCCCTTGAACCAAATCCATGAATTGATTCATGCGAATCTTCATCTCGGCGAGCTCTGCTTGTAGGCTCTCCATTGCTCTCTGTTGATTCCTTCGGGTACCGTATCGATGAATGCCTGAGTCAGCTATCCTGCTAGTGGGACACCAAACAAACTGAGAACACTGTGGCGGTACCTGTTATGCAAGACATGCGGATGACTATGCAAATGCAATGACATGTTTATCAATTCCAAAAGGTATTCTACCTCCTTGATTCCAGTCTCACATTTGATAAAAAACGTAAGAAGAAAACCCCGACTAGAATCAAGAAGAAGATTTAAACCCCCTTGAAAAGGATAAACATGTGTTAAATGATATGAATGCAAATGATGTGATGATGTGAATGCAATGCAGTGGTATGTCAATCAGGATTGCTGTATCTGCTTGAACATCTGTCAGGTTGCACTGTCTGGAGAGAAATCAAGAGCACACCGAACAAAGGTCATGGGATGGATCATGTTATCCTTAATATCAACCACCCATTTTGGTGGATTATGGTTTACACCTTATCAATACCCGAGTTTCATTGATATTAAGGATACCTGATTGGATCAACCATGAATCAAGGGTTTGTCGCAAGTCACGAGCATGGAGTTTAGGTTAAGAACCACCCAAAAGGAGTGTACTAAGGTTTAAACTTGCCAAACATGTTCTACAAAAGGTTCCCATAGTCATAATCCCATCTTTCGGATATTATTAGAGGAACGACTACTCGTATTCCAACAATATTCTCAAGAGAGACTCTTATGAGTGTAGTATCGCGTAACAATCGTATCAAATCTTACATTTGAACGACTTTCGCACTACGTCCTACGAATAGGCCAAGATGGGTTAGGTAAACTAAGGTCCTTGGCTTCTTAGGTCTATATTGGAACAAGTAATGTCTAACCACAACTTACTTATGTGACATTATTGATCTCAACATGACCTCCACCAAGTGAATGGGCTTGCAAGTCAACTCGCTAAGGAATACTCCACACAAGTTGACAGGACTATGCCATTCTCCTATCTTAAGTGCACTCGAGTTCGGGTATAGAACTCATCTCACAAAGATCACCAAGCAGCCATAGCCAACCAACAGATACAACAATGATATGTACACAATGAAATAAGGTAAGGCAGGTAAATAAATAACTGTACAAAAGCATGAACACCCAATAAACAAACAAACTACAAAAGCTAGGAGGGACTCGCTTAGGGAAGATGGACCAGCAAGAGGTCAACTTCTTAGGGTTCCCCAACAGAGTCGCCAGCTGTCGCAACCTGAAAAATACAGTGTGCGAAAAAAACAACCGGCGAAAGAGAATGACAGAAGAGTCGCCACCGTGCGTTATTCATCCCAAGGGAGGGAAAGGAAACGCTCGAAGTAAACCTGAAAAAGGAAAGGACAAGACGGGGTCTCGCAACCAAATCTTGGGTTCGGGAGTCGGTTATGCGAAGGGAAGGTATTAGCACCCCTACGCATCCGTAGTACTCTACGGGATCCACTTTTGTAGTTCTTGTCTAAAGGGTGTGAGTTTATCTTGTGCTGTTTGCCAAAAAAAAGGGTTAAATGAAAATGACTCGCGCGGATGTCGCATCCACTGCATACGTATCTCATCTGAATATGAGAATCAGAGTCTTCGTAGCTCGGCTGACCTATGGGTTGGGGGGATGTGTGCTCGCTAAGACATCGCGTCTTATGCCTACGTATCTCATCTGGAATGAGAATCAGAGCAAGTCGTAGTTCGGCTAACTACGGGGTTATGGATTGGGTTTTGGACGAACGACGTCACTACGCAATCTACCGGATGCTCGACCTTTGGAGACTTACTCGCCTGTAGTAGAAGGAGTAAACGTGTGTTATGGAGAAGAACAATCAATAAAGGGTATGGGTTTGGGATGCTCAAGGGCAAAAGGGCAGTCCTTGACGAAGGAACCGCGCTACCTGCAGGGATATGAATACAAAACACAAAACATGTATCTCAAAGTAAAATGCCACCAAGGGGCTCAAACATTGCCTCCTATCGAGGTCTTCCAGCTAAGAAAGCGATAAAGTATGAGAGAGGGAAAAAATTACCACACGGATAAAGATCCGAAGTTATAGCAATTAAAGGAATGGGAAACCCAGGGATCCTTCCAAGCTAAACACCATCAAAGAAAGTGAGTCAGTACAGGTAATCGGAATGAAACCTCCAGGGGGTATCCCACAAATAAAGTGGGAAACCACGCAAGTTATCCCTGCAAAAGTTAGGTGCCTTCACAAAAACTCAACAAAAGGGTTAGTGAAGCAAAATAGGGTAACCAAGAGTTGCCCTCAAATCAAAATGTAATCACATAAATCATGCCCTTTCAATTCACTAAAAGCTCATAAAAAGCAACCAAAGGTAGGAGGCCTAAACCTCTTGTCAAACACATGCATCCAAAGGGTATCAAATTCACCCATAATACCTCATATATTTAGAGCATTCAAATTAAAGGCATAAAGATGATGGATATAGGGCAAACCTGATTGGAGAAGAAAAATCAAATGGCAGGGTTTGCTTGAGCTGAAAGTCTGTGAGTCAGAATGAACCTTTCAGAGGTGCCTGGAGGTTGCTGCAGAGTAGCCTGTAGGTTTCCCTTCAGGTTTTGTCCAGTGTTTTGTTCCAAGGAAACCTCAGAGTATTTTGCTTCTCTCCCTTTTTCTCAAGTGAATCTCCCAGTGTAACTCCAAGTGTCTTTTCCTCTACTGAAACCTCAGTATTTATAGACTGATCTTCGTGGGTAATGGGCTCAAATGAGGGAGACCCAAGTCCAAAATAATTTGTTATATTTTATTTATTTATTTATTTAATTTAATTAATTAATTAATTAATTAATTAATTTTTTTTTCGTTTTTTTCTTTTTTTTCGTTTTTATTTTTTCGTTTTTTTTTTCAGGAAAAATGAAGGGTAAATTTTGGGGTATTACAACGGTATATGGAAATTCTTGGGAGACATCAGCACTGCCCCAATTCCATGGCCTATTGCATTTGAGGCGCCGTCAAACATGAGTGTCCAACCTGCTTTTGGCTCAAGACTTTCCTCTAGTTCGGAGTCTTCAGCATCCTTAACAGCCATGATGTCATCATCTGGGAAGTCAAACTTCAAAGGTTGGTAATCCTCCAGCGGTTGGTAAGCAAGATGGTCTGCTAATACGTTTCCTTTGATTGCCTTTTGCACAACATATTGAATATCGTATTCTGATAACAACATCTGCCATCGGGCAATCCTACCGGTAAGAGCTGGTTTCTCGAATATATACTTGATGGGATCCATTTTAGATACCAACCAGGTCGTGTGGGTTAACATGTACTGCCTGAGACGCTTAGCGGCCCATGCGAGTGCACAATAAGTCTTATCGAGTAGTGAATATCTGGTCTCGCAATCATTAAACTTTTTGCTCAGATAATATATGGCATGCTCTTTTCTACCAGTCTCATCCTGTTGTCCCAATACATAACCCATGGACTCGTCGAGCACGGTTAAATACATGATGAGAGGTCTCCCTTCTGCAGGGGGCATCAGAATCGACGACTCTTGCAAGTATTCTTTGATTTTATCGAAGGCTATTTGGCAGTCATCATTCCACTCCACGCCTTGATTCTTCCTTAGAAGCTTGAATATTGGTTTACATGTGGCAGTAAGGTGAGAGATAAACCTGGCGATGTAATTCAGTCTCCCCAAGAAACCACGAACCTCCTTCTCAGTCCTTGGTGCAGGCATGTTCTGAATGGCTCGAACCTTGTCGGGATCTACTTCAATTCCCTTTTGGCTTACGATAAAGCCTAAAAGCTTCCCAGATCGAACCCCAAATGTGCATTTGTTAGGATTAAGTCTCAACCTAAACTTCCTCAAACGAGCAAACAGTTTCCCCAGGTTAGTGATATGTTCTTCTTCTGTCTGGGATTTGGAAATCATGTCGTCAACATACACCTCAATCTCTTCATGAATTATGTCATGAAAGAGAGTCACCATAGCACGTTGATATGTTGCCCCAGCGTTCTTTAATCCAAACGGCATTATTTTGTAACAAAAGGTGCCCCAAGGGGTAATGAACGTGGTCTTCTCCATGTCCTCGGGATCCATTTTAATTTGGTTGTATTCAGAGAAGCCATCCATAAAGGAAAATACGGAGAACTGAGATGTGTTATCCACCAATACATCAATGTGAGGTAATGGAAATCGTCTTTGGGACTAGCTCTATTTAAGTCTCGGTAGTCTACGCACATGCGAAACTTTCCATCTTTCTTCGGTACCGGTACAATGTTGGCAACCCATTGTGGGTACTTAGCGACTTCCAGGAAACCGGCGTCAAACTGCTTTCTCACCTCTTCTCTGATCTTGAGAGCCATATCCGGTTGAGTTCTTCTTAGCTTTTGTTTGACAGTAGAGCATTCTTCTTTAAGGGGAAGCTTATGGGTCACGATATCAGTGTCTAATCTGGGCATATCTTGTTATGACCATGCAAACACGTCGTCATATTCGTGGAGGAGCTCTATCAATCTTGTCTTCACTGCATCTTGAAGCGCGACGCCTACCCTTACTTCTCTCTTGTCTTCTTCTGTTCCTAGATTGATAACTTCGACGTCCTCCTGGTGTGGTTGAATGACCTTCTCTTCTTGTCTGAGTAATCTGGCCAACTCTTCAGGGAGTTCACAATCTTCCCCTACTTCGTCTTCAGCTTGGTAGATTGGACAGTCAAAATCATGCCAAACCCTAGCAGTGTCGTTATCAATGGTCTCGGTGGTGTCTCTGCATGTTATGATTTATGCAGTTTACTTAGAAAGTGCGTGCATAAAAATTGATGCCATTTTATTGTAATGGAAAAATGAAAGGAAAGGAACAAAAATTTGAATGCAAATCGCCATTTTATTAATGATATAAAAACTCTTGAAAAAGATAAAGGAGGCCTTACAACACGCCATTGTGCCTTGGGCAGAGCACAAGGTTTTGTCTGAAATAATAAAATTAATTTTGAAAAAAATGGGGGACTTCCACAGCCTTCCAGTTTGTCAGCTCTTCATTAGGTGCGGCTCGTCGTATCCAGCTAGACACCCCCTCTTTGCGATCTTCATCACTGATCATCGCCACCTGTTTGCCAAAAATGTGGCCAACGCTAGTGAATGTTTCTTCTACCGAAGGAATCTGCTCTTTGTCATGTTGGTTACCGGTTTCAATTGATGACGGGTCATACCCTAACCCAAACTTGTCTCTCTTCTCTCGTTGTTGGTGTAATCCCTAGAGGCCAATACTTTTGGTACTTATATCGAATTATTTAAAGGCATTTTCTTTATTATGGTTGATTAATAAAGTCCCTGGAATAGATAGTCCGTTTAATGTATTAAGTGTGACTTAATCATGAGAACACATTAAACATAAGGACACTATTCTTAAAGTATCCGTAGTCGAGCTTTAGTGTGAAGTGGGATAACATTAAAGCATCAAGACTGTTATGTTTGTAGACTGATGATCACATCTCATGGATCATGGATAAAGAGTTATCAAGTCTTAAACATAGGTATGAATATTAGGAGTAATATTTATACCGGATCGACCCGCTATGAGAATACTATATAGAAAGTTATGCAAAGTGTCATAAGTTATTCTCATGGTGATAGTAATGTATACCACTCTTCGACTTGAAACCACTATGGATCCTAGATGTAGAGTCGAGTGCTTTGTTGCCGATCCAACGTTCTCCGTAACTGGATGACCATAAAGACAGTTGATGGGTACTCCACAAAGCATGCTGAGGGACATGAGTGTCCTAGATGGAATTTGCCCATCCTGCGTAACAGGATAAATGTCTATGGGCCCAATATTGAACTGGACAAGGGTGACACGGTCTATACCTTGTGTTCAATATAGACATAAGGGCAAAGGGGTAATTATACACATAATTATTATCACAAGAGGTTTTGTCAGATCACATGACATTTTCGTGACTTGGGTAGCAGTGATGTGTTGCTAGATACCGCTCACTGTTTATTATGTTAAATACGTGATTTAATATAATTGCCAACGTCGCGAAAACCAATAGGGTCACACACAAAGGACGGATTGATGAGAGATAGAATAATTAAGGAACACCGTAAGGTACGGTGCACTTAAGTGGGAGACGAAATATGGTAAGGTACCAAATACTTAAGTGATTTTGGCATATTATGAGATGTGGTCCAAAATGCACTTAAGTGGGATTTTTGGCTTGAAGCCCACACAAGTGGTTCTATAAATAGAACCCCTTGGGTAGAAGCATTGTCACTCCACAGTAACACACTGAGACAGAAAACACAACTGAAGAGTTGGAATTTCGTATCTTTCTCTCACTCAAAGCCTTCATTCATAACAGCTAGCACCGCGATTGAAGGAATCCGTTCGTGTGGATTGAGTAGAGACGTTGTCATCGTTCAACGTTCGTGATCGCCCCGTGGATCTGTATCAAAGGTTTTGATCATTATCAGAGATCTGCACCAAAGGTTTGAATCGCCACAAGAGGTAACGATTCTATCACTGATCATGCCCATTCGTAAGGATCACTAAATGGAGAAATTTTTAAATTCCGCTGTGCCTTGGATGGCAATTCTCCAACACATGGACGGTCCTGATTTCGAGGTATCCCATGTCTGCTGGACGGCCATCATGTTCACCACTTCCAAGGATTGGAATGGTGTCTCGGTTATCTCACCATCCACCTCGATATACCGGAAAGATGTTAAGTGGCTAACCAAGATATCCTCCTCTCCTCCAATCACAATCATCTTATCATTCGTAATGAATTTTAGCTTTTGATGTAGAGTAGAGGTGACGGCGCCTGCGGAGTGAATCCATGGTCTCCCAAGTAGGCAACTATAACTGGGATGTATGTCCATAACCTGGAACGTGATATTGAAAATAGTTGGGCCTATCTTGGTCGGTAAGTCAACCTCCCCTATCACTGCTCGCTTTGAGCCATCAAATGCCTTTACGATTAGGGTGATGGGCTTCATACTCATCCCTTCCATTGGCAGCTTTATCAAAGTGGTCTTTGGCATGACGTTCAGCGAGGAACCTGTGTCTACTAATACCCTTGATAGTATAATGTCTATGCATTTCAAGGAGATATGTAGGGCCTTGTTATGGTTCTTTCCTTCGACCGGAAGTTCATCATCGTTAAAACCCAAAAAATTTCAAGTGGTCACACAAGCTATCACATCGTCAAACTGTTCTATCGTTATGTCTTTCGTGATATGTATTGCGCTTAACACTTTCAACAACGAATTCCTGTGTGCCTCTGAGTTGAGCAATAAAGATAACATGGATATTTTTGAAGGTGTTTGATTCAGTTGGTCCACCACTTTATAATCACTCTTCTTGATTATCCTTAGAAATTCCTCGGCCTCTTCACGAGTGACTGCAGCTTTAGGAGACAGGTGCATGCCTTGCATTTCTTGATTAGGTACGGGGATCTGGACATCAACTTCCTTCCCTTTAGCCTTTTTAGAAGTATCAACATTCCTTGGGGCGAACACTCAGCCACTATGTGTCATTCCTGTCGGCCCCACAATCGAGGTGACGTTTGATTCGTTGATTATCAAGGGTTGGTCTTCCTCCCCTTGCTTAAAAGCTCTGGGCTGATATACCCACGGGACCGCCTTCTCATCTTCATACGCGAACGGTGCTGGAAACTCTATCACCAATGGGCTTATAGGTATTTCCACATTAACCTCATCATAAGGGATGTCTACCACGGCTATCTCTTCCTCTCCCTTGCTCTTGACACGACGATTTATCTGTAACTCGCCTTGATCCAACATTTATTGTATAAAATTCCTCAACTTTTTATTGTTCTCTTCATCAACTAGCTCCTCCGGGATTAGACCACTCTTCAACAATTATGCTCCTATCCTGGCGATAGGGGTTTGAATTTCTTCAACCTTAAGGATCAATTCACCTTGATCATTCTCCTCAATGGCACTGACGGAAGCATCCCCATGTGTTGGCATGGGATTGGTGTTCACGTTCGGGCATCTTGGAGTGAAGGTGACAGCCTTTGCTTTGATCAAGTCTTGTACCCGATTTTGAAATGCAAAACAATTCTCCAAGGTATGACCGGGCGCTCCCATGTGAAACTCACAATGGGCGTTAGCATCATATCCGGGAGGGTATGGGAAAACAGCCGGTTTTAGCTCCCTCAATGTCAGAAGGCCCTCCTTTTGCAGATATGGGAATATTTTGCTATAAGGTACTGGTAGAGGATCAAGTTGCCTTCTTGGAGGCCTTGGCCTGAATTGTCTTGGTGGTGCGGTGTTTTGCTGTTGACGATGTTGTTGATGTTGTGGTTGATACACTTGTTGTTGCTGTATTGGTTGTTGATAAGGTATGGGTACCATGTCGGCGACTTGGCCATATGAAGCCTGTTGCTTCCTCTTATAGCCTCTGGATATAGCGTTCGTTTCACCTTCTCTTTTCTTCTGGAAGCCTCCAGAATACTTTTTCGGTGCGCTAGGGGTTTCCACAGCTTCTGGAATCTTTCCATCCCTCAACCCTTTTTCTATGCGATCTCCGATTGTGACTAGATGCACAAAGTCGGACGTTGCACTGCTTACCAATCTATCAAAGAAGGGGTCTTTCAGCGTGTCCACAAATATTCCAGTCATTTCCTTTTCAGACAATGGTGGCTCTACCTGAGCAGCCAACTCTCTCCATCGCTGGGCGTACTCTTTGAACGACTCCCTTTCTTTCATGGCCATTCCTTGTAACTGCATTCGGTCGGGTGCCATATCTAAGTTATATTTGTATTGACGGAGAAATGCGTCAGCCAAATCTTCCCAGTTTTGAATCTGCCCCTGCTTTAAGCTCATGTACCATCTTAGAGACGCTCCACTTAGACTGTCCTGGAAACAATGTATAAGCAGTTTGTCGTTTTCGGTATGAGTAACCATTTTCCTGAAGTACATTACTAGGTGACTTCTTGGGCAAGTCTGGCCTTTGTATTTCTCGAAATCAAAAGTTTTAAATTTAGTCGGGATGACCAAATTTGATACCAAACGCATGTTCATGGAAGAGGCGCCGAAGATATTATTCCCCTCTATAGCTTTGATCTTCTTTTCCAAGGCACGAAGCCTATCTGCAACAGGATCTAGAAGTATCTTAGGCTTCAGTTGATCAGGCACATAGAAAGCATCGTACGGGTCATCTCCAATTTTGGATACATGATGAGCAGACGCATCAGAAGGCTCGACATGATCCCCATCTCCTTTGCTTCCTGCCGGTATATGAACCAGACTCTTCTTGGCGGGGACGAAGTTGTCGTCTTGGTGGACAAACCTGGTGTGCTATTATTCCTCTTTTCCCCAGCTTCTTCATCCACAACCCTCTCTCTTTGGGCGATTGCGAGCATTGTCTCCAACAGTTGATCCATTTTCTCTTGGATCGTATTGATGTCTGTCCTCATGGTAACTTGGTTAGCCTCAACTTGTTCTAACGTCATCTTGTATTTGCTTCGCGTCTCGTATCGGTGTTGATTATTCAGTGTTGTTGGATAAAGGGTAAAAAGGTTGGGTAAGTTTTTTTGAATTTTTATGAAGCGTGATGCATAATGAAGATGCGAATGTTATACATATTTTATTTTTAGGAAACCGTTCGAGTTCCATTAGTTGTTAGCAATTCAAAGAAACGAGAAATACTTAGAATAGCAATAATGCAGTAACTTTAAACATCATTTATTCAAGTTCATAACGTAGGGGTCAAAAAGGCCCTAGTTCAAAATACATTGTCAAAGGAACAAAATATAAGACATAGGAAAATTAAACTGCAGGCTTTTTGGCTTGGAGCTCTTCTAGTTCTTCCTTGAATCTCTTCAGCAACCCTCTACAGAGCAAAATGAAACTGATTATGGCTGGAGGAGTGTTATCTTCCTTCAACTCTTCAACTGCGTCTCTTAACTTCCATGGTAATTCTTTAGCCGCCCAATTACAAAACCCTACCAGCCCATCGAGTTTTGCATGGAACTTATCCTTATCTCCTTGCAAGAAGTTTATGGTCTTCTTAAAGGATTCATAATCTTCAATTACATACTATCCTTCCTTCAACCATATGGAGCTGTCTTGGTGTAATGACTCTAGCTGGTTCTTTTAATAGCTGGCAGACTCTTTTGTGTCTCTCACTTCTCGACACTTCTCCTCCCATATCATGGGTGAAACCCTAGAAGCTTCGGTGGCTATATTCTTGAGTCGGCGTTCTTGATCCGCTTTAGCCTTTGCATGACGAATAGAAATGGTGAGTTCTTTTATCTGAGCCCCAAGTGTATCTCTTATCGTTTTGTTTTCCTTTGTGGCCAGATACCACCAATGCTCATTGTCTTGACATTCTTTCTGGGCTTGTCGTAATTGACCCTGAAGAGTGTCTAGACAATGGTCAGCTTGTTCTAGTCCCACTTTGATCTTTTTCCTCTTATGCTCCTCTTTGTTGAACTTTTCCACATGTGCTTGAAGCTGTACATCCTTTCTCTCAAGCTCCCACTTCATGGTGTTTTTCTCATTGATGACTTGTTGGAGTTTTAACTTCAACTCTTCATTCTCTCTTTCTAACTTTCCCATGGTGGTCTTGAGTTCATCCACTTCTTCAATAGGGATATGGGTGAGCTTAGGTTCGGGAAGAGGTACAGGTGTCCGAGTGACGAATGGCATTTTGATCATCTTCACCCTTTCCTTTACCCAATGAAAATATGGTTCTTTTGTAATCCCATTAGCTCTCCCCAAATCATCTCTCCCTTTTCGATTGACATTCTTCCAAGCCTCTCTGATTCGCTGGAACAAGCTAGGATTCTCAACCCCAAAGCCAAGCAACAAGAAAGCTTCCAAAGACCTTGCCTCTGGAGGGCCTTCCATTGGGTAGCCAAGTTGTCTTAGTGATAGAACCGGGTTAGAATTCACACATCCTTGAGTTCCAATTAGTGGTAGATTAGGGAAATCTCCACAGCTGAATATGATGTCCATGTTGATGTATTCTTTGGAATACCGAGAAAGATCTTCGGATCGGAGTGATCCCAATCTCTGAGGCCAACTAACATCTGTCTGTTCTACCCAAACACCTGTCTTCGAAGATGCTCAAGAAACCACTGATATAGTAAAGGAGCACAACAAGCAATCATTCCTTTCTTCTTGGTGTACCTATGGCTCATGTAATAGTAAACATCAGCTAACAAGGTGGCTACTGGGTTTCCAGTAAGGAAAACGAAAATAACAGCCATGTCTATGAAACCATCCATATTTGGGAACAAGACGATGCCATAGATGGCCAATGCAATAGCAAAGTAACAAGCGTCCTAACTTTCTGCTTTTAGTAGGGTATGAGCTCTTTCCAAGAGAAAGCTTAGGGAAAATCCTTTGGTATTCCCTTTGGTCTCTAGGTTAGCCTCTACTTCCCTTTCGTCCATGTGAAGCGTGCTAGCAATGATCTCAAGGGGCAAAGATTCATCTATCCCTTCAAATAGTGGCTTGTTCTTAATAGGAATCCTAACAAGACGCTCGAATTCTTCCAACGTTGGTGCTAGCTGGAAATCTTGGAATGTGAAACATCTTAAAGGTAGGTCATAGAATTGGGCCAGAGTGACTAAAGTTGTATGGTCCACTCGTTGGTTGAGGATGCTGAGCAAATTGCCATAATTCTTCCCAAAGTTGATTCTGTATACCGGGTGCTTTGAGAGACCAAGTCATGTAAGCTTCTTAGATCAGGATCTTTAAACTTGAAAGAGTAAATGTTTCTTTTACTTGATTCCATGCTTCTTGAATTCCTGCAACTTATGATACTCAGATTCCTTGGAAATAAAATAATATGAATGTCATGTTATGAATAATGCTATGCATGCCACAGGTAGGTCAACATACAGGCCGCGAGAGTGGGTATCCTTGGTTACTAAACAAAACCCTTTTGGGAGGATGCTATAGTTAAAAGGTTCCCAAAGTCATCAATCACTGTTTAGGAAGGTTATTGTCATGACGAAAACTCATCCGCCAATAACATCCCCAAAAAGAGTCTTGTCTGGGTGAGGCCTTTGTATGGTCCCAAAGAGGAAGACTCCTAGTGGGTCCATACTACACAACTCTCGAGTCCAAGGTTCTAATAAGGTTCTCAGAGTCATAGATAGAGGTTGGGAATACTACTGTAAGGTAGTAATACGCCCAAGGGATCTCATCTGATTGGGGATTTCGTATTAACCCAATAAGTCTGAGACTTTTCAGGTAAATACTACATAACCGCCGGATATAGTGGGTTTAAAAGGTCCCTAGAGTCATTGATCCAACTTGAGAATACTATCGTCGTGACGAAAACTCATCGGGAAATAATATCTCAAGAGAATCTCCTCTAGGCGGGGTCTTCGTATCTTCCCAACAAGGAAGACTCCTTGTGGGCGTCCACTATGCAACCACCAACTTAATCTTATGGTTTTTCTCAGACTCGTGTGGAGATCCTATCTCACAAAGTACCACCAACCAGAGAACCCCAATAATACATAGCCAATAAAACACCAGACAATAATTATGACAGAATAATAATAACAGAATAAATAACAAACAAATAAACAAGATTAACACACAATACATCAACTGAACTAAATTAGGCTTCACTCTCTTTTTCTTGGAGCTAGTCCCCAGCAGAGTCGTCATCTGTCGCATCTTGAAAAATGGGATTCCTCGTGATGGACACGGAAAAATTTATGTTCGATCAGAGTCGCCACCGAACTTTATTTATTCCAATGGAGGGATAGGAAAATATCGATAAAACCTTTGAAAAATGGGGTAATGGTCGTCGCAACCATATTCGGGTTCGAGAGTTGATTACGCAAGGGGAAGGTATTAGCACCCCTCGCGTCCGTTGTACTCAACGGGAACCTTTTAGTTCAATTTTGCGATTTGAGTGTTATTTTATGTTTGTTTGTTTTCTTTGGGTAATTAGAGTCGATAATAGATATGGGTGAAGACCTCAGAAGGGAGAAAAATGAGGTTTTTTATTAGTGTGCTCGCCAAGATCTCGCAATCTCGTGCCTACGTATCCTTATGGTGTAATAAGGAAGTTAGAGCATTCGAAGTTCGGGGAACTACGGTTGGTTGGTGTTTTTTAATGAACGACTGTGTAGCTCGCGTTCTAAAGGCTAAACGTTGGCTTATCTACTCTCGGTGGAGGCTTAAGCATTGGTTTGTTGTGCGCATTAGAAAGGATTAACAATGTTCTTTTTGAAAAGAGTTTTGGTCACACAGGGTGACAAGTTGACTTAATATGTTTGATGTTTAGTTTGATTTGATTAGTTTTGATCGCACGAGGGCGAAGAAAGGATAGGTTTGATGTGTTAAGGTATTTTGGTTGGATGACGATTACTCGGATAGTCGAGTAAGACAACTCGCATCCTAATAGTCAGGAAAGGGAATAGAAGACTCTAGACCGCTTTCTTTTTCATCTGAGTGATTACGAAAATAAGTTTGCGTATGGTTGGTTTATTTTAGAATGAACGACAAGTACTTGAATGACTAAGTAAGACAACTCATATCCAAGCATTTGAGAAGAGGAATTGAAAACTCAAGACCATCTCCCTTTTCGTACAGTTTGTTATGAAAATGATTTGATTAAGTTGTATGTTTGTGGGAAAATGACAATTGTTCGACTGATCGAGCAAGGGAACTCGTATTCAAACAATTGGGGAGAGAGTTGAAAACTCAAAGTCAACTCCCTTTTCATTTAGCTTAATATGAAAGTTATTTGGTTTAATCGGGGTTTGGAAGTTTGTAGAGGAACGACAATTATTTGACTAACCAAGTAAGAGAACTTGTATTCAAATGATCGAGGAGAAAAATTGAAGACTCAAAGTCATATCCCTTTTCGTTTCTTATTATAAAAGGATTTGATTTATTTGTGCTTAAGTGGATGAGAAATGACGATTATTCGACTGACCGAGTAAAAGAACTCGTATTCAAATAATCGAGGAGAGGAGTTGAAAACTCAAAACCATCCCCTTTTTCATTTTCAAATGAAATAGTATTTAATAGTGATTAGGTATTTTAATTTAATTTTAATAAAGAAAACTCGATGTTGGATCGAGGTTTTAAATTTATGTTTACGAATGAATTGAAGTTTATTTAGTGAATCGTTCATCTAAGCGATCAATTAATAATTGACTAGGTCTTATTGTAAGGAAGCCCAAGAGTAAGCTATGTGAGGTTGATGGCGATGCTTTAAAAGTGATCGACTTACAAAGGTGTTTGAAAATGTGCTCGACTTTGAATCGAGAATTAATTGATTTTTAAATGATTTTAATAGAGGTGTAAGACTCAAGGTAATCAGGAAGTGGAGGTTATTATGAAAATATACATATTGAAACAAACCTCTAATCAACACTATAAATTACACACATTAATTCAATCAAGAGCATACGAAATGACAATTACATAAATTACATAAATCTTAATTTTATAAATAAAGTTTTTTTTCTTTTTATAAAAAGGAAATATTATTATTTTCATAATATTAACATCTACCTATGTATATATGGGTATTTTATTGTTATTTATTTTTCATGTACACATTAATAGGCATACAAGGCCCAAACTAAACAATAGAAACAAAATAAAAAAACAGACTTAAAATCAAAGCAAAAAAAAGGTGTTGGTGGCCCGAAATGGTCTATGGGCCCAACCAAAGGCCTGAACCCAAGGGGGCGGACCATGGAGCTCCAGTCAACTCTGTTGACTCCTAAACAAAACAACTCCTGGCTGTCAGATCCGTGAGTCTAAATCATTCAACCAAATGGGTGGACTTAATGTTAGTACACAATAAGGAATGGTGGGGGCGCTTCCATGGAATAGCCTGGTTGACCAAAGTCAAACCCAGGCGTGGCCTTCTAAGAAGGAGCCATATGGCGTGCATGCGCCCACCCAGAAGTGCCCATTTAAAATCAAATTCAGAAGAAATGAATTCATTTGGCGATGTGGTTTCTCTCTCTTCACTTCAGAGCTCTAACACTCTGCAAGTTAAACCACCCACCACCGGCCAAGCTTCATCGGAGAAGACGGTGGTTGTCGGCCACCCACGGAGGCGCCACCTTCTTCTCCGGCCAACCCACGTCCAAAATCCAAAATACAAACACTAACTCCCTCTCTTTTTGGCCGGGTGTAGCGGGGTTTTCGTTACTTTTAGGTTTATTGACTAAACCAAAAGTCAACATACAATTTGAGTCGCCACCGCACTTTTATTTGTCCAAAGGAAAATCTAAAAAGCGAACAAAAGCCAAGTAAGAAGTTTTTTCAAATAAAAAACTAATAAAAATGTCAGAGATCTAGGTAAGGGGTTTGGTTATGAAATGGGAAGGTTTTACGCACCCAAAGCATCCTTAGTACTCTAAGGGAACCCTTTTTGCAAATATGTGTTGTAGGTTGGTATTTGTTAAAACATTTGTGCAAAATATTGGAGGGATGAGAAAAGAATAGATTATATTTATAAATTTTGTCGTTCGAATGGATGAACCCATTGCCTGCGTACCATCCCAAAGGAGGATCAAAACCTCGTAGTTCGGGGTAAAAATCTCAAATATGGGTGAAATGATTTTAACCAAAAGCCTTAAGGTCTTTTGTTATCAAAGGGAGAAAACTCAACCTAAACCAACAATCCACCATGTGAGGAAGGCTTCAACATGCTAGTGAGGGGTTAGCCCTGTAATAAGCATGGAAGGCTTATAATCCAACACTAAGGATGAGGTGAGATTTAAATCAACCACTATGATAACTCAAACATATGACTAATGTTTTGAAAAGATTTTAACAAGTGGTCATTGGAACCATAAACAACTTGAAATGGGTTGTATTTACAAATTAAACTTATTTACAAAATGAAGTCAAAGTGGGATTAAAGTTTATTTACAATGAGTATTTATGAAAATGGTTTTGAAAAGTCAAAGGCATAAGGCCTAGGTTTCTGATTTGAAACAAAGTCAAAGTTTTGAAAATGATTTTTGGCTTGGTTAGAGTGGGGAGAAGAAGAGAAGGGTTATTCCTAAAGCATACAAAGCTAAGAGGAGAAAGATAAAACCCTTGGAGTTACTTTTCTTGAAGTCATAGAGATGACTCAAGATGCTCATTTCCTTTGGACTTAGCATACAAACAAGCAATCAACAATTGAATTCAAGCTCCTAGGATCTCCATTTGGCTTGGCTCTTAACTTGGCTAGTCATGACAATGGTCCTCTTTTCATAATCTTAAGATGGGATCCCTATCACACAAAAGCACACATCAAAAAAGTTCACAACATAATAAAGGGAATGGATAAAGAATAACTTTGAGGAGAAGTCCTTTGAAGTCAACTTTGAATTTTAGCATTCTAAAGGCATGAGGCCTAGTTGCTCTTCAACAAATTTTGCATTCTAAAGGCATGAGGCCTAGTTGCTCTTGAACTCCTTTAAGCATGGGTAAGTTATAATTCTAAGTCCTTTCTCCTTTTGCATTTGGTTCACATCAATACAAACACAAACAACACAAAATAGCAATATATTTATATACAATAATGGGCTCAAATGAGCAAAAGAAAAATGACATAAACATAAAATATGTGCTCAAGTGAGCAAAGATGAAAAACAAGCTGAATAATGAGCAAGAAATAAATGACATTAAAAGTAAATGGCAAGAAATTAAAAACTCAAATTAAAGTTAGTAATTAGTAAGGTTATGTTAGCTTGTCATAAGACAATGTAGCGCTATGTTAAGTAATCGTAAATGGACTAATGTAGTAGTCACACCTATCTGAGGCCGGTCAATAAGAATATAGGCAAAGAACACAAGTTAGAGATCATGACTAGTAAGTCAAGCTCCATAAACTTGCCATGCCAAACAAAAGGGGAAGAGCCTTATATTGACTTTTGGTTATTTGCTTGACCAAGAAGTAACCTATCTTTGACACAAAATAACTCACTTGATCATGGATCAAGTTGAGTTTGGTTTGGATCAAAGAAGGTTAAACTTCTCATTTGTCAAGACCAACCTCAAGACTTTAACTCATTGGCCAATGATGGAAAGAAAGGGATGAAGATGAAAGGGAGGGGGTAAGAAGTCAACAAACAATCCCAATTGATCAAGGGATAACTCATCCTTTATCAAATTCATTCATCTTTCTAAGTGATGGTCCATCAGGATTTTCAAACTACAAGATTCAATGAATTTGATCAAAGTTGAATCAATTCAACCTCAATCAACACCAAACAGAAGAGAAATGAAGATAAAAAGTCAAGAAGTCAATGATATTTTTTTGGCATTTTTTGAATTAAAATAAAATACAAATAAAAAATAAACGAGTAAGGTTGAACCTCAAATTCAATTCAAAGTAACTTCAAAAAGTCCAATTAAATTCTCATAGGTTCAACATAGTCAAACAAGCTTTGACTAATTTTCTCACAAAATTTTGAAATCAGAAAGTAATTAAAAACAATTAAGAACAACAAAAAAATAGCATCATATGAATTAAAATCTCAAATAATCTCAAAACAAACAAAAAATTGTTGAGACTATTTTTCATTGACTTATCATGATCCATAGATGCTATGAAAATATTTTTGGATTTTTTAAAAGTCAGAAAGTATTTAAAAATGAATTAAAACCATTAAAAACCAAATAATTCATAAAAAAATATCAAATGAAGTCACAAAAGTAATTAAAAATCAAAATATGAAACTAGATTTTTCAAGAATTTTTTTGGAGTTGATCTCATATTTTTAATGAATTTTTGAAAATGAAATGAATTAACAGAAAATAAATGGAAAATGAAAATAAGCGAAAAAAACCACAGCCATCTGATCCACATTCATTAATTAACGTGGCGCTTGGCACAGTTCAGATCTAATGGTGCACGATATATCCAAGTCAAATGCGCCACATCCAACATTAAGTAAGGTAATTACAATGAATGAACAAGATTAAATCGTAGAAGTATGATCCAATGGCCCTAGCGTGCACATGTGGTGGTGGTGGAAACCACCATCTTTTCCGGCGAAGCAACCAATTCCGGCCACCGGTTGTAGAAAAATAAAACTTAATGAAAATTAAAAACAAGGCCATGGAAATGAAGCTCGTGTGATGGAGATCATCACTGTACCAATGGATTTCCTTCACTCTTCCTATATTGAGAGAAATGTGAAGGAGAAAATCATGGTGTTCATACTGATTGCTCATGAAATGAAGAATTGAAAGCACCAATGGCTTGCCTCAAGTGTGAGGACTTTAAAAAACCACAGAAACACATGAATGCTACATTGAATTAAGAGTTCTAGATCCAAAAAAATTGAGATTATACCTCTGAATTGATGAACTTCTGGCCACGAATTCTCCAAGATCCTTGCTCCTCTTTGATCTATGAATGTAAGGGAAGTGATAGGCAAAGGAATTTGGCTTTAAAACTCAGCTAATGATGTTGAATTTCAAGCTCGAAAAATTGAAGAAAAGTGATTAATTCCTTTGGTAATGGCTATGGTTTCACTTCTGCAACACTTGGGATCTCAAAAAGGTTAGCAAGTGAATGAGAGGAAGCCTCTATTTATAACTGAATGCATCAGCTAATCATGCTTTGTTCATGTGCATGGCAAATGGAATTTGAATTGCACGGGCCTGTGTAAACGTGTGGAAGGCCCGATGATGAATGCAGAAGCTTGCTGAGATCAAGTGAAGGGAAATTGGTCGTGTGCATTGGACTGAAACATGCTTGCAATTCAAGTTTCACCATAAAATATTAAAATGCACCTAAATGAAAAGAATTTCGAATCTCCCAAATGGTGAATCCAAAAGACTAATATGTGTAATGGTTGGAAAGCCCTTGAAATAAGGAACAAAAGTCATGTTGGGAAAAAAATCATTTGGCATGTGCAAATTGATGAAAACTGGCTGGGAAAATGATTGAGGGGTCTCAAATGATTGAGGGGTCTCAAATAGGCTCATATATGCATAAAATGATGAATGAAATAACTTACCTTGATTAAATTTTATTAGAGGTTGAGATTGCTTCTTGGGCAAGGCACAATCAAAGCACAGTGAAATTAGGGTTTCCTTCGGAACCAATCTTCAAGCCCTTTGGGTTATCTTGATCAAATTGGAAAATTGAGATACTTGGGAGAGATATATTATGATTAGGAAATTTGTGGACCATTGTCATGCTTTTTCTCATCTTTATCTAGCCAATTCATTGGGCTCATGAGCCTCCTAGGAGCATTGTGGAGCACATGATCACTTAAGCTTCAAAACAAAAAAGAGTTAGTGACATATTTTTGTGCTTTTGGTTAGTAATCAAACAAGAAAAGCAATAATATATAATACAAGCATGCTTGGTGGTCTCAAAACACTCAAACAAGTCCCAACCCTAGGGTTAAGGAGCCAAACATGCTATGATCCTTGAGGCAATGCACTTGTGTAATAACATGATGCCATGAGGGATCTTAGGGTCAAAATTAGGGTCTTACACCGGGGAATCCGAATCCAGCCTTCCTTTTCCCTAAATCATCCTCAATCAACCGGATCGAGACGAACAAACTCAAAATTCAACCAAACAAAAACTCAAACAAACGAACAAACCATATATTTCTCCTAACCAAATCAAAGGAAACAAAGCAACAGCAAAAAAAAACATTTCCAACAAAACCCTAATTCTGAAATTATGTCCTCAACAATCGCGTTTTGATGAAATTAACAAAGGGTTTTTACTTAGTTCACAAAAACGAATAAGATAGTATGAAAATTGTAAGCAATGAAAGGAAAAAAGGGCTACTTGATCGGAGCGATTCGACGGCGAGGTCTCCTCCGGCGAAACTCAGATAAGTCTCTTTCTTTGTATTAAATACTCCCCTTCTTGCTCTTTTCTTTTACTATGTTTCTGGGTTTAAGCTCGTTTAGGCTAAAGCTTCTATGTGAAACTTTTGCTTAAACCTAAGGATTCTTGAACTTTTAGTGACAAAGGGTTTTAGGGATTTCAGTAGAGTTTTGGTAACGTTCTTTCACTCAGTGTTATAGCTGGGTACTTATAGTGAGATTGTGAAGTCTATCCTCTTAATGATGAGCTAGTAAATCCTAAGATAAATCTGTTAGGATATATTTTGTTCATCCCATATTTCATGGGGTTCCAGATTTTATGGATTCGTTACGAATGAACTTGTTGTCTGTAGCGAATACGTTTTTTGGCATTCCTTGTGGTCCCCTGTGCAAAGTGTTTACCTGATTAAATTATTAATTATTTTTCAGCTTTTAAGTGCTTATGGAGATGAGAATTTTGACTTAAGTTTTTATTTCTCGTAGGTTACAATGGCAAGTCCAATTGGGAAGGACGGTCCGTTGTACTAGCTCCATGAGGGGGTTGGAATTAGGGTGCTTCAATCCAAAGGATGGTTTTTGGCAATTCGTCTTCAACAGCTGAATTTATAGCATAACCTTGATTATTCATACATTAGGATAGGATGTAACGCTTTGTATTTTTGGATAATGTGTGATACTTTTGGACTACCTTGTAACATCTGTACGGTCCTATCTTAAAACTTTGTTTGCGTAATCAATTTTTAAACACTCAAGTCTTAGAGTAATATTTCATTTGAAAACTTGTTTGGGCCACAATAATAAAAGAGTGATTGTTCCAAAAATGGTTGCCTTCAGTATATTATTATCAGCCAAATAAAAAACATAACCAAAGGAATAAAATGAAACATACGTCAAAGCATTGAAAACTTAACTCCAGCATTAAGCCAACAAAAGATCATGGCGCATAGGTCTAAATACGAGAGCCTTAAAACGTTATCCATCAAAACAGTTCCTTCCCATAATTAACCTTAGATTAAAACAAACATATACATGCTTCAAAAATGCAACTTGAACTTAGACACTTATGAAGAATCAAGACTTGGCACAAATATTTGGGATGTAAAAATGGGCTTGCAAACTTGGGCTAATCAAGTGATCATCACAAGTAAAATGGCTTTTAATACTTGCTAATAAGATAGTGGACTTGGATTAGTACGTGTAAAAAAGATTTGAACCACACCTTGAACTTGCAATATTAATTGTGTACATGTTGATAGGAGTGGGCTTTTAAACCAAAAGGTCTCATGGATAACCAAAATGGGCCTTTTATAACCAACAAGCCTAAAAAATGCGCATGCCATCCCATGCCTTAGTAATAGCGATAAGAGATAAACACAACAGATTTTTTGGGTCATGAACAAGGAACTTAACAGATGAAACGCCACTGAAAGAATTGTTGAAAGTTTTGATGACACTGAGAGTTTTCTTTAGAATGAACATGTGAGTATTGAATGTGCCTTTAGGAATGATGGGGAGTTTGGAGTAGCTTAGGGCTGAGAAACCCTAAGATAGAGTTTATGCCTTATAATTTCTGGTTGTAAATGCTGGTGAAAGATTTTCTTACCCGGACGAAATTGGGGTATGACAACATGGTCTTGATGCAAATGTTATTTTGAACCTGTGTCTAATACCTTATTATAATCCATTAAAGGAGTATGTCATTTGATACATGGTAGATTATGAAGAAGATTATGAAGTTGCTAGCTTGGATGTGGCTATCTATATTTGATGCCTTACTCTTAATCTTGCTATTTGTGTATTGATATTGCTTGATCCTAAAGTCCAAGGGAAAAGTGGGTTTCTATATGACATTCTTGTCTATTGGATTACATCCCATTGGTCAGATCTTTTCAACTCTCAACTTTTAAATTTTTGCTCAGGATTAGTCTCTTCATCTCCTCCCACTTCTTAAATTTAAAATCTCTCCCCTCTTTCAAAATCTTCTTTGCTTGTGATTTTTAAATTTAGTCTTCATTCCAAATTAGAAACTTTGGCCTTATGCCATTGCATTTTTAAACCTATTTTTCTTAATCAAACTTGTAAATGAACTTAACCATATTTGACTTAAAATTTCAAAAGACAAAAAGAACTAACACTCATTCAAACTCTTTTAGGCCTTTTGTGCCTCTTTCAAACTTAAATTTTTGTTAAAAGTAATTCACTCACTTTGAAATTGATACCACGAACTACGATGTTTTGATCCCTCATTTTATGTTGGTACGTAGGCGTAAGTCCGAAGGTCTTGTCAAACACAAAAATATAATTAATGAATTCTTTTCTCATCCCCACACGGTATTTATTACAAACATCTTTTATACCAAAAACACATACACACATAAAAAAAGGGCTCCCTAGGAGTACCTAGACACTTTGGGTGCTAACACCTTCCCTCTGTGTAACAATCCCCTTACCTGTAATCTCTGGCATTTTATTAGTTTTGATTTGAAAACTTCTTATCTTTGGGTTTTGTTCGTACTTTTCCCTTTTCCGTTGGAAACAATAAAAGCACGGTGGCGACTCTGGTTTTATTGATGTTAAGTTTACCCATAGCTTAATGGTCATGAATTTACCACTACAAAAATTAAGTGGCGACTCTGCTGGGGAGTAGTCCTCAGTAGGTTTAGCCTACTTTTTTATGTGTACATATTTGTATATTTGATGTTTGTATACTTGTTTGTATGATATAATCTGCTTGTTGTGCTTGGTGATCTCTGAGTGGTGAGATAAGTTCTAACCCGAACTTGAGTGCAATTAAGATAGGAGGATGGTGTAGTCATGTTCGACTTGTGTGGGGTAGTCCTTAACAAGTTGGCTTGAGACCCATCTACTCAGTGGAGACCCTTTTGGAGCTATTGATGTCACACAAGTTATTTGTGGTTAGGCATTACTTTCTCTGATTTGGGGTTCGAGAAGCTAGGGATCGTAGAACATTTAACCCAAGTTGGCCTATTTAAGACGTAGTATGGAGACTGTTCAGGTGTAGACTTGATAACAGTTGTTACGCAATGCTACACTCAGACGAGTTTCTCTTGAGAATATTATGGGTTGATGAGCCAGTCATCCTAACCTGTAATTTCCGATAGATGGAATTAAGACTCTGAGACCTTTTTAGAACATGATTTACAGGTTTTTATCCTTAGTACACTCCTCTGGGATTATTCTTAACTTAACTCTATGCTCGTGACTCACAACAAACCCTTGATTATTGTAAGAACAAAAAGTGTTCTACAACAGACTCCATGATTTTGATGATAACAAAGGATGAAACCAAAAATGGCACCCTAACGAAAAGTTTCTAAGTGTGCAGGGTTCTAAAGAAAGAAGAAATAAATCTGATGATGTCATCAGATGCAAAACAAAATCAGATGCAAAATCTCAAGTATCAGAAGCATCTAAAGTGGAATCTCGTTTCAAGAAGCTCTGACTCTGGACAAAACTACAAAGTATCAGAAGCATCTGAACATGAAGTAAAGTCAAGAAGCTCTGAATCTGGACAAAACTACAAGTATCAGAAGCATCTGAACATGAAGTAAAGTCTAGAAGCTCTGACTCTGAACAAATGCCTTCTGTAAAGTCTGAAGTTATCAGCGTCATCTGAACTTTCAAAAGATAACATCAGAAGCTAGTTTCTCCAGATACACAAAGACTCTAATCAGAATTGTTAATCATGATGAAGTAACGTTTAAGCCAAGTTAAAGTTCTGCAAATGGATTTCCTCAATTAGAAAGAGACGTTAATCTCCACTTCCAAGAGAGAAGATACTAATTGTGGTAAGTTGTCACTTCTAAGAGAAAAAGTCTACTGCAGAAGCTATTAATGGAATGGCGTAACTACATCTCAATATCCAACAGATTCAACGCTACTTCAACTCTACTTCAACTCCTATAAATAGAGAAGAAATCTCATTCAGTAACAACGAAGAAATCACTAGCCAAAACTATACTGAAATTATATCACGCTCAAGAAAAACATCTTTGTTCTTCAAAGATTTTCACTAAGCTTTTGCTTATCAAGTGAAAAATTTGTTCTTAAGTTTGTAATATTTGCTTTCTTAGAAGCACTCTAGATTACACATCTTGTATCTTATCTTTATTTGATTTCCTCAAGTGACTCTTTGTAGTCTGTAGACTTGAGAGGACTAAGAGATTTTCTTCTCTCTTAGGGGTTGTTTGTAATCTTTCAAGATTAGTGGATTAAGTCCTTGTTGAAGGCGAAATCACCTTGGCCGGGTGGACTGGAGTAGCTTTGTGTTATAAGCGAACCAGTATAAAATCATTGTGTGATTTCATTTTGCAAAAGCGCTTATTTTTCAAACAATTCAAACCCCCCTTTCTTGTTTTTCTCACCTTCAATTGGTATCAGAGCTCCGGCTCTGTTATTGATTTTCAAATCAAACACTTAACCGTGTAGAGAGATCCAGTGCGAGAAAAACAAATGGCCCACTCAAATGAGAAAGATTCTTACAATGCCAAGCCTCCTGTTTTTGATGGAGAAAAGTTTGATTACTGGAAAGATAGAATCGAAAGTTTCTTTCTGGGTTATGATGCTGACCTCTGGGACATTGTCACAGATGGATACAAACCTCCAACCTTAAATGGAGCTGAAGTTCCCAGAAGCAAAATGTCAGAAGATCAGAAACGTGAGTTCAAAAATCATCACAAGGCCAGAACAATACTTCTAAATGCTATATCATACAACGAATACGAAAAGATCACCAACAGAGAGACGGCTAAAGATATACTTGACTCTCTGAAGATGACCCATGAAGGAAACTCCCAAGTCAAGGAGACGAAGGCTCTGGCGTTGATCCAGAAATATGAAGCCTTCAAGATGGAAGATGACGAAGCTATAGAAGCTATGTTTTCCAGATTCCAAACTCTTATTGCAGGTCTTAAAGTGCTAGACAAAGGATACACGACTGCAGATCATGTTAAGAAGATAGTCAGAAGTCTGCCAAAGAAATGGAGACCAATGGTTACTGCTCTGAAGTTATCAAAGGATCTGAACAATATCAGCCTTGAAGAACTTGTTAGTTCTCTCAGAAGCCATGAGATAGAACTAGAGGAGGATGAGCCTCAGAAAAGGAACAAGTCAGTGGCGCTGAAGTCCAGACCTGAAAGACGGAAGTCAGACAGAACCAAAGCTCTCCAGGCAGAAACTGCAGATACTGACGACTCTGAACCTGAAGACTCTGATGATGAAGAAGAACTGTCCTTACTAACCAGAAGAGTTAAGCAACTCTGGAAAAGAAGGAACAACAACAACTTCAGAAGATCAAGACCCAGAGGGGATAGATCAGAGTCAACTTCAAAAGGTAAACCTAATAAAGATATTACCTGTTTTGAATGTAAAGAAACAGGTCATTATAGAAATGAATGCCCCAAGCTGAAGAAAGATAACTCTAAGAAAGAAAGCTTCAAGAAAAATGCCTTCAGAACAAAGAAGGGATTAATGGCCACCTGGGACGATAGTGAATCCGAATCATCAGAATCTGACTCTGATGAACAGGCCAACGTAGCTCTTATGGCTACCACATCCAGCAGCTCAGATGAAGAATCTGAAGAGGTATTTTCTGAACTTTCTAGATCTGACTTAGAATCATGTTTATCAGAAACTCTTACCTCTCTTCAGAAATTAAAACAAAAGTTAAAAACATTAAAGGTCTTCTTAAAGCAAAATCTGAAGAGTGTAGTAAACTTGAGACAACAATTCTAACAAGAGATGATACAATCATATCTTTAACGTTAGAAAGAGATGAAGCTAAAACGAAAAACTTAGAATTAGAAGAAGTGTTGTCTCAAGCACCACAAACTTCAAATGAAATTATTTATAAATATGAAGAAGCCTTTCAACAATTTCTGAAGAATGGGATAAATAGGAGTATTATGGCATCCATGATTTATGGAGTAGGTCAGAATAATAAAAGGGGAATTGGGTATGATTCTGATTCTGATAAAACTTCTACCAGTAACCAGCCTAAATCTCCTTTTTCATATCATTACACACACACACAAGAACAAAAATTTAAGAATGCTAGAAGACCCAAAGTTGTAAGAAACTCTGGGAAAACTAATCTAAAAGGACCCAAGAGATTCTGGGTACCGAAAGATAAGATTATCTATGTTGCAGATATCCTATGCAGCAAAGTTCAGACACCAGTCATGGTACCTGGACTCTGGATGCTCGCGACATATGACGGGAAGAAAGTCTATGTTCCAAAGCCTGGAACTTAAAGACGCTGGATTTGTAGGCTTCGGAGGAGATCAGAAAGGAAGGATCAGAGGCTCCGGAACTATTGGTAACGGTACTCTTCCCTCTATATCTGATGTTCTTTATGTAGAAGGATTAATGCATAACTTGTTATCCATAAGTCAATTAAGTGATAACGGTTATGATGTAATCTTTAATCAAAAAACGTGTAAAGCAATTAGTCAGAACGATGGCTCTGTCCTTTTCACAGGCAAGAGGAAAAACAACATTTATAAAACAAATCTTTCTGATTTAAAAGATCAAAATGTTAAATGTTTAATGTCAGTTCACGAAGAGCAATGGGTATGGCATAGACGCTTAGGCCACATTAGCATGAGAAAACTTTCTCAGCTAACTAAACTTGAGTTAGTCAGAGGCTTACCTAAACTGAAGTTTTCTTCAGATGCTCTGTGTGAAGCTTGCCAGAAAGGAAAGTTTTCAAAAACATCTTTTAAAAAGAAAAATGTTGTTTCTACCTCCAAGCCTCTGGAGCTTCTTCACATTGACTTATTTGGTCCTGTGAAAACAGCATCAGTCAATGGAAAGAAGTATGGACTAGTAATCGTTGATGATTACAGCCGCTGGACATGGGTAAAATTCCTAAGGCACAAGAGTGAGTCTCACTCTGTATTCACCAGTTTCTGTTCTAAAGTGCAAAAAGAATTTGACTCTAAAATTGTTAGAGTCAGAAGTGATCATGGTGGAGAATTTGAAAATAAAGATTTTGAAGAATTATTTGATTCTAATGGAATATCCCATGATTTCTCCTGCCCTAGAACTCCACAACAAAATGGAGTTGTAGAGAGGAAGAATAGGACACTCCAAGAAATGGCCAGAACCATGATCAATGAAACAAATGTAGCAAAGCACTTTTGGGCAGAAGCTGTAAATACAGCGTGTTACATTCAGAATAGAATCTCTATTAGACCTATTCTGGATAAGACTCCCTATGAACTGTGTAAGGGAAGAAAACCCAACATTTCATATTTTCATCCTTTTGGATGCATTTGCTTTATATTAAATACTAAAGAACATCTGAACAAGTTTGATTCCAAAGCACAGAAAGGTATTATGTTAGGATACTCAGAACGCTCTAAAGGCTATAGAGTATACAACACAGAAACCAAAATTGTGGAGGAATCAATTCATGTTAGATTTGATGATAAGCTTGACCCTGAAAAGTCAAAGCTAGTTGAAAAGTTTGCAGATTTAGAAATCACTCTGGTAGAATCTGAGAAAACTCCAGAAGCAACTGTCACTCCAGACTCTGAAGAAATTAAATCTCCAGAAATTCCAAGGAAAGTCAAGAGTCGTAGCAACGTATCTGAAGATTTGATTTTGGGAAACAAAGATGAACCTGTTAGAACCAGATCTACCTTCAGAACTTCTGAAGATATTCCTCTGGGACTAGTGTCTCTGATTGAGCCTACGTCCTGTGATGAAGCTCTTCAAGATAACGATTGGGTGGCAGCTATGCAAGAAGAGTTAGATCAATTCTCCAAGAATGATGTCTGGGATCTCGTTCCTAAACCCAGAGGCACTCATGTCATTGGAACCAGATGGGTGTTCAGAAACAAACTGAACGAGAAAGGAGAAGTTGTCAGAAACAAAGCTCGACTGGTAGCTCAAGGTTATAGTCAACAAGAAGGTATTGATTATAATGAAACTTTTGCTCCAGTCGCGAGGTTAGAATCTATTCGTCTTCTTGTATCTTTTGCTATTAATCATTCTATCAAATTATACCAAATGGATGTCAAGAGTGCATTTCTTAATGGTTATATTTCAGAAGAAGTGTATGTTAATCAACCTTCAGGCTTTGAAAACTCAAACTTTCCAGAACATGTTTTCAAACTTAAAAAATCCTTATATGGACTTAAACAAGCTCCCAGAGCTTGGTATGAACGTCTGAGCAATTTTCTTCTGGAACAAAATTTTATCAGAGGGAAAGTTGATTCTACACTCTTCTGTAAAAATCATGAAAATGATCTCATGATATGCCAAATTTATGTTGATGACATTATTTTTGGTTCTGCTAATATCTCTGTTTGCCAAGAATTTTCTAAGTTAATGCAGGCAGAATTTGAAATGAGTTTAATGCAAGAACTAAAGTTCTTTCTGGGAATTCAAATCAATCAAACTCCAGAAGTCACGTACATTCATCAAAGCAAGTACATTAAAGATGTTCTGAAGAAGTTTGATATGTCTGAATGCAACTCTGCAAAGACTCCTATGCACCCAACTTGCATTCTGGAGAAGGAAGAGGTAAGCAACAAGGTTTGTCAGAAGCTCTATCGAGGTATGATAGGCTCTCTTCTCTATCTGACTGCTACTCGTCCTGATATTCTCTTCAGCATCTGTCTTTGTGCCAGATTCCAATCAGATCCTAGAGAATCTCATTTAACAGCTGTTAAGAGAATTCTTAAGTATCTGAAAGGAACTCCTAACCTGGGCCTGATGTATGAGAAAACATCAGAGTATAGGCTTTCTGGTTATTGTGATGCAGATTATGCAGGAGATAGAATAGAACGAAAAAGTACTTCTGGAAATTGCCAGCTTCTGGGAAACAACTTAATCTCCTGGGCTAGCAAAAGACAGTCAACAATTGCTCTATCAACTGCAGAAGCAGAATACATCTCAGCATCACTGTGCACAACTCAGATGCTCTGGATGAAGCATCAGCTAGAAGATCTTCAGATATTTGAGAGTAACATTCCTATCCTTTGTGATAATACTGCTGCTATTTGTTTGAGTAAGAATCCTATTCTACATTCCAGAGCCAAACACATAGAAATTAAACATCATTTTATCAGAGACTATGTTCAGAAAGGAATAGTAACGCTGAAGTTCATTGATACAGAACATCAATGGGCAGATATCTTTACTAAGCCTCTAGCTGAAGATAGATTTCGTTTTATATTAGAAAATCTGAACATTAAAAATTGCCCTGAGTAAAATTTGGCTCTGAACATGTAAAATGAGAATCTGATAAAAACAAATACACTTCTGCCTCTGACTCTGATACTTCTACCAAGTTAAGAAGATATCTGAGTTAGAAATCTTCAGAAATCCTTTGGTATTCCTGAAGATCAGATACATCAACACGTGGGGAACATGCGTCTAACCCTAGAACTTCTAGACAGCTGTCAAAAGAAATCAAAGGTCAGAACGCTTGAAATCTCCTCGAGCAGTGTGCTTACTGTTGGGATTAGACATTCATTTATTAGCTATAATCATTTTTCCCCCCTAGCGTGCAAATCTTGTGTTCTGTTCCAACGCAATTATATGTGTCGTTTTGCATGTGTTTTTACCCTTAGGTATATAAACACTTTTCTCACATTTCACACACTTATCACTCTTCACTCACTCTTAAACCCTAAACCCTCTCTCGAAGTTTTCTCTGCAACCTTCTCAGTTCTTCATCTTCTTCATCAATCTTAGTCATGAATCCTCAAGAGCAAGCAGTTTTTAACTTCTCCCAACAAATGGAAGCCGCTTCTAATCCCCAAACCTCAAACACTCAAACACCCATGATTGTAGACGTTACCACAACCCCAGTCTACAAAGAACCTCACATTCTTGAACGTGAACAACACATAAACCTTTCAACTCCCTTTGAAGATTTAGATGTACTGTGTGAATCGCTGGTAGATTTTGAGAACTTAAGAAGAAATGGCGTTGATCTCACTGAAGATCTTCGCAAGCAAGGTTGGGAAAACTACTTCAACAGATTGTATGGTCCAATCTATCCTCTTCTGGTGAAGGAATTCTGGAGATGTGCAGATGCTGATGACCAGTTCATTGTCTCGTTTGTTCTGGGTGTGAAGATTGTCATCACTGAAGCATCAATTGCTTCCTTGCTAAACATGGAAAAAGCTGGAGGTAAAAGGATTTACAATATTCCTCCAAGGTCCAAGCGCATCACAGAAGTCATTAACCCTACAATATTCAAAGCAAATGTTGAAGGAAACCCCTCTAAGAACAAGGAGCTTCATCAGAACCTCCGAGTTTGGCTGAAGATTATTCTGGGAACAATCCATCATCGTCCAGCCTCCAACTCTTCAGATTATATCAATGCTGATCAGAAATGCATCTTATATTGCATTCAGAAGGGTATTCCGATCAACCTCCCTGTTCTCCTCTTCAGATATCTGAGGGATTCAGTCAGAGAAACGAGGAATAATATGAAGCCCAGATCCTACATTCCTCTGGGAAGATTGCTCTCTGATGTCTTCATTGAGCATGGCTTGGTAGATGCTCTGGAGAAGACCAGATGTATGGATGATCTGGCAATTGATGTGGGAAAGCCTCTGAATGCCAAAAATCTGAGGAGTATGGGAATCATCAAAGACATCAGAGTCAAGCCCACTATGGAAGTGACCTGGGAAGCTCTGAAGGATCAGAGGAAGATGCCTCATGGCCTTGAAAGGTTCTTCAAGAATGAACCCAGAGATGCCATTGCTATCTACCTTCAGGATCGTCTGGATGAAGGCATTGATATTTCTGATTTCCGCCTTGAAGACTGTCTGGACTCCGTAGAAGATTTGGTCAGATACAAAAGAGGTCTTTCTGAGAAGAAGATAGCTGAGGAAGCAAGGAAGGCAAAGAAAGCCAGACTTGGAGAAACCTCTGGCACCAAAGCTTCAGCACCTCTGAATGTCTCTTCTGGTAAGTCTATTCCTCCTGTCTCTTCTGAATCTATAATGGCTTCCTCTAACCCTCTCTCCTCTCAACCAATATATACCACCTCTGAAATACCACCCTCAATCACCAGAACCTCTCAACCTCCACCTGTTCTAAAAATTGCTCGTAATTTCACAACAACCTCTGACCCTAATCAACTATATCACCACAGCTCTTCCTCATCCTCTGAATATGAATCACCCCCTTACCTTTCCCCTTCTTCTGACCAAGAGTTATCTGATCATGAGTCCTCTGATCAAGAACACTCTGACCCAAACTCCCCAACAATAGCTGAAATTTATGCTAAAAATTTCGCTCCACAACCCTCAACACAATCTGAAGTAACCTCACCCCTCCAAACTTCAATTCCACCACAACAAACAACAACCTTACCCTCTGAAACTCAACCATCTGATCCCTTCACCTCTAATATCACTCCACCAATCCTTCCCGCTGTACCTGGACCAGACTCTGACCCTTTAGACCTAAATCCACTATATGCTTCATCCCCTAGTCTTCAACCAGACGCAGATTCTGAACTTCAAGCAGAATCTGAACCTCAACAAACTGAACCTCAACAATCTGAACCTCAACAAACTGAACCTCAACAATCTGAACCTCAACAAACTGAACCTCAACCTCTAAATCTCAGCCCTCAAAACTCTCCACCTCATTCACCTGAACCTGAACCTGAACTTACCATACCTACCCTTGAGGAGGCCATTATACAGGTTGCAGAAGCCTCAGTCCAGAAGATCAAGTCTCTGGCTAAAAACTCTGAAGTTAGTGATGATCCTAAATCTGTTAGGACACACTGGAACAGAGTCATTAGTTGGATGACCTCTGAGTCTTATAGGCTGAAGAGTATCTCTGAACAAGTCCGAAATGGCTACATCAGAGACTCTGAGGAAAGACTCCAAGAGAGACTGGCTAGAGAAGCTGAGGCCAGAAGGTTAGAGGAGGAAAGATTGGCTAGGGAAGCTGAAGAAGAAGCTAAGAGGTTGGAAGAAGAACGCCTGGCAAAGGAAGCAGAACTTCTAAGGATTCAGGAAGCTGAAGCCAAGGCTAAGGCAGATGCAGAAGCCCAAGCTGCTGCTGAAGCTGAAGCTCAGCAGGCTCTGATTCAGGGGGAGTCTTCCTCTGCGATCCCTCTGATTCTTAACACTCTGAAGGAGATCAAGCAAGATCAGCAAGAGATAAAGAAAGATCAGAATGAGCTTCGTGCCAGGATGGACAAGCAAGATGCTCTGAATGAAAACATCCAGAACATGTTTGCCATGTTGCTTCAGAGACTTCCTCAACCTCCAAACCCTTAGGCACTTAGGATTTATTTTTTGTTTGTTTGCCTAAGTGTTTTTGCTTCTGTCCTTCTTTTTAGCTCTGATATTTTGTTGAACCTGATGTTTTTGACTGCTGTTTGCCTTTGTGCTTTTTAATGAAGTGTTTTTCTCTTTATTATTCTTTTTATTTTTTATGCCTTTTTGATTATGCCAAAAAGGGGGAGAAATTATTAAATAGCTCTGATGAAAATTATGTCTAAAACCTTAAGCATTCTGCAACAATTATAGAAATAGTTCTGATATAAATAGCTCTGATTAAATAATAGCTCTGATTAAATAACTCTAACATTAAAATTAAGAAATTGCAGAAAGTTTTCAGAAATCTTATTGCTTGGAAAGCTCTGGTAAGAACTTCTGAACTCCCTAGTACTAACTCAGGGGGAGCTTTTGTCTATCTGATCTAATATTTTTCATGTTTCATCTGATAATTTTATTTGTTTTGTCATCATCAAAAAGGGGGAGATTGTAAGAACAAAAAGTGTTCTACAACAGACTCCATGATTTTGATGATAACAAAGGATGAAACCAAAAATGGCACCCTAACGAAAAGTTTCTAAGTGTGCAGGGTTCTAAAGAAAGAAGAAATAAATCTGATGATGTCATCAGATGCAAAACAAAATCAGATGCAAAATCTCAAGTATCAGAAGCATCTAAAGTGGAATCTCGTTTCAAGAAGCTCTGACTCTGGACAAAACTACAAAGTATCAGAAGCATCTGAACATGAAGTAAAGTCAAGAAGCTCTGAATCTGGACAAAACTACAAGTATCAGAAGCATCTGAACATGAAGTAAAGTCTAGAAGCTCTGACTCTGAACAAATGCCTTCTGTAAAGTCTGAAGTTATCAGCGTCATCTGAACTTTCAAAAGATAACATCAGAAGCTAGTTTCTCCAGATACACAAAGACTCTAATCAGAATTGTTAATCATGATGAAGTAACGTTTAAGCCAAGTTAAAGTTCTGCAAATGGATTTCCTCAATTAGAAAGAGACGTTAATCTCCACTTCCAAGAGAGAAGATACTAATTGTGGTAAGTTGTCACTTCTAAGAGAAAAAGTCTACTGCAGAAGCTATTAATGGAATGGCGTAACTACATCTCAATATCCAACAGATTCAACGCTACTTCAACTCTACTTCAACTCCTATAAATAGAGAAGAAATCTCATTCAGTAACAACGAAGAAATCACTAGCCAAAACTATACTGAAATTATATCACGCTCAAGAAAAACATCTTTGTTCTTCAAAGATTTTCACTAAGCTTTTGCTTATCAAGTGAAAAATTTGTTCTTAAGTTTGTAATATTTGCTTTCTTAGAAGCACTCTAGATTACACATCTTGTATCTTATCTTTATTTGATTTCCTCAAGTGACTCTTTGTAGTCTGTAGACTTGAGAGGACTAAGAGATTTTCTTCTCTCTTAGGGGTTGTTTGTAATCTTTCAAGATTAGTGGATTAAGTCCTTGTTGAAGGCGAAATCACCTTGGCCGGGTGGACTGGAGTAGCTTTGTGTTATAAGCGAACCAGTATAAAATCATTGTGTGATTTCATTTTGCAAAAAGCGCTTATTTTTCAAACAATTCAAACCCCCCCTTTCTTGTTTTTCTCACCTTCAATTATTGGTTGATCCAATCAAGTCTTGTCAATATCAATGGAACTTGGGTGTTGATGAGGTAAAATCCATAATCCACCAAAATGGATGATTGATCTTGACAATGACTTGATTCATCCCTTGAACTTTGTTTGTTTGCCTTGTGTGTGATCCCTTACTTGTGATTGTTGGATTCATGCATTCATGCGCATCATAACATTCATCACACGAAAAATAGCTTCAAGAAACTGAGGTTTTATTTGCAAATATTTTCAGACCATGGATTGTGGACGAAGGAACACTAAAAAGTACAGTTTCAGATGTCCGGATTTGAAAGAGTTAAGGAAGCTATCATCTTTTGTATTAGATCCCTTGGACTTCAAGCAACATCATGGGAAGCTTCTATCTGTGTTGTCTACTGATGTAGTGGAAGGACTCTTGAGTATTTTGGTTCAGTTTTACGACCCTCTCTACTGTTGCTTCACTTTTCCCGATTATCAGCTTGTGCCTACGTTAGAGGAGTATACGCATCTCTTGGGGATACTTGTTTCTGACAAGGTGCCTTTTAGTGTATTAGAAGAGATTCCCAGATCTCATATTATAGCTGAAGCTCTTCATCTGAAGAAGTCTGAGATTGAGGCTCATTGGGTGAAGAAAGGAGGAATCTTTGGGTTGACTTCTGAGTTCCTTATTGGGAAAGCTACCGCCTTTGCTCAAGCTGGTAGTGTGGATGCTTTTGAAGCTATATTTGTGTTTCTCATTTATGGTTTAGCTTTGTTCCCTAACATTGACGATTTTGTTGATGTTAACGCCATTAGAATCTTTTTGATTGGGAATCCTGTGCCTACTTTATTGGGTGTGTAGTGGTAAATTCATGATCATCAAGGTATGGATAAGCTAGATGTCAATAAAACTAGAGTCGCCACCGCACTTTTATTATTTCCAAGGGAAAAGGGAAAAGTACAGACAAAACCCAAAAAATAAGAAGTTTTCGAATCAAAACTAATAAAATGCCAGAGATTACACATAATGGGGTTGGTTACACAAAGGGAAGGTGTTAGCACCCAAAGTGTCCTAGGTACTCTTAGGGAGCCCTTTCTTGTGTGCATATGTGTTTTTGTACAAAATGATGTTTGCAATAAATAGAGTGGAGGGATGAGGAAAGAACTCATTAATTATATTTTTGTGTTTGACAAGACCTTCGGACTTGTGCCTACGTACCAACATAAAAATGAGGGATCAAAACCTCGTAGTTCGTGGTATCAATTTCAAAGTGAGTGGATTACTTTTAACAAAATTTAAATTTAACAAAGGCACAAGAGGCCTAAAATGGTTTGATTAAGTGTTAGTTCTTTTTGGATTTTGAAATTTTAAGTCAAGTATAGTTAAGTTCATTTACAAATTTGATTAAGAAAAAGAGTTTAAAAATGCAATGGCATAAGGCCAAAGTTTCTAATTTGCAAAAATGGTCTAAGTTTAAAAAACAAACACAAGCAAAGAAGATTTTTAAAAGGGAGAGAGATTTGAAATTAAAGAGATGGGGGAGAGATGAAGAGACTAATCCTAAGCACAAATTTAAAAGTTAAGAGTTGAAAAGATCTGACCAATGGGTTACAATCCAATAGACAAGAATGTCATATAGAAACCCAAATTTCCCTTGGACTTTAGAATCAAACAATATTAATACACAAACAGCAAGATGAAGAGCAAGGTATCAAATAAAGATAGCCACATCCAAGCTTAGCAATTCCATGATCTTCTTCGTAATTCCCAAGTATCAGATGAAGTCAGAGATAAACATTAGGCACAGGTGATAACGCGAAAATGTATCGTATTTTTGGCTTCATATGCATTGCTTTTTACTTGATTAATAGTTATTATTACTTAGTATTTTATGTTTATTGCAGGAATTTATCGAATAAAAGGTTTACGAGCAAGCAAAGTGGAAAATAGCAAAAAGGAAAGAAAAAAATAAGAAAATGGAGAAAAATAGAGATAATGGGCCACCACACTAAATGGGCCTGTGGCGCCCATCGCCTGAATGTGTGGCGCCCTCCACATGAACCAAAGAGGGTGGTGGCGCCCGCCACCAAGCATGAAGAGTTTGTGGCGCTCAACCCTAAAATTGTGGTGCTCACCACGGAGTCAAGGACTAGGGTTGTGGCAACCGCCACAACCTAGTCTTCCCTACTATGTCTCCATGATTTTAGCCACGAATCCACTCACCTTTGGCTACAATTTAGGGGAGTGGAAAATGTATAAAGGAGTCTAGTTTTTCAACTAGAGCTCTCTCTTCTTCCAGCTTTCAATAAACGATTAATTTTTTAGTCAGATAGTATTTTCTTTTAGTTTCCTAGGCAGTTTTTCCTACTTTGTAACAGTGATAGTTTCTCTACATCAGGGACTATTGCATTTTATTTTACGCATTTGAATTCAATTGTAACGGTTACTCATTGCCAAAGCCTGTCGATATTATTTTAATTGAAGAATCAAGATTCAGTTCCAGTTCTCAATTTGTAATCCAGGTTTTATTTTGATTGCTATTTTATTTATTTATGTCTTATTTCATGTTTGATTTTCCAAATACCATGTCTGTTACCGGATCTATGTCCGGCTAAACCCTTAGGTATCGGTATGTAAAGACCGTCAAAACGACGAGATTCGTAAATAATTGGTGTTAGTTTTTATAAAACTTATTTTTCCGGTTTTTAGTTTCTTATTTTAATCAAACTGTTTTTCGTACGAGAGTACAAAAGAAACTAAGGTTACGTCAACAAGAACGAGAGTTTGAGATTTTAACTAGATAGCTGAAAAGCATTAATCCTAAACACAACGATGGCGCTTTAGGATTAATTAGACTTTATTCATATTCAAAAATTACTTTTAAATTCAAAATGAGACCGCGAGAGCCAAGCATTCTGGTTCAGGAGTATGGTCAGAGTCAATAAAAACGAGAGTGTGAGACTAAGTCCTTTCTATAAATAATTTCTACTGAAGAATATTTTGACCAATAAGATTACAACAAATATCTATCGAATCCCCGAAGTTTGATGCATTACATGCCGATATCCCTTTATCGCATATCCTTATTAATATTCAATTTACGCTATAGTTATTTCTCTTCATCCCTTCAATCTTAGAATAACCACCAGCTTTAGATTTACATAGTAACATTAGATAACGATAGGTTCGATTATTAGTCCTTGTGGGTGCGATAATCTTTAAAACTACGCGATAGGACTGTGTACTTGCAGTCACGGTTCCCGTAGACTTGCTAAGTAGCGATCAAGTTTTTGGCGCCGTTGTCGGGGACTAATTTAGTCGATATCGTAACTCCAGTGTTGCCCAGTATAGACTAAGGCAAATAATTCTTTTTCCCTTTCTACATTTGTCGAGTGTATGCCAAGTACTCGCTCTCAAAGAGAGAAATTAAAGCTATAGTTCGACGAACCTGAGCGTTATCTTAGATTAGAACGCCGGATACGAGACCTGATACGAGAACATCGTATCAAGCTAAATCTTCCCGACCTTAACATCCCTATTTTTGAATCAGTTATTCAACCAGAGATGGTCGAAGGAGTGCAAAACCGTCCTCTAAAGTACTATGCAATCCCTTCGCAGGATGAACCACATAATAACATTCATGCCCCTGCCATTGAGGCCAATAATTTCGAGCTAAAACCTTCGTTGTTGTCAGCCGTACAACAAAACCAATTTTCAGGTAGTCCCACGGAGGACCCAAACCTACATTTGTCAGTGTTTTTGCAATATGCAGACACAGTGAAAGAGAATGGTGTCAGCCCAGAAGCTATAAGACTATGTCTTTTCCCATTCTCATTAAGAGGTAGAGCTAGAGCTTGGCTCCAGTCTCTACCATCCAACTTTGTCACTACGTGGAACGAGTTGAAGAAAGTCTTCTTAGCCCGATATTTCCCACCTAGTAAGACGGCTATGCTAAGAGCCCAAATAAACAGGTTTAAACAAAAAGATAATGAATCACTTTTTGAAGCTTGGGAGAGATACAAAGACATGATGAGGCTTTGTCCACATCACAGTATAGAATAATGGTTGATCATCCATACCTTTTACAACGGTCTCTTGTACAACACAAGATTGACAATAGACGTTGTAGGAGGTGGCGCACTGATGGATAAACCCTACAATGAGGCCTATCAACTCATCAAAAGTATGGCCCAGAATCATTACCAGTGGGGAAGCGAAAGAACCTCTATGGAGAAACCTCCAACGAAAGGAGGCATGTACGAATTAAGCAGTCTTGACCATGTTAACACCAAGGTAGATGCTCTTACTCAAAATTGCAAGATATGCGGAGTTCCGGGGCATGCCACCCCAGAATGTCAACTCTTGACAAGAACCTCCATAAACCAGGATAACTATGCTCAAGGAAACCCTTACTCAAACACCTATAACCCAGGTTGGAAGAACCATCCTAACTTTTCGTACAAAAACAATAATCCATTGTATGCACCTAACCAAGCACCTGCTGTACCACCAGGATATCATAAAGCTGCCACAAATACTCAAAATGCTCATAGGAAGTCAAACCTAGAAATAATGATGGAAAACTTCATAGCTACCCAAGCCTAAACAAATAAGGATTTCCTAAATCAAAACATACACACTAGTGAGTAAATCAAGCAGATAGTAAACAAGGTAGATGCATTAGCCACCCATAACAAAATGTTGGAAACACAAATTTTGCAAGTGGTTCAATAACAAGCACCTACTGCTGCTCCTGCAAGCATATTTCCTGGACAGCCACAACCAAACCCGAAAGGTCATGCAAATGCTATTATACTACGAAGTGGGACAGAACTGGACGGACCGACCGACCCTAGAATTCAAAACTCATTCATGCACCAAGACCCTGGTAAGGAAACTGAGAAGGAAGACGATCAAGAGGAAGATAAAAACGAGGAGGCCGTAGAGAAAGAAGAACCTTATGTGCCTCCACCACCTTATAAACCCCCTATCCCTTATCCTTAAAGACTTGTTAAATCTAAAAGTGTAGGGCAATTTAAAAAATTCGTAGAGATTCTAAAACAATTGAATATCACAATACCCTTTACAGAAGCCATTACTCAAATGCCCTAGTACGCTAAGTTTCTCAAAGAAATCTTATATAACAAGAAAAAGATAGAAGATAACGAAACCATTACACTTACTGTCGAGTGTAGCGCCACAATACAAAACAATATGCCTCCTAAGCTGAAAGACCCAGGTAGTTTCTCCATACCCTGTGTAATTGGAAAGTTTGTCATAAACAAAGCACTATGCGACTTAAGAGCCAATATTAGTTTAATGCCCTTGTCCATATGCGAAAGGCTAAAAATGGGAGAACTAAGACCTACGAGGATGTCCGTACAACTTGCGGATCGTTCTATTAAATTTCCCGTAGGTATGTTAGAAAATGTTCCGGTACGCATAGAACAATTCTATATTCCTACTGATTTTATAATCATGGATGTAAAAGAGGATTCCACCATCCTTATCATATTAGGAAGACCATTCCTAGCTACAGCCGGAGCTATTATAGATGTTAAGAAAGGCAAGCTAACCTTTGAAGTTGGTGAGGAAAAAGTCGAATTCATTTTGATGCAATTCCTAAAGGCACCAACTATAGACGATACTTGTTGTCTATTAGATGTCATTGACAAATGTATAAGAGAGATGGAGAATGAAAAAACATCATACTCCAAAATACTGAAAATTCCAAGGCCTCCTACTTTTGAAGATGAAAATTTGAGTAAGGAATACCAAGATGACAGCCTAAACGAATGCCTAGCACTAACGTCCGATCATATGCCTTACCCAAAGAAACCAACCCTAGAACTTAAGACGTTACCCAAAAATCTAAGGTACGAATTCCTAGAGACTGAACTTTAGCGACCTGTAATAGTCAATGCAGACTTAGGAAAGATAGAAACTGAAAAGCTTCTACATATTTTGAGAAAATACCCAACTGCTTTAGGCTACAATATCTCAGATCTAAAAGGAATAAGCCCTTCCATATGCATGCATCGCATAATTCTAGAGGAAGACAGTAAGACCTCTAGAGAACTTCAAAGAAGGATAAATTCCATTCTGAGTGATGTAGTAAAGAAATAAGTGCAAAAGCTGTTAGAAGCAGGTATTATCTACCCGATATCCGATAGTCAATGGGTCAACCCAGTACATGTCGTACCAAAGAAGGGAGGCGCCATAGTTGTTAATAATGAAAAAGGAGAATCTATAGCACAAAGAGTGGTTACTGGAAGTAGAATGTGTATTGATTATAGAAAATTAAACAAAGCCACTCGGAAGGATCATTTTCCTTTACCGTTTATCGATCAAATGCTTGAACGATTGGCTAAGCATTCTCACTTCTACTACTTAGACGGTTATTCGGGATTTTTCCAAATTCCTATTCATCCTGACGACCAAGAGAAAATGACCTTCATATGTCCCTATGGTACATTCGCCTACCGACGAATGCCATTCGGACTGTGTAACGCTCCCGCAACATTCCAAAGATGCATGATGTCAATTTTCGCTGATTTTATAGATGACATCATGGAAGTCTTCATGGATGATTTATCTGCATGCGGACAAATCTTTGAAGGCTACTTATCGAATCTTGAAATGATACTAAAAATATGCGTAAAAATGAACCTCGTGCGAAATTGGGAAAAATGCCATTTCATGGTCCGACAAGGGATCGTACTCGAACACATAGTATCCGATAAGGGGATTGAAGTAGACAAGGACAAAATAGAAGTTATAGAAAACCTTCAGCCTCCGAAAACCGTAAGAGAAATACGAAGCTTCTTAGGACACGCCGATTTCTACTGGCGATTCATCAAAGATTTCTCAAAAATCACCAAACCACTGAATGGCTTATTGATGAAAGACGCCGAATTCATCTTTGATGAAAAATTCCTAGTGGCGTTTGAACAACTGAAAACAACTCTTATTACCGCACCTATCATGCAACCGGCCGATTGAAGATTACCCTTTGAAATCATGTGTGACGCTAGTGACTATGCTGTAGGCGCAATCTTAGGACAAAGAAGGGATAAGAAACTTCATGCAATATACTATGCAAGTAGAACCCTAGACCTTGCACAGATGAACTACACAACCAAAGAAAAGAAACTTTTAGCCATAGTGTTCGCTCTGGATAAATTCCGTTCCTACCTAGTAGGAGAAAAGATAATTATCTATACCGACCATGCTGTAACTAGGTACCTGTTAAACAAAAAGGATGCCAAACCAAGACTCTTAAGGTGGATCTTACTATTACAAGAGTTTGACCTAGAAATCAAGGATAAAAGGGGCACTGAAAATGTCGTGGTCGATCACTTGTCAAGAATGGAAGGTATTGAACCTGAACGAGTGTCTATAAATGATGACTTCCCGTGCGAAAGACTCATAGCCCAACTGGAAAGCAATACAACTAAATATGCATTAACCCATAAGGATACCAAAACAAACGAGGTAGTGGAATCAATTTACACCAAAACCACACTACCATGGTACGCTGACTTCGTCAACTACTTAGCAGCTGGGGTGCTTCCACCAGACTAACCTACCAACAAAAGAAAAAATTCTTCCATGATCTTAAACATTATTATTGGGATGAGCCTCTGCTTTTCCAGAGAGGCACCGACGGCATTCTCCGTCGATGTGTCCCCGAAGATGAGGTAGAAAACGTAATCTCTCACTGTCATTCTGCTCCCTAAGGAGGACATGGAAGCACTTCGAAGACTTACGCTAAGATCTTGCAAGTCGGCCTCTTTTGGCCCACTTTGTGGAAAGATATCCACACCGCGATCACAAATTGCAACTGGTGTCAACACACTGGCAACATATCTAGACGCGATGAAATGCCACTTAAAGGCATTTTGGAAGTAGAAGTCTTCGATGTTTGGGGAATCGATTTTATGGGACCTTTCACATCTTCTTTTGGTAACAAGTATATCCTTGTTGCGGTTGATTACGTATCAAAATGGATTAAGGCCATAGCCTCTCCAACAAATGACATACGATTGGTAATTAGACTCTTTAAGCGTATAATTTTCCCTAGATTTGGAGTGCCGAGACTTGTCATCAGTGATGGTGGCTCCCATTTCATTTCAAGGATTTTTGAAAAGCTATTACTGAAATATGGAGTCCGGCACCGTGTAGCAACACCCTATCACCCACAAAGTACTTCTGTTTAACTCCCGCCTCAGACTCTTTCCCGGAAAACTTCGATCTAGGTGGCCCAGTCCCTTTGAAATTACCAATATCTTTCCAAATGGAGCGATAGAGATAAAGGGAAAAACGAGCGAACCATTCATAGTAAACAACCAACGTTTGAAACATTGATAACAATGATTTCATTGCAAATCTAAAGCTTGCAGAACTTCACGCTCATTCAAAAGAATAACACATATCCTATTTCTGTCGAGCTTACGATAATAAACAAAGCACTTGGTGGGAGACAACCCACACTCTATCTTTAACTATTTAATGTAATTACCCAAATTTATAATTATCACTACTGCTTATTTTTCATTCCTTCTTTCTTTCTTATTTCTCATAAAGTTAATCGGTACCTTTCTTTATTATTGACCATTACTAACTTAATGTTGTTATCTACTTGATTTTATCTAGCTACTGACCATCACAATGCAACAAGTAGATTACATGGATATAGTCTTCAGAGGCAGAGCTCAAAGGAGACGTTTTGAGGCTCTAGCTCAGAGAGAAATGACACTAACTTTATACCCTGATGGATACACCATGACCAAATTAGGTATAAGAGACAATGTTATGTTCCTAATTAACCAACTAGGCTGGGACACCTTCGCCATCAAACAAAAATTTAGTTCCTACAGTAGGTTGACTTCAAAATTCCTAAGCTCCCTAGTGTACCTGCCAAACCATGGTATGGGATTTAACAAAGGCCTCATCACCTTTAGGTTGTTCGATAATGACTACCGCTACACCCATAGAGAAATGGCTGAACTCTTAGGATGCCTTAATGGCCCTGATACCTTTACCATTACCCAGGAAGACAGGCTTGTAGACCATCAATTAGATCTCTTTTAGGGTAGCATCACAAGAAACAACCATCTTGAGCCAGACCTTATGCGTTCAGAGAACATTCATAACTCTGTCATTCGTTACTTTCATAAGATCCTAGCTCACACCTTATTTGGAAAGGAACAGAACTAAACCTTTGTGTCCAAAGACGAACTCTTTATAATGTATTGTGCATCATAGGCTTGACCTGTTAACGCCGCTACATTCATGACAGCTAATTTGTACCGTATAGCACAGGAAGACCATGGGCCAATCTCAGTGGGAGGCTTAATGACCATGATAACAAATGCCATGGGATTGAAATACCCACTCGTCAGGGTTATACGACCTATGAACATCCGATTTTGTGTCAACATCGATATCATTAGGAAACTAGGTCCGGATGTGTTTGAATTCCTAATTAACAGCCAAGTAGTACACCTGTTTACCCTGCCAAACCATATGACGAGTGTACATGATAGGAACAACTGGCTCTATGATTTGGATGGACCATCATATGCACCACCTTCTCCTCTAGAGACACCCCAAATCTACGACCACTATGACAATTATCTCTCTGACGCTGAATCACACGCCCCAGTTATACCTGCTGCACCTCTCACCGATTATGCTGCTACCGTCGAAGTTGTTCAGACAAACGTCGCCAATCTGAGAGGCGAGCTGAGCATCATGCGCGTGGAATTCCACGACTTTATGGATGTAGTGACAGAGAACCTGGATCACATATACCAGCACTTCTACTCGTTCGCTCCTCCTACCAGCAGTCGCCGTAATGGCTAATTTTATTGGAATATTACCGATTCACTGACATTTATTTTATTTTCTTGTTTGGAATTTTATTGTTATTTGTTTTTACACATTGGGAATTTATTTAATTACTTCATTTCTTTTTATTCCAATAGACGAATTATATCATCTTTTCCCGTCTACTCCATTCTTTTATTCTTCAATTTTGCGTTTTAATTTAATTTAACTATATCATGTTTATTATTTCTACCTATATATTATGTTGGTTCTCTTCTAACTAGTTATTAAACCATTATTCCATGCCGGTAAACTAAAATTCAAATGAAAATTATGGTCAAAGCAATAAACTGGCACACACATGGGAGCAGACCACACTGCATGTGACGCCTGCCACACACAGCTGTGGCGTACATGTGAGGAATGTGGCGTCCGCCACAATCCCTAGTGGCACCCGCCACGAGCTTGAAAAGTGGTGCCAGCCACTACACCAGCCTTTCACATGTACGCCGCTACTAATTGTCACATCAAATCACTTAATTGGTTTGTCCCTTGCTTGCTTGACGATGCCTTAAAACCTTTTCAACCATTTTCAAAATTCTTTGAACAAGGCATTGAATACCGTAAATGAAATTTATTTCATCAATAAATTTCCAACCACCATCACCTCTATATAAACCACCAACATAACCTCAACAAACCACACCTATCATAAGCATAATTCTCCTCTCTCTTGCTCTATTCTTACCACATTACAGAAGAAGTGTAAAATTCATCATGACACAGATGAGGGAATACGAAATAGTGTTCAAAAATGGCGAGCCAGGTGAATTACAGGAAGAGACGTACACGTCTCTAAGCACAAGAAAGATCGAATCAACAAGGTATGCCGATGAACCCTGTTTATTTGCCTTAGGAATTTTAGATAGTGTTAACTATATGCTGGACACTTTAAACTTAAATCATTTCCTATCTTTTAAGGACCCTGTCTATGCTCAATTAACGCTAGAATTTCTAAGTTCGTTAATTTTTAGTCTCACACCCAACACAAACTGCTCCAGTGGGACTGTCCAGTTTCGTTTATTCAACGTCGAATATGCCATTACATTTTCCCAACTAACGGACCTGCTATATTTCCCCCATGGGGATAGCGTAGTAAGTGAGGTCCCAGATATTGAGGGTTGACAATGCGCCTTCCAACCATTTTGGAGTGCAATAACCGGTACAGTAACCCATAGTTTTAAGGGAAGCAGAACCACTTTAATTCACAACCCGGCTATTCGATATTTCCGACAAATATTGGCATCCACCATTTTTGGCCGAGCAAATTCTAACAAGGTGAACGAAAAAGAACTCTTTTATTTGTTCGCCACATTTTTGCCACAAAAGGTGAATACCGTCCCTTTTATGCTATCTCACATGCATACCATTGTCAATGCGAAGATAGGGCTGATTATTTTTGGAGGTTTAATAACCTCCATAGCCAAAGTCCTAGGACTCGAAGAAAAATTCTCCAGGCTAAACCCGCTCCCGCATCATGCCATTGACATAGACATGACAAGGAGCATGAAATTAGTAAAACGAAGGGGAGACAAAAAATTTAATTTAATAATTGCAAATAATGTCTTATAATATTTCATCCTCCTAAATCCAAATCTCACAGATGTGTGTAACCCGGATAATTATTGTTATATTAATGATTCAGTGCCCAACCAAGTCCCCGCGCATATTCCTGAGAATGTAGCTGCCGGCGGGGACACCGATGAGGATCACATTCTGGAGCAAACTGCTCCCGCTACTGACCCACACACCACACACATGTCATCGGAAAATGTTGCAGGTACATCCTACAACCAAAAACCCAGAAGAAGAAATGTGGCACCAGCCACTCTTGATGAGATCTATGCTGAACTGTTGTGACGTAGCGAACTAGACGCTCAGTGTTGTAGCGGGAAATTCATGATCATCAAGCTATTGACAAGCTAGAGATCAAATAACAAGAGCTGCCACTGCGCTTTTATTGTTTCCAAGGGAAAAGGGAAAAAGTATGAACAATACCCAAAAGTAAGAAGTTTTTAAATCAAAACTAATAAAAAGTCAGAGATCACAGGTAAGGGGGTTGGTTACACAGAGGGAAGGTGTTAGCACCCAAAGTGTCCTAGGTACTCCTAGGGAGCCCTTTTTGTGTGCATATGTATTTTGTACAAAGTGATGTTTACAAACAAATAGAATTGGGGGATGAGAAAATAATTCATTAATTATATTTTTGTGTTTGACAAGACCTTCGATCTTGTGCCTACGTACCAACATAAAAATGAGGGATCAAAACCTCGTAGTTCGTGATACAAATTTCAAAATGGATGCATTGCTTTTAACAAAAATTAAGTTTAAAAGGCACAAAGGCCTAAAATGATTTGAATGAGTTAGTTCTTTTTTAGCTTTTTGAAAGTTTAAGTCAAGTATAGTTAAGTTCATTTACAAGTTTGATTCAAGAAAAGAAGTTTGAAAATGCAATGGCATAAGGCCAAAGTTTCTATCTTTTTGCAAAAATGGTCAAAGTTTAGAACAAAAGTAGTTCACACAAAGAAGATTTTGAAAATAATGGAGAGAGAGATTTTTGAAATTAAAGAAATGGGGAGAAGATGAAGAAACTATCCTATGTACAAAATTAAAATTTTAGAGTTGAAAAGATCTGACCAAATGGGTAGCAATCCAATAGACAAGAATGTCAATAGAAACCCAGAATTCCCTTGGACTTTTAGAATCAAGCAACACACAAATGCACAATTATATTATCTTGAAGAGCAAGGCATCAAATAAAGATGGTCATATCCAAGCTTATCCATTCCATGATCTTTTCCCAAATAGCCCATGTAACAGATGAATTCCACAAGTCACAGGTTCAAAATAACAGCTTCACAATGACCATGTTGCAGATAAACTTAGAGAGGTCTTCAAAGATATATCAGAGGAAGTTCAAATTGCAAGCACTTGGTTCTCAACAAATTGGCATTGGCCAATTCCTTTAGCATAGGAAGGTTGCCTAGATTCTAAGTCCATTTGTCCAAGATCAAGCCAACAGTCCACTCAAAAAGTTTTTAGGGTTTTTGTTGTTATTATGTACATTAAAGGTCAAAGACCACACAAACAAGCAAAGTATACACAAACAAAATATATCACATAATATGGTCCAAATGGACAAAGTGAAAATTGCATTAACATAAATAATTAGAATGATATGAACAATGACAAATGAAATAGAGTGCTAAAAGTAAATTGCATTAAAGTAAAGGCTTGAAATTAAAAGTTAGTAGTTAATAGGTTAGAAGTTAGTATTGTTTTGATTTTGCTTTTCATCTTAAGACATTCTTTGGAGAATACTCAACCCACTTATCACAAGCATGAATCCTTGAGCCAAAACATCTTCCAAAGGAAGGAAAGAAGGCCAAGTTTCCACATAATACCATGAAAGAGGGGAGACTTACAATCTCACTAACTATAATGCTTATGCCTTTTATGTTACAAATTTAGCGCTATGTTAAGCAATCGTAATTGGACTTACGTAAAAGTCACAACTATTTGAGGTCGGGCAATAAAATTTTGGTGTTAATGCATGTTAAAGACATAGTATAATGGACTATGCTCGTGAAACATACCACACACAGAAAGAATATGCAAAAGGTGTGGCCTAATCTCATCCATACTCATGTCAATTTTTCAATCAACTAGCATTAGGACTTTGAGATGTCATAGGCCACATGGAATGAATGAATGAATGAAGAAAGGGAATAAGATGAAGTGGGAGGGGAATGGATCAAATCACAAATTGGTCAAAGGAGGACTTTTACCAAATTAATATCATCCATTCATTTTGGGAGATTGAATGTACATTCCATTAATCCCCTAAATCCAATGATATTAACTTGACAAAGTCAAATCAACCTTGACCAAGGCCCAACAACAAGAGTTAAACATAAACAAGTCATCACAATTGGTCAACAAATTTGTTTGGCATTTATTCAAATTAAAAATACTAAAATAGTGCATTTAAATTAAATATGGTTTGTCCAATTCCTAAAATCTCATCAAAACACCAAAGAAATGGCCATGAGATTTATCATAGGTCAAACAAGGTCAAAGGACCTTGGATAAAAAATTTCATAATTTTTGGACATTTAAAAATATTTTTAAACAATTAAAAACAAATGCAAAATCAATTAATTCATGAAAAATATTAATAGTGATCCAAAAAAATAATTTTAATTCAAAATATGAAAGAGAAAAATATTTGAAATTTTTTGGTGGAAGTCCCATATTTTTTGGATCAATATTGAATTTAATATGATCTATTGAAAATAATGCAATTAAAATAAAAATTAAAATATCAGAAAAAACGTGGACCACTTGATCTCCCTCATTAATTGAGGTGATAGATCAAGTGGCCAGAAACACGCGTTTCACCATGGTCTCAAGTCAGCGTGCCACAACATTGGTATTTAAAACGCACGATCCAGATTAAAACAAATCAAGAGGATCATGTGGCTGTGAGACATGCCAGCGCATGGCTGGAGCTATAGCTCCGGTCTTCTTCTCCGGTGGACCTCACCGGACTGGTCCACCATCAACCATCACCAAAATTAAAAACAAGGACATGATTTCAAAGTAAAAATGGCACTGAGCTCAAATCTGGCCTCAATTCACTCTAACTCCAAGTATATTGAGAGATACATGGAGTTGAAATTTGAGGTACATGAACTGAGTTGCTTTGATTTGGCCTCAAAGCAACTCAATCTTCTTGCCTACATTGGTAGGATTTCAGACAACCCAAGAATCAATAGAATTGAGCAAGAATTTGAGAGAATCGAAGAGTTCAAAATTTCTGGAAAATACCTTCAATGGAGGTCTGGATTCAACTGATCTTGATCTTGCTTGTGCTTGATCTCACTCCACTTGCTTGCAGAAGGAGGATTGGATGTTTAAAAGGTTGTGGATTCCTGGAGATTTGAATTTCAAAACAGTGGAAATTCAACCTCAAATTCAAAAAATTTCTCAGGCTTATCCTTTGCAAAGTGAGGGTTTGAGATGGGGGATCTCAAAGCTGGCGCGAATGTGTGTGAAATTCTGAGCAATTGAGGCTCTATTTATAGCTGAAATCATTGATATTTGCACACTTGAAATCACTTTCCAAATTTGGTCATTGATGATGCATGGGTGCATGGGCGCGCATAGGCCCATAAAATCATTGCCATAAGTCCACAAATGAATGTTGGATAGTCTGAATTCAGCTTGGATTGCAAGGTAAGTATGCATTTGGATTTGAAGTTTGATCCTTGCCAAGTGATGTCACCATGTTTATGCCATGTGCAGCCTATGCATTCCTTGTCCAAAATGAATGAATTTGAGCTCTTTGGAAAGGTGAGATCAAGATGAACAAATTTCATGTTCAACACTTTTTCATTTGGAGCTTATAACTTGGAGAAATTTGAGGTGGAATTTTGGAAATTTTTGACATATCAAAATTTTTCTAAGTGTCAAGCCATATGTCTCAATATTCCACCTTGCTTAACTTTTTACATGAGCTTCAAATGAGAAAAGTGTCTTCATTAACATTGTAGCTATCTCAAAGACCTTCAAAATGGTCACCAATTTCATGTAATTTGGATTTTAAATGATAGAGTTATGCATTTTTGAATTTTGGAAAAATCACTTGGTCAATGGTATAGGTCAAAAGTGACCTATAATGTAACCTTATATCACATGCTCAAAAAAGTTGAATTAGCTCCCACTCCAAACATCAAAGTTGAAGTAGACATATTGAATTTGATTGTGAAACTTGTAAATATTTCATCTCATAAAAATTGAGCAAGTTATGGCCTTGGGAAGTTGACTTTCAAATTAGGGTTTAAACAAAATGACCTATAATGTTTCAACATAGAAAATGATTTTCCAAGAAAAACTAGCTCTAGGTCTCAACATGAAAGTTGTTTGGAATGTCATTTAGAGTAAGTTTTATCTTGGAATCATTTTCATATGGTCAAAAATGTAGGAGATAGGGTCTAGGGAGACCTAGTTTTGATAAGATGAATCCATCTGGCCAACCACCACCAACCAACTTGCTAACTTCCAATTCTCTTGACTTTCCTGGCTTATGGTAGATCATATATGCATAATATGATGAATTTTGAAGTGTCCCTTGAGAAATTTGATCAATTTGTGAGATAGCTTATTGGAGAAGTTACTCAAGATACCTAGTCAAACTAGGGTTTCCAAGGCAAATCACCCTCAAACTCTTGAAGAAAACTTGATCAATATAATATATAGAGAACATTGGGACTCATATATGATGTTAATAACCATTCTTGAATCAATTCTTGGTTGTGATCTTTGTTCATGAGGGTCTCAAATCCTAGATGTGAACTTGATGAATAAATGGAATCATGCCCTTCCTCCAAAAGAGTTAGGCAAATGCAAAGACATATTTTTGGTATTTTGGTTAGTGAAATGATAAAATATAAGTATGATACAATCACAAAATGCTTGGTGATCTCTCCCAAAACAAACCCAATGAAAAGGGGTAAGGAGGATGCTAAGGTATGATCCCAATGCTAATGCTTATGATGGAATTGCATGAGGGATCTTAGGGTCAAAATTGGGGTCTTACAGCTGCCCCTATTTAAGGACATTCTAACTGAGGAGGTGAAGGTTAAAATCTGCGGCTTGACTCAGTAGAATGGGCTTAAATAAAAACATAGAGAAACAAATTTTGGTTCCTAAGAGACCTCATGATGCATATGACATGAATGAAAAAGTTAATGCTCTGTGGGGAAATATTGCCACAAAGGAAAAAGAAATCAGAGAGACCAAAAATCCGCAGGAGCACAATGCATTCCGTAAGGAAAACTCGCTGGGGAGACAGAGACTCTGGGGAAAAAGGAGTTATGCGTAAGCCAGGCTACGACTTAAAACTACTGGGGGACTCGAGGGATTCCATACAAACATGGAAAAGACTCAGTTGGGGAGCTAAAAACATCTGCAGGGGATACGAGTAAGTCAGGATAAAACTAAAGTTCTTGAATCATGCAGGGAAAACAATTTCACTAAGGAAATGCGTACTCAACTCAACTGGGGAAGAAATAATCTTCAACACAGGAGGAGCAAAAATCTATTATCTATTACCCGTTACTGGGTGAAGAGATAATAAAGATCTGACAGAAAGGACATTCGTCATCGGTTAGGATGAACATATCAAGGATGACTCATTGAGGACCACCAGGAGGGAGTATTCATTATCGGTTACTGGGTAAGAATAGCCTTCCTGGGGAAAACTGCAGAAAATAGAATTTATAACTACCAGTTACTGGGCAGAAGACCAAGGATGAGAATATATGTCATCGGTTAGGATGAACATATCAAGGATAAACTCGACAGGGAAGAAAATCCGTCATCGGTTGAGATGAACATATCAAGGATAGACTTGCCTGGAAATGTCAAGGAGGATACCCGTCATCGATTAGGATGAACATATCAAGGATATACCAACTGAACAAAAAGGGTAGGAATTGCATCTATCGAAAGCTGGATAGAAAACCGTCGAAGAGAAAATCCGTCATCGGTTAGGATGAACATATCAAGGATAGACTCCGCGAGGGGACAAAGTAGGATTTACAACTACCGGTTACTAGGTAGAAGACCATGAAGAGAAGAAAACCCATCATCGGTTAAGATGAATATATCAAGGATTAACTCTCTGAGGAACAAAATAGGGATTACAACTACCTTTTTACTGGCTAGAATACCAAGGATGAGAATATCCATCACTGGTTAAAGTGAACATATCAAGGATAGACTCAGGAAGGGGAAGGAAAGATATCTGTCACCGGTTAGGATGAACATATCAAGGATATACTTCCTGGGGAATAGATCCACTGGGGACTCTACTGAGGAGAAAAAAGGGTACTTTTGTCGGGTATTGGGCAAGAAGTAACAAACTGCAAACTAAGAAGAATATTACCAGTTACTGGGTAGTTGAAGTGGACATCTTGAATTTGATTGTGAAACTTGGAAATCTTTCATCTCATAAAAATTGAGCAAGTTATGGCCTTGGGAAGTTGACTTCCAAATTAGGGTTTAGACAAAATGACCTATAATGTTTCAACATAGAAAATGATTTTCCAAGAAAAACTAGATCTAGGTCTAAACATGAAAGTTGTTTGGAATGTTATTTAGAGTAACTTTTCTCTTGGAATAATTTTCATATGGTGAAAATTGTAGGAGATAGGGTCTAGGGGGACCCAGTTTTGATCAGATGAATTCATCTGGCCAACCACCATCAACCAACTTGCTATCCTTCAATTCTTTTGACTTTATTGGCTCATGGTATATCATATATGCATAAGATGATGAATTTTGAAGTGTCCCTTGAGAGATTTGATCAATTGGTGAGATATCTTATTGGAGAAGTTACTCAAGATACCCAGTCAAACTAGGGTTTCCAAGGCAAATCACCTCCAAACTCTTGAAGAAAACTTGATCAAAATAACATGTAGGACTCAATGGAACTCATATATGATGCTCATAACCATTCTTGGATCAATTCATGGTTGTGCTCTTTGTCATGAGGGTCTCAAACCCTAGATATGAACTTGATGAATCAATGTGATCATGCCCTACCTACAAAAGAGTTAGGCAAATGGAAAGACATATTTTTGGTATTTTGATTAGTAAAATGATAATATACAAGTTTGATACAATCACAAAGTGCTTGGTGATCTCTCTCAAAAGAAACCCAATGAAGGAGGGGTAAGGAGGATGCCAAGGTATGATCCCAATGTTAATGCTCATGATGAAATTGCATGAGGGATCTTAGGGTCAAAATTGGGGTCTTACACAATCCAGATAATTGACTGGGGAGGAAACTAAAATAATAATCATCCACGAGGAAATAACTCAGTGGGGAATGAGAAAGGTTTAAACACTTTCTGCTTAAGGGGCTGACACTCTACAATTGAAGGAGGACAGACGCACCGAATCTGCATGGGGAATTGATATCGCCGAAGCAGGGAATCAAAATAAAGGAATCAAAATGAGATAAAATGCTTAATGAAATATTTGGTGCATGAATATGTATGTATATGATTATGCCGACAAAACCATCACAAAGGATACAAACATCACAAATTTGAGTCATCACTGCAACACTCGGCTAATCTCAACAAGATGGAAACACCAACTGGAGAAAAATGTTGGGGATGAATATAAATCATCTGGCTCTAAATATCTCAATCCTGGTTGGGGAATGAAAAAAGATTTGCTAAGGATCCAAATTGTCAACTCTACGGGGAATTTTAGGTCAACACCATGTCAAATGGGAGACAACCTCGCAGGGGACCAAATAAAATCCTACTTAGAATCAATACTGCCATATCTGAAGATGAACTCCACCAGGGAGCACAAGAGATAAAACTCTGTACGGAGGATCTAGGCAAATTGCTGAGGAGGTGAACCTACAACTCAGTACGGAGGATCTCAGACTACTGTTGATATTCCTTGCTGAAATCGATTGTTCTTAAAGTAATTGCTTTTATATTCTAAAAAAATGATTTTAATTTATTAATTCCTTTCAAAATTATCATCAGAAAAATCCAATTTTATTTAGCTGAAAATGAATAAGAGCATAAACAATTGGATAAAAGCTCAACTTTATTTAATAGAATGGTAGTCTGTAAATGACAAGACTCCATAGATTTTTTTACAAAGTTGAAAATGGTAATTTATATGGAAAAGGGCTACATTGAATACAATGATTACTACTCTCCCCACCAACTTCAATATCCATTGTGCTCTTGTCTTTGGTTGAAAATGACGAATCAGACCCAAATGACTTGCTAAAAACTGCCTTCATGATTAGGACCAACTGAATGCAGTTACTTGCCATAATCCGTAATTTTTTGCCTAGATTGCCCCAAGGTGGGGTACTCAATCTGCCGAGATAATTTTCTGTTTTATGTCTCTAACTTTTTCCTGGATCTCCCTTTCGAGTTTTCAATCCACCGAGACGCTCATTTTTGCCTAAGCCGCCCTTTCGGGTTTTTAACTTAGTGAGTTGTTCTTTTCCTTTTAGGCGAAGTATTTCTTGACTGCATCGGTGTTCACAGGACGAGTGAACTTTTCACCATCCATAGTTGTAAGAATCAAATCACCGTATGAAAAGACTCTCTTAACAACATATGGGCCTTCATAATTAGGAGTCCATTTTCCCCTAGCATCAGGTTTAAAAGATAGAATTTTCTTGAGCACAAGGTCACCTTCTCTAAACACACGAGGCCTAACCTTATTATCAAAAGCTTTCTTCATTCTCTGTTGATATAACTGACCATGACACATGGCAGTCAATCTTTTCTCTTCAATTAAATTCAACTGATAATATCTGGTCTGGCACCATTCAGCTTCAGTCAACTTGGCTTCCATTAAGACACACAATGATGGGATCTCAACCTCTATTAGGAGCACAACTTCCATGCCATAAACAAGAGAGAAAGGGGTTGCCCCTGTTGAAGTGCGGATGGATGTACGGTATCCATGCAAAGAAAATGGGAGCATATCATGCCAATCTTTATATGTCATAACCATCTTCTGAGTGATCTTCTTAATGTTCTTGTTTGCAGCTTCAACAACCTCATTCATCTTGGGTCTGTAGGGAGAAGAATTATGATGTGCAAGCTTGAATTCTTTACAAAAAGCTTCCACCATATTATTGTTTAAGTTAGATCCATTATCAATAATGATCTTACTCGGCACACCATAACGGCATATAATCTGATTCTTGATAAACCTCACAATAACTTGCTTGGTTACATTTGCATACGATGCCGCTTCAACCCACTTTGTGAAGTAGTCGATAGCCACCAAAATGAAATGATGTCCATTCGAAACTTTGGGCTCAATCATTCCAATCATATCAATCCCCCACATGGAGAAGAGCCATGGAGAGGAAATGGCGTTCAACAGTGTCGGAGGAATATGAATCTTATCTGCATAAATTTGACACTTGTGGCATTTTTTCACAAACTTGCAACAATCATATTCCATTGTCAGCCAATAGTAACCTGCTCTCAACATCTTCTTTTCCATAGCATTTCCATTTGAATAGGTACCAAAGGACCTTTCATGGACTTTAGTTATCAACATGTCTGCTTCGTGTCTATCCACGTATATGAGCAAAACCATATTGAAGTTTCTTTTGTAAATCACATCACCATTTAGGTAGAAGTTTCCAGCTAATCTTCTCAAAGTCTTCTTATCTTTCAAAGATGCCCCAGACGGGTAAATCTGACTTTGGAGGAAACATTTGATATCAAAATACCATGGCTTTTCATCTTTGACTTCTTCAATAACAAACACATGAGTTGGCCTATCAAGATGCATCACAGTCAAATTGGGAACTTCATTCCAAAATTTCACCACAATCATTGAAGCCAACGTTGCAAGAGCATCTGCCATCCGGTTTTCATCTCGAGGGATATGATGAAACTCAACCTTTGTAAAGAAAGTTGATATCCTCCTCGCATAATCTCTATATGGTATCAAACAGGTTTGATTCGTCTCCCATTCACCTTTGATCTGATTCACCACCAAAGTCGAATCTCCATAGACGTCTAGATATTTTATTCTGAGATCAATGGCCTCTTCAAGCTCCATAATGCAAGCTTCATACTCAGCCATATTGTTTGTACATTTGAAGGTCAACCTAGCTGTAAACGGAAAACGAGTGCCTTGAGGAGTAATAATAAATGCCACAATGCCATTACCATAGGAATTAACAGCTCCGTTAAATACCATGCCCCAACAGGAACTAGGTTCTGGCCCTTCTTCAAGAAATGGTTCATCACAATATTTCATCTTCAAGTACAAAATCTCTTCGTCAGGAAAATCATACTCTACTAACTGGTAATCTTCAATTGGTTGGTGAGCCAAATGGTCAGCCAAGACATTACCTTTAATCGCTTTTTGAGATCAGTATTCAATATCATACTCGAATAACAACATCTGCCAACGAGCAATTCTCCCAGTTAAAGCAGGCTTCTCAAAAATATACTTGATTGGATCCATTTTGGATATCAACCAAGTAGTATGATTCATCGTATACTGGCGCAGACGCTTAGCAGCCAAAGCCAATGCGCAACAAGTCTTTTCCAGCATAGAATACCAAGTCTTGCAGTCGGTGAACTTATTACTGAGGTAGTAAATTGCATATTCTTTCTTCCAAGATTCGTCTTGATGTCCTAGAACACAACGCATACTCTCATCAAGCACAGTCAAATACATGATAAATGGTCTTCCTTCAACAGGCGGAGACATAATCGGAGGCTCAAGCAAATACTCTTTGATATTGTCAAAAGCTTTCTGGCAATCTTCGGTCCAATCATAAGACTGATCTTTCTGGAGAAGCTTGAATATAGGCACACATGTGGCAATTATATGCGATATAAATCTTGAGATATAATTCAAGCGGATGAGAAAACCTCTGACTTGCTTCTCAGTTTTGGGCGCAGGCATTTCTTGTATTACTTTGACCTTGGCATGGTCAACTTCAATACCCTTCTCACTAACAATAAAGCCCAACAACTTACCAGAACGAACACAAAAAGTACACTTATTGAGATTTAAGCGGAGTTTATACTTCCTCAAACGCTGGAATAACTTCAACAAATGCTCAACATGTTCTTCTTCATCACTTGATTTGGCAATCACATCATCAACATAAACTTCAATCTCTTTATGCATCATATCATGAAAAAGAGTAGTCATAGCTCTCTGGTACATTGCACCAGCATTCTTTAAACCGAAAGGCATCACTCTAAAATAGAATGTTCCTCAGGGTGTAATTAATATGGTCTTCTCCATATCTTCAGGTGCCATCTTGATCTGATTATAACCGGAAAATCTGTCCATAAACGAAAAGACTTTAAATTTAGTTGTATTGTCTACCAACTGTCAATGTGTGGCAGAGGAAAATCATCTTTCGGACTAGCGTTGTTCAAATCTCTATAATCAACACACATGCGGACTTTCCCATCTTTCTTAGGAACAGGCACAATGTTGGCCACCCACTACGAATGCTCGGAGGTTACAAGAAAACCAACATCAATCTATTTTTGCACTTCCTCTTTAATCTTAACTGCCATATCAGGATGAGTTCTCCTCAACTTCTGCTTGACCAGCGAGCATTCTGGTTTCAACGACAATCTATGCTCCACAATCTCAGAATCTAACCCAGGCATGTCTTGATAGGACCAAGCAAACACATCTGAATATTCTCGAAGAAGATCAATCAACCCCTTATTAGCTTTTGGACACAGTTGAGACCCAATCTTGACTTCCTTCACATCATCCTCGGAACCCAAGTTGATTAGTTCAACCTGTTCTTCAAATGGCTGAATGGCTTTTTCCTCATGCTCAAGTAAATGAGATAACTCATCAAATACTTCTTCATCATCAGTCTCTTCCTCGGCTTCAAACACAGGGAAATCAAAGTTTGGAGAGGGAGTAGGATCATTGTATTCAATGGGTTTGAGAACCAACCTGCATAATGATTTGATATTTGGATTTTAGAGAAGTGGATTGTGACCAAATATTATGCAGGTGGAAGATTATTATTTATTTATGTTTTTTGTGATTACCATTTTTAGAAAAACAAAAAGTAAAAACAAAATATCATAGATGTGGATGAATAAAATCATATTTTATTGATGATAATAGGAATCCCCAACAATGTTCACTTCTCCCTTAGGCATAGGAGAAGGATTTTTCTTTAAAATGAAAAACAAATTACTTAGATCAATGGATAACAGTAGGAACATCAATAGAAACCCAATTGTTGCAAATCTGGTCATGCGTCACAAAGTTGGCGCAAGCTTCGTCTTCATCACCATCATCCTCAATCATGGCAACTGAGTGTTGATCATTCCCATGAATGAGCCCTCCACTGCGGAAACTTGGTTACACATCTTCAGTTTTGACATTGAACGGCCCTGGTTGAAATCCCAATCCATCCATATTCTTGTTCTCAGCAATCTCTACCATACGGCCCCATCGATCAATGTTGTCAGCCTCGATAGCCTTTTGTGCATCCTTTAGAGAGGACATAGGTGCCCCAATTTTATTCTCCTCAACAATAGACAAGGCTTAGAACGGCGTTCCAACCTCCTCCTCAGCATCAACATAAGAAAAGGATGAAAAATGGATCACCAATAATGCCTTCTCTCCACCAACAACGACAAGCTTGATGTTCTTCACAAATTTTAGCTTTTGGTGTAGAGTAGACGTCACTGCTCCTGCCTCATGAATCCATGGCCTTCCCAATAAACAACTGTAGGTCGGGTGGATATCCATTACCTAGAAGGTTATCTGGAAATCACTCGGACATATCTTCACTAGAAGGTCCACTTCACTAATGACGGTTTTAAGAGAACCATCAAACGCCTTAACAATCACACCACTGTATCTCATTGAGGCGCCTTGATAAGAAAGCCTTGACAATGTTGACTTTGGAAGCACATTCAAAGATGACCTAGTGTCAACCAACACATTGGACATAGCGTCCTTTTTGTAGTTCATAGAAATATGTAGCGCCAAATTGTGATTTCTACCGTCCTTAGGAAGCTCTTCATCATAAAAACTCAAAGTATTGCAAGAAGTAATATTGGCAACAATATAGTCAAACTAATCCACAATAACATCATGCTCAACGTAAGCCTGCTCGAGCACTTTCTGCAATGCCTCCGTATGTGCCTCAAAGTTCATCAATAGTGACAGCATGAAGATCTTTGATGGGATTTTGAGTAACTACTCCACCACATTAAACTCACTTCTTTTTATTAACTTTAGAACTTCATCATCATCACTAGCCTTCAGTTTGCTGGATTCACCAGACTGACACACTGAAGTGCTAACCGGATTCGCTACTGGAATCTCTGCCTTCTTATTGGCTACAGCATCTTCTACCTCTTTTGAAAAAACCGGACCAAATACACGACCACTATGGGTCACCTTTGTGATGTCAGCAATATTTACCACATATTCTGCAACTGGTAAAGGAACCTCTTTACCATTTTCCACCATTGTGGCATTGTACTGATAAGGCACAACTTTATCAGATGCATACGGAACACGGCCCGCTAACCGTATAACCAACGACAATACCGATCTATTAACATTATTGTTGTTGTTTCTAGCAAACTAAATAACTACTCGCTCAGGGGTCTTGAACACTGACACAATTACATTCACATCATCTATATCCTTCGACTGTTGAATCTGGATTACATTCTCATCCATCAACTTCTGGATATCTCTCTTGATAATCATACACCCACGGGGGTTCACACTATAGATTGCACAACCATCATGGTCCTGCTCACAGTCACTGATCAAACAGAAGGTCCTATGCATTTCTACCAACGACCTACGGATATGTCTTACATCGAATACTCGGAAATTCCCTGGACAGTCGTCCACCATGTTGACAGTAGCATTACCATGAGCAGGCAACAAATTAGCTTTCACATTAGGTGCTCTGTCCTCAAAGGACACCATCCCATTTTTCACAAGCTTTTGTACTTCATACTTCAACGGATAACAGTTCTCTATGTCGTGGCCAGGGGCTCCTTGGTGAAAAGCACAACGAAGTTCAGGTTTGAACCACCATGGAAGTGGCTCAGGAATCTGTGGAGGATTTCTGGGTTAAATGAGGTTCTTGAGAACCAAGGATGGATATAATTCTGCATATGACATAGGAATAGGGTCAAAGGATACCTTCTTCCTCTCAAAGCTTCATTGATGATTATTCTTGTTGTTATTGTTGTAGTTGGTTCTTTGTTTCAGTTGTTGTTAATGTTGTTGTTACTGAACTGGAACAGATTGATTGTTGCAATTGTTGGAAAAAACTAGAATCACTGAAGAAACTTGATGTTGATGTTGACGAGGTTGAGAACTCTTCCTGACATGAGGCCTCCTCTGCCTCCCCATAATTACTGAATTAGTTTCTCCCTCCTTCCTCTTGGAGAAACTAGCCCCATACTTATTGCTAGACGATGCTTCTTCTTTGGACAGACGTCCTTCACGGACTCCCTCTTCTAACCTCATCCACATATTTACCATTTCGGTAAAGTCATTGGGGGCACTGGAAATCCTACGTTCATAATAAAACAAACTCAGCGTCTTTAAGAAGATCTTTGTGATTTCTTTCTCTTCCAATGATGGACTTATCTGGGTAGTAAGCTCTCTCCACCTCTGGGCATACTCCTTGAATGTATCCTTATCTTTCTGAGACATAGACCTCAGCTAGTCTCTATCAGGCTTCATATCAACATTGTACTTATACTGCTTAACAAAGGCTTCACCCAAGTCATTGAAAGTACGGACATGTGCACTGTCTAGACCCATATACCATCTCAAAGCAGCATCAATTAAACTGTCTTGGAAATAATGAAATAGCAACTGATCATTATCGGTTTGAGTAGACATCTTTCTGGCATACATCACAATGTGGCTTAGCGGACAAGTGTTTCCTTTATACTTTTCAAAGTCAGGGACCTTGAACTTCATCGGGATGTTCACATTAGGCACTAGGCATAGCTCGGCAGCATTTTTCCCAAACAAGTCCTTTCCTCTGAGAGTCTTCAACTCTTTACACAGCTCGAGGAACTGATCCTTCATTTCGTCCATTTTCTCATATACATTTGGGCCCTCAGATGGGTCAGAATGGTTGATGATGTCCTCAACACGAGGCAAAGTGTGAACAACTGGAGGTGGCACTGACATGACCGGGCTAGATATCGGCAGAGAAACAAAAGGTGGTGCATACCCTTCAGGCATAAAGTTTGATGGCATTCCCCAAGGGAATCCCACGAACATGGAAGGACCGGATTGACTGGTAGTAACGGGAACAGTCAAGGTAACAACCTCAGAAATGACAGTCCTCTAGGGAGGAGTTGCAGGAGTTGGTGAAGCCTGGTTCTGTGCAGCAATAACGAATTCTATCAATGTTGTTAACCTGGAAATGTCATCCTTCAACTCTTTGTTCTCTTGCTCTAGGTGCTCCATTATCTTTGGTTGATTAGTACGAGTGTTGTATCGGTGAGTCAGCTTGGCTGAAGCACAGAAGAATAACCGATAAGACATTTGGCGGAAGGAAACATGTTATGCAAATGATGCATGAAATGCAATGTTTTTGTTTGTTTAAATTTCAAGGAACATAAGTTCTATTTGCAAATATTAAATAATAATAATAGTAACAATTTGATTGACCATAAAATTTATTTTTATTCATAAAATTTGAAAGGATTACACTGAGTACAATTTCAGAAACCAAAGTACAAATACAAGATAAAAGGAAACTAATCATCCTAAGGATCCCCTAGCAACGGTATCATATGATCTGGCTGCAAGCGCATACTTCCTTCAGATGCGTTGAATCTCAGACTCAAAGGATGTCTTTGTCTGAGCCTTCTCAAGGACAAGCTAATCAACAATCTTCTTCCAAACACTGGAAGACTGAGGCATGCTAGAGGAAAGTAGACCCTTTGGCTCCCTCTATCTCTTCATTGCTCGGTCTTCAAGAAGTTCAATAAGTGCATCCTTGTCTTTCGACTCAAGTTGCAACTCTTCATGCTTTCGGCTCAAAGCATGGAACCGCTCTTCCCACATATCTTTTTCTTGCTTCATCTTGACGAGTGCATCTTCCAACTCCTATACATATTGGTTAGGGAGAGTTGATGGCTCAGCCATAACCATAGACACATGTCTTTCACAGGCGTACGACATCTTGAGCTCCAAAGCTCTCTTCTTCACCCAAATAGTGTAAGCTTTCAAAGCTACACAGTTGTACGGACCAAGCTCGGATCTTCCTTTCCTACGCACATTATGCCAAGCATGGATCATCTTCTGCTTCAAATGTCGGGGATCTTTACCCTCTTGATATAAAAGACCTTCTAACTGAGTGTTATTAGGTTTGTCTCTCAAGGGGAACCCAAGTTGACAACGAGCCAAAGCAAGGTTGTAGTTGATTCCTTCTTGTATACCAATGAGGGGCACATTAGAGAATTCACCACAACTATCAATAATATCCAAGCTACCCAATACAGAGTCATACCAAATAATATCATCATTAGTAAGGGACATAAGTCTCTGAGACCACCGTAGACATTGTTGGTTCTCCATGAAAGTAGACGTCTGAGGCAAGTGCGAAATAAACCACTTGTACAGAAGAGGAACACATCACACAATAGTCTCACCACCTTTAGAATTCCTTAAATGCAAAGAGAAATACATGTCACCCAACAGAGTAGGAACAATATTCCCAATCAAGAAGATTCTAATGGCGTTAACATCAACAAAATCATCAATGTTAGGGAACAAAGCTAGACCATAGATGAGCAATACAAAGATGGCTTCAAAAGCATCCACACTACTGGCTTGAGCAAATACAGTAGCTTTACCAATGAGGAACTTAGAAGTCAACCCCAGAATACCTCATTTCTTCACCAAATGAGCTTCAATCTCAGATTTCTTTAAATGAAGAGCTTCAACTATGATATGATATATGGGAATCTCCTTCAATCCACTAAAGGGTACCTTGTCAGATACAGGTATTCCCAAGAGATGGGAATACTCCTCTAACATAGGCACAAGCTGATAATCAGGAAAAGTGAAGCATCGGTAGAGAGGATCATAGAATTGAACCAACACAATCAGAAGTCCTTCAACGACATCAACAGATAACACAGATAAAAGCTTTCCATGACGTTTCTTGAAGTCCAAGGGATCTAGTACAAAGGATGACAATTTCCTTAGCTCTTTCAAATTAGGACATTTGAAACCGTACTTCTTAGTGTTCCTTTGTCCATAATCCATAGTTTGAAAACATTTGCAAATAAGACCTCAGTTCCTTGAAATTTATTTTTCTGTGATGAATGTCATGATGTGCATGTATGCATGAATGTAACAATCACAAACAAGGGATCACACACAAGGAAAACACAAACAAAGGTCAAGGGATGGATCAAGTCATCATCAAGATCAATCATCCATTTTGGTGGATTATGGTTTTCCCTTATCAACACCCAAGTTCCATTGATATTGAAGAGACTTGATCGGATCAACCGAGAGTCAAAGGGTTTGTTGTGAGTCACGAGCATGGAGTCGGGTTAAGAACCATCCCAAAGGAGTGTACTAAGGATAAAAACCTGTAGATCATGTTCTAAAAGTTCCCAGAGTCTTGATTCCATCTATCGGATATTACAGGTTAGAATGACTGACTCATCAACCTATAATATTCTCAGGAGAAACTCGTTTTATTGTAGTATCGCGTAACAACTGTTATCAGGTCTACACATGAATAGTCTCCACACTACGTCCTAAATATGCCAAGTTGGGTTAAATGTTGTACGGTCCTCAACTTCTCGGACCCTAAATCAGAGAAAGTAATGCATAACCACAAATGACTTATGTGACATTAGGAACTCCAAAAGGTTCTCCACTGAGTAGATGGGTCTCAAGCCAACTTGTTAAGGACTACTCCACACAAGTTGAACATGACTATACCATCCTCCTATCTTAACTGCACTCAAGTTCGGGTTAGAACTTATCTCACCACTCAGAGATCACTAAGCACAACAGATAGATTATATCATACAAACAAATATACAAACATCAAATATATAAATATATACACATAAAAAAAGCAGGCTAAACCCACTGAGGACTACTCTCCTTTAGAGTCGCCACTTAATTTCTGTAGCGGTAAATTCATGACCATCAAGCTATGGATAAGCTTAACATCAATAAAACCAGAGTCGCCACCGCGCTTTTATTGTTTCCAAAGAAAAAGGGAAAAGTACGAACAAAACCCAAAGATAAGAAGTTTTCAAATCAAAACTAATAAAATGCCAGAGATTGTAGGTAAGGGGGTTGGTTACACAGAGGGAAGGTGTTAGCACCCAAATGTCCTAGGTACTCCTAGGGAGCCCTTTTTTATATGTGTATGTATTTTTGGTATAAAAGATATTTGAAAAAAAATAGAGTGTGGGGATGAGAAAAGAATTCATTGATTATATTTTTGTGTTTGACAAGACCTTCGGACTTGTGCCTATGTACCAACATAAAAATGAGGGATCAAAACCTCGTAGTTCGTGGTAACAATTTCAAAATGAGTGAATTACTTTTAATCAAAAGTTTAAGTGAAAAGGGGGCACAAAGGGCCAAAAAATTTGAATGAATTTGTTCGTTCTTTTTGTCTTTTGAAATTTTAAGTCAATATAATTAAGTTTATTTACAAATTTGATTTAAGAAAAAAAGTTTAAAATTCATTGGCATAAGGCCAAAGTTTCTAATCATTAAACATGTCTAAGTTTGAAATCACAAGCAAAGAAAGTTTTTGAAAGGGGGGAGAGATTTTGAAATTTAAGAAGTGGGAGCAGATGAAGAGGCTATCCTAAGCATAAAATTAAAAGTTAAAAGTTGAAAAGATCTGACCAAATGGGATGCAATCCAACTGACAAGAATGCCATATAGAAACCCATTTTCCCTTTGGACTTTGAATCAAGCAATACCCAACAAGCAATTAGCAATATCCAAACATCAAGAAGATTAAGGCATTAAATAAAGATAGCCACATCCAAGCAAGAAAATCTCATGGCTAGCAATCTTATTTGTCCTCTAAAGTACCAGATGAAACATTCCTTGATCAACTTAGAACAAAGCATCAGGCACAAGATCAAAATAAAGATTAGCACCAAGATAAAGTAGTAGATGAATTCAAATAAACCCCAAGACTTGTATCAGATGAAGGCCCAGTTCACAATAACTTGGTATCAAAAATGTTGGCATTGGCCAAGTCCTTTTGCATGTGGAATGTTGCCTAGTTCTAAGTCCAAAAGTTCAGATCACGATTAACAGTCCACCAAACATTTTTAGGGTTTTTATTGTTTATTAAGTGTTTTAAGGTCCTAAGACCACAAACAAAATCAAAATGCACAAACAATTATATATAATCACAAGATATGGCTCAAATGAGCAAAGTGAAAATGACATAAACATAAACAAAGTAAATGAAATGTAAATGGCAATGAATGATAAATGACTGAAAATTAAATTGCATAAAGTAAATGACTTAAAGGTAAAGCAATATTAATAAAAGTTAGTCAAATGTTAGTTAAGTGTTAATTGAATGTTAGTGGTGTTTTGCTTTTTTATTGATTAAGTCATTCTTTGGAGAACACTCAACCATCCATTCACAAGCATGGATCCTTGAACCAAGACATCTTCCATAGGAAGGAAAAAATGCCAAGTTTCCACATAATACCATGAAGGATGGGAGACTTACAATCTCACTTACTAGAATGATATGCCTTTAGGGTCAAATTTAGCTTTATGTTAAGCAATCGTAATTGGATTTATGTAGAATTCACAACTATCTGAGGTCGGACAATAGAAACTTAGGTGTTAATGCATGTTAAACATTTGGTATGATGAACCAAACTCCTAAAACATACCACACACTAAAAGAAAAGATCAAGAGGGATGGACCTATCTCATCCATACTTGTATTGGTTCATCTTACACAAGGATATTGATGAACCAATTAGCCTTAAGACATTTGAGATTTCATTGGTCAATGAAAGGAATGGGAAAGAATAGGGATGAAGAGAAGGGGGAGGGGAAATGAGAGAAACACAAATTGGTCATGGGAGGAATTTTATCAAATTAAAATCATTCATTCATTTTGGGAGATGAAATGTCTATTTCATCAATCCCCAAAATCCAATGATTTTAATCCAACAAAAGTCAAATCAACCTTGACCAAGGCCCAAACAAATATTCAAACATCACAAGACCATAAAAATGGCTCAACATAATTTTTACACAATTAATTAATTAAAAATCCATTAAAATTCAATTTAATTTGGTCAAAACCTAAAATCTCTTCAAAACACCAAATAAATAGCCAAGAGATTTATCCTAGGTCAAACAAGGTCAAAGGACCTTAGACTAAAAATTTCATGATTTTTGAAAAGTTAGAAGTATTTTTAAACAATTAAAAATATGTACAAAACAATTAATTCATGAAAAATATCAAAATTAATCCAAAAAATAATTTTAAATCAGAAAATGAAAGAGAAAAATATTTAAAGATTTTTGGTGAAAGTCCCATATTTTTTGGATTAAAAATGAAATTAATATGAATTAAACAAAATAAAGCAATTAAACATAAAATCAGAAATTAAAAAGAAATTCAAAAAAACAAGGGCCATCAGATCTCCCCCATTAATTGAGGTGGCATATCATATGGCTTGGGACTTGCCAACGCACCACCGGAGCCCTAGCTCCGGTGATCACCATCGGACTGGTCCAACCTCAATTTAATGAAAAATGAAAAACAAGGACACTATTTCAAAGAGAAAATGCTCAGGAGCTTGAATCTGGCCTCAATTTTCTCCAATTCCAAGTATATAAAAAGATACATGGATTTGAATTTTGAGGATCATGAACTGAGTTGCTTCGATTTGACCTCAAAGCAACTCAATCTTGTTGCCTACATTGGTAGGACTTCAGCCAACCAAAAATCAATTAAAATAATTGAGAAATGAGGGAGAATCGAAGAAGAGAAGTTTCTGAAATTTCACCTTCAAGTAGCTTTAATTCAAATTGATCTTGATCTGGATTTGCTTGATTCTTCTTCCTCTTGCTTGAAGTAATCAATTGAGATGAAAAAGGCAATGAATCCTTGGAGTTTGAACTTCAAAACAGAAGGTGAAATTCAAACTCGATTTCAAAGAAGTATTCAAGGAATTCTATGGTGTGATGAGCTTGCTTAAATAGACAAGGGAATTGATCTTTGCACCACTTGAAATTTTGCTAAAATTGGAAACCAAGGTGCATGGATGCATGGGCAATGGTTTAGGTCTAAAGAGTGATGCGATCCATCTCCAATTCGTGAACAACGAGTATTGAGACCGTCACATGGAAGCATACAAAGACGAATGATCATTTGAATTCAAATCTTTCCAAAACAAACCCAACAAAGTAGTCATGTGAAAGTCCCTCAATCTTGGTCCAAATGAGGTGATTTTGGACTTTTTGGAAACGTGAGATCAAGGGGAACAAATTTCATGTTGAACATTTTTCAATTTGGAGCTTAGATCATGATTAATTTTGAGGTGGAAGTTTGAAAAATCAAACATATTTGAAACTTTTCTAAGTACCAAGTCAAATGTTCACTTCTTCAACCTTGAATATCTTTTGCTATGGACTTCAAATGGAAATAGTTCCTTAATTAAAGTTGTAGCTATTTCAAACCTCTTAAATTTGGCCACAAATTTGACCTCATTTGGATTTGGCATGAATGAGTTATGCATTTTAGAAGTTGAGGAAAATCATGTGTTCAATGGTAATGGCCCAAAATGACCTATAATGTTTCCTCTAGGCACATGCATTTTCAAGTTGAACTTGAACTTTTTCCAAACATAAAAGTTGTAAAGGACATCTTGAATTGGATCATGAAACTTGTATGGATTTCATATCATAATAATTGAGCAAGTTATGGTCCTTGGATGTTGACCTCCTAACTAGGATTTAGACAAAATGACCTATAATCTTTCACCATAAAAAATGACTTTCCAAGCAAAAATAGATCTTGACTTCAACATGAAAGTTGTTTGGAATGTCATAAAAAGTAACTTTTATCTTGGAATAATTTTCATATGACAAAAATTGTAGGATATCGGGTCTAGGGAACCCCAGTTTTGACTAGTTGACTTTCTCTGGTCAACCACCATGAACCAACTTGCAAACTTGACATTCTCTTGATATTTGGGACTCATGTAGGATCATATATGTGTAATATGATTTAATATGAAGTATAACTTGAAATATTTTATCAAATGATGAAGAAACTTGCTGAGGAAATCACACAAGATACCCAGATGAATTAGGGCTTCCAAGGAAAACAAGCTTCAAACTCTTGATGAATTCTTGATAAAAATGATATGTGAAGACCATGGGGATCCATATATGATGTCTAGAACCAATTTAAACCATCTCTTGATTAGTCTTCTTGCATTGAGGGGCTCAAACCCTATGTATGAGCTTGATGAGGCATTGGTGGATGCACACACTACCTACAAAAGCAACAAACTATACATTGACATATTTTTGGTTAGTAAATAATGAAAAACAAAGTATGATACAATCAAATATGATTGGTGATCTCTCCCAATGCAAACCCAATGAATGAGGGGTAAGGAGGATGCCAAGGTACAATCCTAAGGCCAATGCATATGATGAGATAGCATGAGGGATCTTAGGATCAAAACTGGGGTCTTACAGTTTGCATAGTCTTTCTTTTGTCAATATATTGATAGATTGACTTGAGGTTGAATAACTTTAATTGTTACAAATCTATGGTAAGTTGATCCATTGATTATCTTCCATACTTTGCATCAATTGATAAGTTATCCCTTGATGCTCCATATTTTGAATCTATTGGCCTAAGTATAAATAATACTCAAGTGTTGGTCCATTATTCATAATCTTAACTTGACCCAACTTCACTAACTTTGACTATTACTAACGTATTGTTATTATTATTATCATTGTTGTATCTCATTGTTATTTACTTTTATTCATTTATATTTATGTACTCATCATCATCATATTCATTGTATAAACTCATCATGAATGCTTTATCATTTGTCTTTATTTTTTGGTTATCATTACATTTGAAAACAACAAAAACATGATAAAATTATAAGACTAAAAACAACTCATTTCACTTAATCAACTTGGAATTAGAGGATCCCGTCTTAAGACCTTTTCTTTGAGGCATTTTCCATTAGCTTTGTGACACTTTGTAAACTTGGGGTTTCATTTGTGCTTACATTCCTGTTGTAAGAATTGCATCATGGCACCATCTTATAGGGACATGTTTGTAAAATCAATATCCTTTGTTCAACTTAGGTCACTTTTGCACACACAAGGCTTTCTCTTGGGTTACCTTACAATGTGACCCCTTTATTTTCTTGTTGGTTACTTTGCATTCATGTTGCATTATCCGATTTCCTAATCAAAATAAGAAAACCCTTGATCCAATGTCAAGTGGCATTTTCTTAATCAAACTCAACACACTTAATAACTATGATTATTATTGTACAACACGAGCCTTAAGTTATGAAGAAAGAGTGAGAATTGAGCATTCCAACCCTCACTTTGATTAGTTTGGACGCAAGACGCTTGGCCTATTGTCTAGAATATTCACCTCCACCCATAGACTTTAGTGTAATCTAATCATAAACTCTTTTCATAGATCCTTGTTCAAAGTAAAATCAACTCAACTCATCAAACCTAATTCTTGTGACTTAGGGAACCCATCTTTAAAACCCTTTTCTCAAAGGTAAAATCAACCAAACACACAAACATTTTCTACTCCGAACTATGAAAATCTGATTCCTCATCCCCGATGAGTGATACGTAGGCACAAGGGCCACAATCCTTGGCGAGCACTCTAATAAAAAACCCAAAACCCCTCTCTTTCACACATTCTTTTGAAAATAAACAATAATTATGATAAATTCCCACATATGCAAACAACCCAAATGGTTCCCATGGAGTACCATGTACGTGAGGGGTGCTAATACCTTCCCCTTTGTAAGACCCTAATTTTGACCCTAAGATCCCTCATGGCATCATAACATTTCATTTGCATAGCCTCAAGGATCATAAGCATCTTGGTTCCCTTTGCCTTTGGGTGGGATCTCTTGTGAGTGGTTTGAGATCACCAAGCATGCTTGAATTGTATATCATTGCTTTTCTCATTTTTATTAACCCAAAAGCATAAAAATATGTCACTAACATCTCTTGTTTTTAGCTTGAGCAGTCACAAGATCTAAAGCTTCTAAATAGACCCTATGTGCAATGATATGGTCAAGAGGAGATGGAAGCAAGCATGGTAATGGTTCCCAAAGCTCTCATCCATAAAATATGCATCCCAAGTGTCTCAATTCATCATTTTGATCAAAGTAAAGCAAAGGGTTTGAGGTTTGTTTACCAAGGAAACCCTAATTCATCTATCTATCAATTGCGCCTTGCTCATGAAGCAACCTCAGCCCATGGTCAAAAACAATCAAGGGAAGTTCTTTAATTCATCATTTCATGCATATTTGAACTTATTTGAGTGTCCTCAATCATCAATTCATCAAGATATGAGCTTTGGACTTGAGAAGTTGATCAGTCAATTCATCTGACTATTTTGAAATACACTGAGACCTAACTTTTTATGTGTTGGTCAAATGGAGATAACCCCAAGAGAAAAAATGTTCTTAAGAAAAATATGAACAACTTTCATGTTCATAAACAATTGATTTGAATCTTGGAAGGTCATCATCCATTCCAAGACATTATAGGTCATTTTGACTGAAACCCTAATTTTGGGTCAACTTCCCAAGAACATAACTCATTCATTTTTCATGATTTTGAGGTGAGACTTAATTAATTGGGGAGATTAATATGTATACTTAAAATTTTATGTTGAGAAAAATTGCAAAATCTCAAGAAATGCATGTGATAATGCAAAACATTATAGGTCACTTTGGGCCAAATGCATTGAAATGTGAAAAAGTCCAACTTCAAGTGCCTATAACTTCTTCATAAAAACTCCAAATGATGCAAAATTTAGGTCCAAATTTATTGTCTTGAAAAGATCTACAACTTTCATGTTGAATATGTTATCATTTGGGACTTGAATCATTGAGAGAGAGGGGCTTGAACATTGGCCAAATTTGGAAATTTCACATATGCATGTTTTGCACCCTACACTTCAAGCTCAAATTTCACTAATTTCCAAGGCCCAATTGGAGTTTTGATCAACATAGAATTTGTTCCTTATGCAATAAGCTTTCCAACCATTACCCATAAGCATATGTTTCAATTTTGGAAATATCATTTTCGAAGAAGAGAACCTTTTAGTGCATTTTTGGAAATTCATTTCAAACACATTGCATGAGCTCATGATATCATATATGCACGTCCATTCCTTCTAATTTTGATGTAAGCAATCAATTCCAATCAGAATTGGGCCCTCCATGCGCCTGTACAAGCCCATGCATGGAGGCCCTCTTCTCCCATGCACACTTTGTTCATGCATGTCAGATTGGCTTTGGCTATAAATACAAGTGCTTTGCTCTTCATTTCCTCAACCTAATGGCGCCTAAACCTCTGCTGAATTGAATCCACACCCATATCAAAGGAACAAATCTCAATTTTCTCTAAAAATTTCAGATCTAGATTAAGTTTCCTCGACTGTTTTCTTAAGATCTAAAGTTCCTAGACCTCTTCACCTTGATCCATAGCAGCTTCTGTTTGCAAAAGAACTCAAAGATAGTGACTCAATTCATCTCAATTCCAAGTGTTTTCTCAACTGCATTTTGCTTCGAAACAGCTCATATATTGTTCCATTTGCCTTGATTTTGTGTGATCTGAAGTCCTCTACATAGAGGCATCATTATTGTGTTCTTAATTTTTGAAATCAAGCAAGTTCAGTTGAACGCCACCAAAGTTCCATCTCTGATTTCTCTCTCAATAGGAATCTAGAGTGGAATTGAGTGGCATAAGAGTGATGTACATCACTCCACCTTTCATTTGGTACCTGGATCGTGCGTTTTGGTGCACATTTGTTCTTCTGCAAATTTGAGCTCTCACCGGAGCTAGCCGAAGAAGACGGTGGCGCTAGCCACCGTCTGGTCTCCAGATCCAATCGTGGCCGTCCATTTTCATTTCCAGATTAGATCTAGCCTGTCCAACGTTATGACTTTTTTTTTAATGTTTGTGTGATGCATTGACTTGGATGTATGGTGGATGCGCGCCTAAGAGCCATGTGATATGCCAGCTCAATTAATGAGCCATCATCCAACGCCTCTCCTTTTTCCTAATTTTTAATTTCTGATTTCTATTTTCTTTTATTTCTTTTAATTCCATTTTATTTCTAAAATCCATATCTCTTTCATTATTGGTCCAAAAATTATGGGACCAATTGCATTATTTCTCTTTTAATTTCTAGTTTCTAAAAATGATTTTTAGTATTTTTTATTTTGTCATTTGCTATTTTTTAATAATTTTCTCTTTTCTGGTTATTTTTAATTCATTTTAAATAGTTTTTGAGATCCAAAAAATACCAAAATATTTTCTCAACCTCTTTGAATGATGATAGATCTATGAAAAATATTCTCATCAATTTATTAATTGATTTGAGATTTATTTGAGATTTTAATTCAATTAGGTTATTTTTATGCATTTTTAATTGATTAAAAATAGTTTCTGACTTTTAAAAATGCTGAAATTTTTTGTCAAACTTTGTTTGACCTTGTTGAACTTGGGATAATTCACTTGGACTTTTCAAAGTTGATTTGAAGTGACTTTGAAGTTTGACCTTTCTTTAATATTTTAATTCAAGTTTTATTTTAAATATTAAAAATGCCAAAAATACTTTGTTTATTTCTTGACTTCTAATCTTCATTTTGCTTCTGTTTTCTATTGTTTGACCTTGATCTTCTCTATCTTTGGTAATAGCTTGTTGATTATCTCATTCCATTTCATTTAATGCACTTTAATTCTTCATTTCTATTCTTCATTCTTCTTCTTCTTCTTCTTCTTCTTCTTTTTTTATCAATGAGTTAAAGGTTGATGATTAGCATTGATTAGGGAGGTTTAATCTTCTTTGATTCAAATCTAATTCATCTTGATCAATGATCGAGTGAATGGCTTTGCATTAAGGATAAATTGCTTCCTAAATCATGCAAAGGACCTAAATCAATACAAGATCATTTCTCATCTTCTTTTTTTGGCATGGCAAGTTGTTGGAGTTTGATTCACTAATCAAGACCTCTAACTTGTGTTGTTGCCTACATTATTATTGACTGGCCTCAGATAGTTGTGACTTCTACATAAGTCCAATTACGATTGCTTAACATAGCGCTAAATTTGCCTTAGGGCACACTAACTATTAACACTAACTATTAACCATTAACATTTACTTATTGCACTATACTTTTATGCAATTTACTATTCTTGTACATATTATTCATTTGTTTTGCTCTTTGCTCACTTGATCACATGTTTATGTTAATGCAATTTGCCTTTTGCTCACTTGAGAACATAATTGTGTATATATTATTGTGCTTGTGTTTTGTTTTGATTGTTGTGGACCAAATGCAAAGAAATGGACAAATGGACTTAGTTTCTAGGACATTCCCTATGCAAAATTGGAGTAAAAGAACCTAAATGTTGAAGATGGACTAGAAGGACCAAACCTCTAAACTCACTCTTGTCCATTCTTGATTTACTTCATGGAACTTTTGATGTGTGTGCTTTTGTGCTAGGGAATTCTATGAGAGCTCAAATTGAAGAACCATTGCCATGTTCATCCAAAGTGAAAGATACAAGAGCCATTGAGGAACTTTCCAAGAGCTTAATTGATTGTTGATTGCTTGGGCTTACTATTATTTTGCTTGCATATTCCAAAGGATGGGAGCTACTTGGATCATCAATATGATCTCAAGAGAGGAACTTCATTTGTGGTCTTGTTTCTTATCCTTCACCTCTTGTATGATTAGGACTTTAGCCATTCTTCTTCTTCCCTCCACTCTAACCCAAGCCAAAACTTTTGTGCAAACATTAACACTTGTTTTCAAACATTAGAAACCTAAGCCTTATGCTTTTGATTTTCAAACTTTCCTTTCATAACACTTATTTTGAATTGAACTTTTAAATCAACTTTGACCATATTTTATAAATACTTTTCATTGGTAAATACCACTCATTCAAATACCTTTTTGTGGTTTCAAAGGCCACTTTCTTAATCCAAATTTTTTCATAACCTTTAGCTATTAGGTTTGAGTTATCCTTGAGGTAGATGTAATACTCACCTATATCCTTAGTGATGGACAATGAGTCTTCCATGCTTATTATAGGGTTAACCCCTCACTAGCATGTTGAAGCTATCCTCACATGATGGATTTGTGGTTTTAGGTTGAGTTTTCTCCCTTGGATAACAAAAGACCTTAAGGCTTTTGGACCAATCAATTCACCAACTCATTTTGAAATTTTTACCCCGAACTACGAGGTTTTTGATCCTAATCTTTTTTAAGATGGTACGTAGGCAATGGGTTTATCCATCCAAACACAAAATGTAAATAATTTCTACATTCTCTTCTCATCTCTTCAATCATGTTTGCACAAACAAATTTTCACAAAATACCAACCTTACAACAAATGAGAAAAGGGCTCCCTAGGAGTACCTAGGATGTTTTGGGTGCTTAAAACCTTCCCATTCCATAACCAACCCCCTTACCCCGATCTCTGACATTTTTACTAGTTTTTGATTCGATAAAACTTTTAGGTTTTTGTTCGCTTCCTAACCATTCCTTTGGATAAATAGAAATGCGGTGGCGACTAAACTTGTATGGTTTACCTTGGATTTAGTCAATATCTCTAAAGGTAACGAATACCCCGTTACACCCTTGTTTAACCGGCTTCCGAACCCAAGTCTCGATTACGAGACCGATTCCTTATTCCTTTCTAACGCTTCCCGCGCGCATATCTTTTCAAGGGTTTTATCGACTATTTCCCATCGCCTCCCTGATAGAGGCATATAAATAAAATTTGGTGGTGACTCCTCTAATTTTGCTCTTTTGTTAGGTAGCTCATTAGTCAGTTCCCGGTTTTTGTTATCGTGTGATGAAATCCCGATAACAACACTTTGGTATTCAAATCAAACAACTTAATGAAAGGTCATTTGTGTGTTAAACTAAGTATTACAACGACTTGCTAAAGATATTTGGCATGGAAGATTCAAAGTTTATTGACACTTCTATGACCACAAATTGAAACTTGGAAAAGAATGAACACGGTAAGGATGTAGATGTCAATAAATATAGAGTGCATCCTTAATCATTTCATAAGAAAGGTATTATCCTTCCTTTTTCCATTTTTCCTTTTTGTAAGTAAGATTTTATCTTTACATGTTGCTTGTGTTCCAAATGGTTAATATTCTGGATGTTTGAGTTAGTTCATAAATGTTTACTTCCAAAAATGTCTATTGATGTATGTCAATTATATGCTTATAGTGACTTTGTGTTTTTCTCTCTATATGCTTGAAATATGCTCTTGGTGCATTGGCGTGTTATCTATTCTTACATGAAACATGATTGAACATGTTATAATGTTAGCAGAATCTTGTTGTATGTCATTGTTATGATGACATCTTTATTTTTGGTGTGTGTGGGATAAATCTGTATCACCTTGCTAGAGCACATGCGTGTGCAGTATTTTAGGAGTACCAAAGGCATATGTTGCGTAATCGTGTGCAACTTTTATAGCAACTCAAGAGTTTTTGATTGCACTGTATCCTTCATATTTCATGTTTGTGTTATATTATTTGGCATTCATTGTGACAATCATGGTGTATTGTTGCCTTACATGCATGTATTTATGTTTAGGCATTTTCCTTCAATATATATGTCATTCTATGTGAGTGATATCGTATTGATGTTCTTATCTTTGCAAACAACCTCTGTGTGTTATTTTGGCTTATGCGTGATTCAAGATACTTCTCATGTTTTTCTTTGTTTCTTTTTTATGTTGTCAAAGGGGTAGAAGCAAGATGAAATTGGGATGCATATATTCAGAGGGAGTCTTTCATTGAGAACACGAATGCGTCGTCTCAAGTTTTTCCATCATCAAAAAGAGGGAGTATGTGAGTGCAACTTCGTCTAGATGTATTTTGTATGATGTCAAAACTAGGATACTTTAGCGTTAATGTATATTGGACGGTATCCTCTGATTCTCTATGTGCATCTTAGAATCAGGAAGCATAAAAGAATTTGGAAACAACTTGGAAAAGGTCTCGTGCATAAAAAATGCATGAAAAATAATTTCTTGTGAAAAATGCATGAAAACTCTATGTGTCTCTCTTCTTTCTTACTTTATTTATCCGCTGCCTAACTTTGACTGATTCAGATTCTATACTTTGTGTTTAGAATTTGACCAAGAGTTTCAAAAAGAAAGAAAAAGTCAACACAATTCAACCCTCATTCTTGTGTTTTCCTCACCATCAGCTAACATCAGAGCATGGCTTATGCTAAAAACTTAACAGTGGTGCAAAAAAGATCCTGAGAAAAACATATTGAACCATGTCTAGAGTTTCTGAATCTGGTAGTGGTACTTCTGGTCCATATGCTGTTGTTAATCATGATTATAGCAATTAAGAAAAGAACAATTATACAACTAGACCTCCAACATTAAATGGATACTCTAATGAGTTTGAATGGTGGAAAAGCAAGATGTATACTTATATCATAGGTCTTGATGATGAGTTGTGGTATATCCTTGAAGATGTCATTGATATTCCAGCCTATGGAGTTGGAATGGTGTCTGACATAATAACTCTCACACCAACTCAAAAAAAGATCTTTCGAAAGCATCATAGAGTGAGAGGCATCTTTGTTGATGCTCTAACTCACTCAAAGTACATCAAAATCATTGATAAATCTAATAATAAGTTCATTTTTGAATCCCTTTGTTCTACTTACGAATGGAATCAACAAGTTAAGGAAGTTAAGGATAACCTTCTAGTTCAGCAATATGAGTTGTTCAGGATTAAGGAGGATGAATGTGAGTGCAACTTCGTTTAGATGTATTTTGTATGATGTCAAAATTAGGATACTTTAGTGTTAATTTATATTGGATGATAGTCTCTAATTATCTATGCGCATCTTAGAATTAGGAGTGTCGCATATCGAAAAATAAGAAACCTCGCGATGGTCACGGAAAAAATTAATGTTCGAACAGAGTCGCCACCGAACTTTATTTATCCCAATGAAGGGATAGGAAAATATCGATAAAACCTTTAGGAAATGGAATAATGGTCATCGCAACCATATTCGGGTTCGGGAGTGGATTACGTAAGGGGAAGGTATTAGCACCCCTTACGTCCGTTGTACTCAACGGGAACCTTTTATTTTCTAATGTGTGTTTCGAGTATTAACTTATATTGTTTGTTATCTTTGGGTTATAAAATTATTAAAAACAGAAATGGATGGGAACCTCGGAAAGGGAAAGGGGAGGTTTTTTTTATTAGTGTGCTCGCGAAGATACAGTAATCTCCTGCCTACGTATCCTTATGGTGTAATAAGGAAATCAGAGCATTCGTAGTTCAGGGAACTACGGTTGGTTGGTGTCTTTTAATGAACGACTGTTTAGATCTCATCCTAAAGGCTAAACGTTGGCTTCTCTACTCTCAGTGGAGGCTTAAGCATTAGTTTGTTGTGCGCATCAGAAAGGATTAAATAGTGTTCTTTTGAAAATAGTTTTGGTCACACGGGGGCGACAAGTTGGATTAATATGTTGGATATTTTGTTTGACTGGTTGTGTTGAGATGTTTTCGCTGGATGACGATTACGCGGATAGTCGAGTAAGACAACTCATATCCCAATAACCGAGAGAGGGAATAGAAGACTCTAGACCACTTTCTTTTTCATCCTTAATTATAGAAAGGATTTGATAACAGTTAAAGTGTTTTGAACAGATGACGAATACTCGGATAATCGAGTAAGACAACTCGTATCCTAATAATTAGGAAAGAGAATAGAAAACTCTAGACCGCTTTCTGTTTCATTTGAATATTTATGAAAATAAGGTTGTATATGGTTGATGTTTTTAGAATAAACGACAAGTGCTCGAATGGCTAAGTAAGACAACTTATATCCAAGCATTTGAGAAGAGGAATTAAAAAACTCAAGACCATCTCCCTTTTCGTACAGTTTGTTATGAAAATGATTTGATTAAGTTGTATGTTTGTAAAGATGACAATTGTTCGACTGACCGAGTAAGAGAACTCGTATTCAAACAACTGAGGAGTGAAATTGAAAACTCAAAGTCAACTCCCTTTTCATTTAGCTCATTGTGAAAATATTTCGATTTAATCGGGTTTAGGAAGTTTGTAGAGGAACGACAATAACTTGACTAACCAAGTAAGAGAACTTGTATTCAAACAGTCGTGGAGAAAAAATTGAAGACTCAAAGTTATCTCCCTTTTGGTTTCTTGTTACAAAAATGATTCGGTTTGATTGTGTTTATGTTTAAGCGGATAAAAATGACAATTATTTGACTAACCAAGTAAGAGAACTCGTATTCAAATAATCGAGGAGAGCAGTTGAAAAACTCAAAACCATCCCCCTTTTCACATTTTTATTTATTGTAAGAATGTTTTGATTTAATCATGCTTAAGTGGGTTTAGAAATGACGATTATTCGACTAACCGAGTAAGAGAACTCGTATTCGAATAATCGAGGAGAGGAGTTGAAAACTTAAAACCATCCCCTTTTTATTTCCAAATTATGAAATGGTATTTAATCGTGATTAGGTACTTTTTAATTAATTTTAAATAACAATACTCGATGATGGATCGAGGTTTTAAATTGTGTTTGCGAATAAATTGAATTTTATTTTAGTGTATCAATCATCTACTTGATTATTCAATAACCGAATAGGTCTCATTGTAAGAAAGCCCAAGAGTAAGCTATGTGAGGTTGATGGCGATGCTTGAAAGCGATCGACTTACAAAGGTATTTGAAAAAAAATGGCTCGACTTTGAATAGAGAAGTATGTGATTTATTTTGAAATCGGCTCGGATTATTTTAAAATCGATGAAAGCGACGTGATTTTGTCTATGGGTAAAACAGCCATTTCAATTATTATAGTTTAATCGAATTAAATTTCTAATTATAAAGATCCTAATTAAAATTAATTCTAAATCTAAAACCTCATCCAAATTTCTGACTAAAGCTAATATTTCTAAGAATATTTCTAATATTTTCTAATAAACTTAAAAATTCTAAAACTATTATTTAATTCTAATTTTTTATTCTAACCCAAACATTTTTCTAATTAGGATTTTAATATTTCTAACCTAACATTTCTAATTACTTTATTTAATTTCTAAATGATCTATTAAGTCCTAGTTAAGCTAATTAATCAAATAACAGATCAATGCTATTTCTAAGGACCAATTAACAAACAATAATTAAAGAAAAAGGTGCATGTGGGCCTTGTACACGCCTGCTAAGCCCAATTAGAGATAGGGTACTCTGCTATGTGAATGTGTATGAAGTCAGAATTTCACTTTGGTGAAGTTAGAATTCCTCACCTGTTCAGTGAGCTGCTAGGAGGAAAAAAACAGATCGGCCGGGAGAAGAACCTTGTCGTATCGCCGCCGTCAGCGATGCCAAAACGGTGAAACCGTAGCGCTCTCTGCTCCGACCTCCTCTAACTGCAACGGTAAACAAACCTCAACGCCGACACACTATCTCTCAGCAAGCGACGACGAGGATGGCGACTTCGTCGATGACGCCAACTTCGTGAATCCGGTGACCTCTTCGCACTAGCCACTCATTCCTCTTACTTTTCTTTCACTATCAATTTGCTTCTGGTAAGGTGTGGTTATGGTGTTCTTTGAGAAGAATTGCTTTTTTGCTATGTTTATGTTGTGTGTTCTAGGGTTTTTAGAAGAAATAACTTTGTGTGTGGTTGCTGTTGTTGTTTTAGAGTTTTGAAAAAAATAGCTTTGTTGCGTTTGTTCTTGCCATGCCGTTCTGGTTTTAGGAAAAAAAGTGCTTCTTTGTTGTTGTTGTGGTTTAAGGTTTTTTTAGAAGAAATAGCTTACTGTGTTGTGTTGTCTCTTAACGCCTCATGGACGTTTTATGAAGAATTTTTATCAGTTTTAAAAAACTCTTTTCTTTTTCAATTTGTCTCATCCCAGATTATGTGGGATTTGATTTGTTCTTATTTAAGCCATTGTTGCAGTGCCTTTTCAGATGTTCCAATTAATCCTCTGGATAAAGCTTTGAACTTAGTAATTTGATTAGTTGTTTTTTAGTTTTTTAAGTGCTTTTAAAAAGTGCTTTTTAAATGAGCTATTTTTCTCTGCAGGTTATAGCTCTGAGATGACCTGATGGAATGGAAGGTGGCTGCTCCAAGCTTCAAGACAACCTGTTTTTGTGACTAAGTCCAAAGTGATTTCATCCTAATTGCTTGGTTTTGGTCATTAGGAACCTATTTCCAATTGTAGCAATTTTTTCACTGTAATTACTTAGTTTAGTTTTTTTTAGACAAAATGTGTGTTTGGATTATTTGGGACTTATTGAATTAAATTTTAATTATGAAATTACCTTTTAATCTTTCAAAATTTAACTCAATATTTATTTATGTTAATCATTCAACTTTTAAAAACAACAAATTTCTAATTTAAGTATAATGACTTAATTTTAAAAGCAAAATTCTAATTTAAGTATAATGGCTTAATTTTTTAAAAACAAATTTCTAATTTAAGTATAATGACTTAATTTAAAAAAACAAATTTCTATTTTAAGTATAATGACTAAATTTTAAAAACAAATTTCTAATTTAAGTATAATGACTTAATTTAAAAAACAAATTTCTAATTTAAGTATAATGACTTAATTTTAAAAACAAATTTCTAATTTAAGTATAATGACTTAAAAAAAACAAATTTCTAATTTAAGTATAATGACTTAATTTTAAAAACAAATTTCTAATTTAAGTATAATGACTTAATTTTAAAAACAAATTTCTAATTTAAGTATAATGACTTAATTTTAAAAACAAATTTCTAATTTAAGTATAATGACTTAAAAAAAACAACATATTTCTAACTTAAGTACAAAGAAACTAAATATAGTGATTTAATTTAAAAACAACACAATTCTATTTTAAATACAAAAATCTAAATATGGGACCTCTTAATTTAAAAAAACAACACAATTCTATTTTAAATACAAAAATCTAAATATGGAACTTTTAATTTTAAAAAACAACACATATTCTAATATAAACACAAAAATCTAAATATGAGACTTTTGAAACAAAGAAATCTCATGGATTAAACCAAAATGGCCGGACAAAATTGGGGTATGACAGCTGCCCCTATTTAATTACCTCAAACCGGTAAGTGATCATGACAGTAGTCTTTACGCATTCACGGTGGGAGATAATTAAATATAAGAAGACCCAAATTTTGTCCTAGGCAATGAAAGGAAGAAAATACAGGAAGAAAATGCGGTGAGAAATGGAAAAAGACATTATCCCACAGTAAAATGGAACAATCAAGACTTTCTGTGAGTCATCAGAACAGTATTTTAGATATCTCAGTCGAGATATGTGGAATGGCATCCCTAGCTAAATCTCAAGACTTTCCAGGATGCTAGAATAATATAAAGGAAATCTGGCATGAGACTCTTCATTTTGATGAAGCAGCATCTCAAATAATAACAATGAGATTCTCTATATCGAATCGAAACAACATCTTATATGATAGAATTAAAATATTCCAGCAAGGGGAAAATACTTTAATTGAATCTAAGACTCTCCGAGGATATTAGAGCAGTATCTCTAAAAAATCTGATAATGAGACTCTTCATATTGATGAAGCAGTGTCTCAAACAGTAAAAGTGAGATTCTCTGTATCGAGTGGAAACAGCATCTTATATGATAGAATTAAAATATTCCAGCAAGGGAAAAATATTTTTATTGAATCTAAGACTTTCCGAGGACACTTAGAGCAGCATCTCTAAAAAATATCTGAAATGAGACTCTTCATATTGATGAAGCAGTATCTCAAATAGTAAAAGTGAGATTCTCTGTTTCGAGTGGAAACAACATCTTATATGATAGAATTAAAATATTCCAGCAAGGGAAAAATACTTTAATTGAATCTAAGACTCTCCGAGGACACTTAGAGCAGCATCTCTAAAAAATATCTGAAATGAGACTCTTCATATTGATGAAGTAGTATCTCAAACGGTAAAAGTGAGATTCTCTGTATCGAGTCGAAACAGCATCTTATATGATAGAATTAAAATATTCCAGCAAGGGAAAAATAGTTTAATTGAATCTAAGACTCTCCCAGGATACTTAGAGCAGCATCTCTAAAAAAAATCTGAAATGAGACTCTTCATATTGATGAAGCAGCATCTCAAACAGTAAAAATGAGATTCTCTGTATCGAGTCGAAACAACATCTTATATGATAAAATTAAAATATTCCAGCAAGGGAAAAATACTTTAATTGAATCTAAGACTTTCCGAGGACACTTAGAGCAACATCTCTAAAAAATATCTGAAATGAGACTCTTCATATTGATGAAGCAGTATATCAAACGGTAAAAGTGAGATTCTCTGTATCGAGTCGAAACAACATCTTATATGATAGAATTAAAATATTCCAGCAAGGGAAAAATGCTTTAATTGAATCTAAGACTCTCCGAGGATACTTAGAGCAGCATCTCTAAAAAAAATCTGAAATGAGACTCTTCATATTGATGAAGCAGCATCTCAAACAGTAAAAATGAGATTCTCTGTATCGAGTCGAAACAACATCTTATATGATAAAATTAAAATATTCCAGCAAGGGAAAAATACTTTAATTGAATCTAAGACTTTCCGAGGACACTTAGAGCAGCATCTCTAAAAAATACCTGAAATGAGACTCTTCATATTGATGAAGCAGCATCTCAAGCAGTAAAAATGAGATTCTCTGTATCGAGTCGAAACAGCATCTTATATGATAAAATTAAAATATTCCAGCAAGGGAAAAATACTTTAATTGAATCTAAGACTCTCCGAGGATACTTAGAGCAGTATCTCAAACAGAGAAATGAGATTCTTCAGATAAATGAAGCAGTATCTCGAATATTCGTCTGTTGGGGGAATTTTTTGAAAAGACTCCTTTTGGGAGATTTAATAGAAATGCTCTGCAGGGGAAAAGCTCATAAGAGACTTTTTAGGGTAACCTCTGCTTGGAGAGCAATGACTGTAAAGAAAAATGTTGGGAATATCATTATTTAAAAAAGTTGAAAAATGATTTTGCTGAGAAATAACCCTACGAGCCTATGTAGGGTAATAACTTCATTTGGAAATGAGGAATGTCTGAGACATATACGAATGACCTTGATTCTTGCATAATGTCCCACTTTGGGTGGAAATTCCATGCATGTGATGATGCATGGGATGTATGCGAGTATGCAGTTTCGCTGGGGATATTTGGTTGTGCATGTAGGAATTCGAATGATTTTTATTTTTTGCTGAAATTCCCATTTGGTGGGAGTGTTATGCATGAGTATGCTGATGATTGGTATGACTGTGTTTTTCTTAATTTTCTTGTTTGGCAGGAAATTATGCATGAAATGATGCTTGTGATGCATGTTGGAATGCAACTGGGTAATTGGATATGCCCCGGTTAAGACATTTCGCTTTGAGGTATGATGCCGACAGTATGGATTTTTATCATTGGGGCGATCAATGGAGATCAAATTTTAATGCCCCTGATAAGTGGTTTGGGAATATATTTGGGTTGTTCCGAATCATTGAAAGGTTCAGACTTTTCAACACGCGATACTCCATCCATGATTTATCAATGTTTCTGTTGGAAATGTGATGGAGCCTTGCCCCGGTCTGGCTATACCGTGAGTACATTTATGAGAGGTATGAATTAGTAGTTGAAAGGAACATAACCGTCTGCAATCAGTCCTGCACCTTTATGAAGGACAAGAGTGAATCTTGGGGACTAAAGGATTCGTCCGCTTACTGTTTCAAAAGCAATTTTACCACTTTATTCAAACATGCATTTTATTTTCTCCAATAGTTTTTAAAAGGGATGTTTATAAAAAATAAAAGGTTCTTTGCAAACAAACAGATAAAATACAAAAATGATTTGGGCACACTTTGTTGAGAAAAATTCTCTTTTATTGATTTGACCCTTAAATGGGTGATTGTACATAAAGACGCAATTCCTTAATGAGGTAATTGCTGTGCATAGAAAACAAAATGGTAATGAGAATTGAGTTCTTATTGAGTTTCCACACTGCTATGATCCTTATGTCTTCGATAGCCCGAGCACTTTGCTTTTGAAAAGTGAGGTAGATCGATTCTTTGTCTTCGAGGGTATGTTAGATGTCTGTAAGTACAACTTTTGCCTTGGAATTAATCCCTAACTTTTGCCTGGACCTCCCTTTCGGGTTTTCGATCCACCGGGATACCCATTTTTGCCTGAGTCGCCCTTTCGGGTTTTCAACTCAGCGGGTCAAATTCTTTTATTTTTATCCCTAATTTTTGCCTGGATCGCCCTTTCGGGTTTTCGATCCACCAGGATAGCCATTTTTTTGCCTAAATCACCCTTTCAGGTTTTCGATTTAGCGACTTTTATTATTCCACTTTTTTAGGCGAAGTACTTTTTAACAGCATCAGTATTGGTGGGAAGCGGCAACTCATCACCGTCCATAGTTGCTAGAATTAGAGCGCCTCCGGAAAAGGCTCTAACCACCACAAATGGGCCTTCATAATTTGGTGTCCATTTCCCTCTAGAGTCTTTGTGAATGGGCAAGATTTTCTTCAATACTAAATCTCCTTCTTGAAACACTCTGGGACGAACTTTCTTGTGGAATGCCTTTTTAAGACGCCTCTGATAGAGTTGGCCGTGACCTAATGCTTTCAAGCGTTTCTCCTCAATGAGGTTGAGCTCGTCGTACCTTGATTGAACCCATTCTGCCTCATCTAGCTTAGCCTCCATTAGGACTCTCATCGAGGGGATCTCTACTTCTATAGGGAGAACTGCTTCCATACCGTATACCAAGGAATAAGGGGTTGCCCCTGTTGAAATTCGTATCGACGTGCGATAGCCATGTAACGCAAAAGGTAACATCTCGTGCCAATCCTTGTACGTAACAACCATCTTTTGGATGATTTTCTTGATATTTTTATTTGCAGCCTCAACAGCCCCATTAATCTTAGGTCGATAGGGTGATGAGTTGTGGTGCTCGATCTTGAATGTTGCGCATAACTCATCCTTGGTCTTGTTGTTGAGATTGGACCCATTATCAGTGATGATTTTGTTGGGAATACCATATCGACATATGATGTTATTTTTCAAGAAACGGGCGACTACATGCTTTGTGACGTTCGCATAAGACGCGGCTTCCACCCATTTGGTAAAATAATCTATGGCCACCAAGATAAATCTGTGTCCATTTGATGCTTTGGGTTCTATCATTCCAATCATGTCGATGCCCCACATAGAGAAAGGCCAAGGTGATGCTATGACATTTAACGGAGTAGGTGGTACATGTATTTTGTCAGCATAGATTTGGCACTTGTGGCATGTTCTGGTGTAATGATAACAGTCAGTTTCCATCGTCAACCAGTAGTAACCTGCCCTTAGAATTTTCTTGGCCATGGAATGCCCATTGGCGTGTATACCGAAAGAACCTTCGTGTATATCCCTCATAAGCTGATCTGCTTCATGTTTGTCCACGCACCTTAACAAAACCATGTCGTAGTTTTGTTTGTACAATACTTCTCCATTCAGGAGGAACTTTGATGCCAACCTCCGGAGGGTCCTTTTGTCAAGGCTGGAAGCCTCTGTCGGATACTCCCTCTTCTCCAGATACTATTTGATATCAAAGAACCAGGGTCTACCATCCGGCTCTTCTGCTGTAGCCAGGCAATGAGCAGGTTTGTCAAAACGCCTAATCTCAATATGAGGCTGATAGTTGGGCCATATTAATTTGTACATGGAGGCCAGAGTTGCTAAGGCATCTTCCATCTGATTCTCTTCTCGAGGAATATGAGAGAAAGTGATTTCGTCGAACTTTGGGAGTAGTTTCAGCATATAATCCCGATATGGAATTAGGTTAGCATGCCTTGTTTCCCAATCGCCTTTGATCTGATGTATGACTAGGGTGGAGTCCCCGCATACTTCTAGTATCTTGATCTTCAACTCAATAGCTTCTTCCAACCCCAGTATGCAAGCTTCATACTCGGCCATGTTATTTGTGCAGGTGAAACAGAGCTTTGCGGTGAATGGTAGATGGAAATTCTTGGGGGACATCAACATTGCCCCAATTCCATGGCCTACTGCATTTGAGGCACCATCAAACATGAGCGTCCAGCCTGCTCTTGGCTTGAGGCTTTCCTCTAGTTCAGAGTCTTCAATATCCTTAACAGCCATGATGTCCTCGTCTGGAAAGTCAAATTTCAAAGATTGGTAATCCTCCAGTGGTTGGTGAGCAAGATGATTTGCTAGTATGCTTCCCTTGATCGCTTTTTGTGTAACATATTGGATGTCATATTCTGACAAAAACATCTGCCATCGAGCAATCCTACCAGTGAGAGCTGGTTTCTCGAATATGTACTTGATGGGATCCATTTTAGATACCAGCCAAGTTGTGTGAGTTAGCATGTACTTCCTGAGACGCTTAGCAGCCCATGTGAGTGCACAACAAGTCTTCTCGAGTAATGAATATCTGGTCTCATAATCATTAAATTTCTTTCTCAGATAATAGATGGCATGCTCTTTTCTACCAGTCTCATCTTGTTGTCCCAATACACAACCCATGGATTCATCGAGCACGGTTAGATACATGATGAGAGGTCTTCCTTCGGCAGGGGGCATTAGAATCGGTGGCTCTTGCAAGTATTCTTTGATTTTATCAAAGGCTATATGACAATCCTCATTCCACTCCACGCCTTGATTCTTCCTCAGAAGCTTGAATGTTGGTTTGCATGTTGCTCTGAGGTGAGAAATAAACCTGGCGATGTAATTTAGTCTCCCTAAGAAACCACTAACCTCCTTCTCAGTCTTTGGTGCAGGCATGTTCTGAATGGCTCGAACCTTGTCAGGATCTACTTCAATTCCCTTTTGGCTTACAATAAAGCCTAAAAGCTTCCCAGATCGAACCCCAAATGTGCATTTATCAAGATTAAGTCTCAACCTAAACTTCCTCAAACGAGTGAATAGTTTCTCCAGGTTGGTGATGTGCTCTTCTTCTGTTTGGGATTTGGCAATCATGTCATCGACATACACCTCAATCTCTTCATGAATCATGTCATGAAAGAGAGTCACCATGGCACGTTGATATGTTGCCCCAGCGTTTTTTAAACCAAATGGCATTACTTTGTAACAAAAGGTGCCCCAAGGAGTAATGAACGTGGTCTTCTCCATGTCTTCGGGATCCATTTTAATTTGGTTATACCCTGAGAAACCATCCATGAAGGAAAACATAGAGAATTGAGATGTGTTATCCACCAGTACATCAATGTGAGGTAACGGGAAATTGTCTTTGGGACTAGCTCTGTTTAAGTCTCGGTAGTCTACGCACATGCGTACTTTTCCATCTTTCTTCGGCACCGGTACAATGTTGGCAACCTATTGTGGGTATTTAGCGACTTCCAGGAAACTAGCGACAAACTGCTTTCTCACCTCTTCTCTAATCTTGAGAGCCATATCAGGTCGCGTCCTTCTTAGCTTTTGTTTGACAACAGGGCATTCTTCTTTAAGGGGAAGCTTGTGGGTCACGATGTCAGTGTCTAATTCAGGCATGTCTTGGTATGACCAAGCAAACACGTCATCATATTCGTGGAGGAGCTCTATCAGTCTTGTCTTCACTGTATCTTGAAGCAATGCCCCTACCCTTACTTCTCTCTTATCTTCTTCTGTCCCCAGATTGATAACTTCAACGTCTTCCTGGTGTGGTTGAATAACCTTTTCTTCTTGTCTGAGTAATCTGGCCAACTCTTCAGGGAGTTCGCAATCTTCCCCACTTCGTCTTCAGCTTGGTAGATTGGACAATCAAAGTCATATTGGACCATAGCAGTGTTGTTATCAATGGTCTCGGTGGTGTCTGCATGTTATGATTTATGCAGTTTATTTAGAAAGTGCGTGCATAAAAAAATTGATTGCCATTTTCGTAAATATATCAAAACGAAAGAAAAGGAACAAAAATTTGAATGCAAAACGTCATTTCATTAATGATAAAAACTCTTGAAAAAGATAAAGGAGGCCCTACAACATGCCACTGTGCCTTGGGCAGAGCACAGAGTTTTGTCTAAAATTGATAAAATTACTTTTGAAATATTTGGGGAACTTCCACAGCCTTCCAGTTTGTTAGTTCTTCATTAGGTGCGGCTTGACACATCCAGCTGGACACCCCCTCCTTGCGGTCTTCTTCACTGATCATTGCCACCTGCTTGCCAAAGATGTGGCCAGCGCTGGTGAACATTTTCTCCACAGAAGGAATCTTCTCTTTGTCAGATTGGCTACCAGCTTTGTGTGATGATGGGTCATACCCCAAGCCAAACTTGTCTCGTTTCTCTTTCAATTCCACCACTTTGCCCCAATCTTGTGCATCTTCACTTTCCATAACAGCTTTAGCTCCTTGCCATGAGGCCATGGATGGTCTGGATTTTGGGACCTCCAAGGTCTGTTGAATGGCCATCACGTTTACTACTTCCAAGGATTGGAAGGGTGTCTCAGTGATTTCACCATCCACCTTGATATATCGGAAAGATGTCAAGTGACTAACCAAGATATCTTCTTCTCCTCCAACCACAATCATCTTGTCATTTGTGATGAATTTTAGTTTTTGATGCAGAGTGGAGGTGACAGCACCTACGGAGTGAATCCAGGGTCTCCCAAGTAGGAAACTGTAACCAGGATGTATATCCATGACCTGGAATGTAATATTAAAAATTGTTGGACCTATCTTGGTTGGTAAGTCAACCTCTCCTATCACTGCTCGCCTTGAGCCATCAAATGCTTTTATGATTAGGGTGCTGGGCTTCATACTTATCCCTTCCACTGGCAGCTTTATCAAAGTCGTCTTTGGCATGACGTTCAAGGAGGAACCTGTGTCTACCAACACCCTTGACAGTATAGTGTCCATGCACTTCAAGGAGATGTGGAGAGCCTTGTTATAGTTCTTTCCCTCAATTGGTAGTTCGTCATCATTAAAACCCAAGAAATTTTTGGTAGTCACACAAGCTATCACATCATCAAACTGTTCTATTGTTATATCCTTGGTGATATGAGCGGCACTTAATACCTTCAATAGCGAATTCATGTGTGCTTCTGAGTTAAGTAGGAGAGATAACATGGAAATTTTGGAAGGTGTTTGGTTTAGCTGGTCCACCACCTTATAATCGCTTTTCTTGATTATTCTCAAAAACTCCTCAGCCTCCTCACGAGTGACACCAGCTTTAGGAGACAGGTGCATGTCTTGCATCCCCTGATTAGGGATGGGGATTTAGACAGCGACCTCCTTCCCTTTAGCTCTTTCAGAAGTATCAGCAGTTCTTGGTGCGAACACCCGGCCACTGCGCGTCATTCCTGCTGGCCCCACAATTGAAGTGACATTTGGTTCGTTAATCATTAAAGGTTTATCTTCCTGCCCCTGCTTAAAAGCTCTGGGTTGATATACCCATGGGACTGCCTTCTCATCTTTATATTCGAATGGTGCTGGGGACTCTATCACCAACGGGCTTATAGGTATTTCTACTTTGACCTCATCATAGGGGATATCTACCACGACTATCTCTTCCTGGCGCTTTCTCTTGACACGGTAAGTTATCTGTAACTCACGTCGATCCATCATTTGTTGTATAAAACTCATCAACTATTCATTGTTCTCTTCCTCAACTAGCTCTTTCGGGATCAGACCACTCTTCAGCAATTGTGCTCCTATCATGGTGATAGGGGTTTGAATCTCTTCAACCTTACGAATCAATTTGCCTTGATCACTCTCCTCAATGGCACTGACGGAAGCATCCTTATGCGTCGGCATAGGGTTGGTGTTCACGTTCGGGCGTCTTGGAGTGAAAGAAACGGCCTTGGCTTCGATCAAGTCTTGTACTCGATTCTGAAATGCGAAACAGTTTTCCAAAGTATAACCAGGTGCTCCCATGTGAAATTCAAAATGGGCATTAGCGTCATATCCAGGTGGATACGGAAAAACAGTTGGTTTTAACTCCCTCAATGTTAGAAGGCCCTCCTTCTGCAGATATGGGAATATCTGACTATAAGGTACTGGTAGAGGATCAAGTTGTCTTCTTGGAGGTCTTGGCTTGAACTGTCTTGGTGGTGCAGTATTTTGCTAATGAGGATGTTGTTGATGTTGTGGCTAGTACATTTGTTGTTGCTGCATTGGCTGTTGATAGGGTATAGGTACCACGACGGCGACTTGACCATATGAAGCTTCTTGTTTCCCTTTATAGTTCCTAGATATGGCATTTGTTTCACCTTCTCTTTTCTTCGGGAAACCTCTAGAATATTTCTTTGGTGCGCTAGGTGTTGTCACTGCTCCGGGAATCTTTCCATCCCTCAACCCCTTCTCTATGCGGTCTCCAATTGTAACTAGATGTGCGAAGTCAGATGCTTCACTACTTACTAATCGATCAAAGAATGGGTCATTCAAGGTGTCCACAAATATCCCAGTCATCTCCTTCTCAGACAATGGTGGCTCTACCTGAGCAGCCAACTCTCTCCGCCGTTGGGCGTATCCTTTGAATGACTCACTCTCCTTCATAGCCATCCCTTGCAACTACATTTGGTCAGGTGCCATATCTAAGTTGTATTTGTACTGACGGGGAAATGCGTCAGCCGAATCCTCCCAACTCTGAATTCGCCCTTGTTCTAAACTCATATACCATCTCAGAGATGCTCCACTCAAACTGTCTTGGAAACAGTGTACAAGTAATTTGTCATTTTCAGTATGAGCAACCATTTTCCTGAAATACATCACCAGGTGACTTCTTGGACAAGTTTGTCCTTTGTATTTCTCGAAATCAGGAGTTTTAAATTTAGTTGGGATGACTAAATTCGATACCAAACGCATGTTCATGGCAGAAGCACCGAAGATGTTGTTTCCTTCTATGGCTTTGATTTTCTTTTCCAGGGCACGGAGCCTATCTGCAGCAGGATCTGAAAGTACCTTAGGCTTTGGTTGATCAGGCATATAGAATGCATCATACTCGTCATCTCCAATCTCGAATCCATGATTAGTAGACGTATCAGAAGGTTTTGCACGGTCTCCATCTCCTTTGCCTCCTACTGGTATCTGAACCAATCTCTTCTTTGTGGGGACATAAATTTCGTCTTGGGGATTCGGACCTGGCGTGCCATCATTCCTTTTTGCCCTAGCTTCTTCCTCCTTGCTCCTCTCTCTCTCTGAGCGATTGCAAGCATTGTCTCCAACAGCTGATCCATCTTCTCTTGGATCGTATTGATGTTTGTCCTCATGGTAACTTGGTTGGCCTCCACTTGTTCTAATGTCATCTTGTATTTGCTTCGTGTCTCGTACTGGTGTCGATTAGTCAGTGTGGCTGGATAAAGGGTAAAAAGGTTGGGTAAGTTTTTTTTATTTTCATGAAGTGTGATGCATAATGAAGATGCAAATGTTATGCATATTTTATTTCCAGGGAGTCATTCGAGTTTCATTAGTTGTTAGTAATTCGAAGAAACAAAAAATACTTATAATAGCAATAATGGAATAATTTTTAAACGTCATTCATTCCAATACATAACATAGAGGTCCAAAAAGGTCATAGTTCAAAAGTACATTTGTTAAAGGAACAAAATACAAGACATATGCAAATTAAACAGCTGGCTTTCTGGCCTGAAGCTCTTCTAATTCCTCATTGAATCTCTTCAACAACCCTTTGTAGAGCAGAACGAAATTGATTATGGTTGGAGGAGTGCTATCTTCTTTCAACTCTTCGACTGCGTCTCTCAACCTCCATGACAATTCTTTAGCTGCCCAATTACAGAATTCAACTAGCCCATCGAGTTTTGCACGAAACTTATCCCTGTCCCCTTGTAAGAAGTCTATGGTCTTCTTAAAGGATTCATAATCTTCAATCACATAGTCTCGCTCTTTCAGCCATATGGAATTGTCTTGGCGTAACGACTTTAGCTGGTTCTTTCAATAGCTTGCAGACTCCCTAACATCTCTTACTTCTCGACACTTCTCCTCCCATACCATGGGTGACACCCTGGAAGCTTCAGTGGCTATTTTCTTGAGTCGGCGCTCTTGATCTACTTCAGCTTTTGCATGATGAACAGAATTGGTGAGTTCTTTTATCTGAGCCCCAAGTGTATCCCTTATTGTCTTGTTCTCCTTTGTGGCTAGATGCCACCAACGCTCATTGTCTTGACATTCTTTCTGAGCTTGTCGTAGTTGACCCTTAAGAGTATCCAAACAATGATCAGCCTGTTCTAATCCCACTTTGATCTTCTTTCTCTTATGCTCCTCCTTGTTGAACTTTTCCACATGTGCTTGAAGTTGTGCCTCTTTTCTCTCAAGCTCCCACTTCATATTATTTTTCTCATTGATGGTTTGTTGGAGTTTCATCTGCAGCTCTTCATTCTCTTTTTCTAACTTTGCCATGGTGGCCTTGAGTTCCTCCATTTCTTCAATAGGGACATGGGTGAGCTTAGGTTCCGGAAGAGGTATAGGTGTCCGAATGACAAATGGCATTTTAATCACCTGCACCCTTTCCTTTACCCATTGAAAATATGGTTCTTTTGTAATTCCTTTTACTCTCCCTAACTCAGCTTTCCCTTTTCGATTGACGTTTTTCCAAGCTTCTTTGATTCGCTAGAATAAGCTAGGATTCTCAGCCCCAAAGTCAAGTAACAAGAAAGCTTCCAAAGAATTTACCTCTGGAGGGCCTTCCATTGGGTAGCCAAGTTGTCTGAGAGATAGAACTGGATTAGCATTTACACATCCTTGAGTTCCAATGAGCGGTAGATTTGGGAAATCTCCACAACTGAATATGATGTATGCGTTGATATATTCTTTGGAGTACCAAGAGAGATCTTCATATCGGAGTGATCCCAAACTCTGAGGCCAACTAATATCTGTCTGTTCAACCCAAGCACCTGTCTTCGGAAGATGTTCTAGAAACCAGTGATGCAATAAAGGAGCACAACAAGCAATCAACCCCTTCTTCTTAGTATACCTATGACTTATGTGATAATAGACATCAGCTAACAAAGTGGGTACTGGGTTCCCAGTAAGGAAAACACAAATGGCAGTCATGTCTACGAAACCATCCATATTAGGGAACAGGATGATGCCATAGATAGCCAATGCAATAGCAGAGTAACAAGCATCCCAACTTTCTGCCTTCAACAGGGTATGATCTCTTTCCAAAAGAAAACTTAGTGAAAATCCTTTGGTATTCCCTTTGGTCTCTAAGTTGTCTTTTGCTTCCTTTTCATCCATGTGAAGCGCACTAGCAATGACCTCGAGGGGCAAAGATTCATCTGTCCCTTCAAATAGTGACTTGTCCTTCATAGGGATCCTAACAAGACGCTCGAATTATTCCAACGTTGGTGCTAGCTGGAAATCTTGGAATTTGAAATTCTGGTGTAGTCAGAATTCAGATGTTCTACTCCAAGTCATGACATCTGATCCAACATTGTAACTAATACAGCAAGATAGTTATTAACCACTGTACTAATATGCACACGTTCACAGATGTCACGACATCTCATTCTATGTCACCCTAGAATGGATAAACACCTGATTCTGTGCATCAGGGAGAAGGACTCAACAGAGATCAATCCTGGCACTCACTTCAGTTGTTTTCTTACACTGTTATCAGCATGATGTCATACTGTTGATTTTGGACATCATCTGTTACATAGTTCCTGTGTGTTTGTCTTTTACTTGTATTTCCTGAATTAAAGGTTGAACACTTTAATCTAATTTCCACTTATTAGATTGCCAACAACTAGGTTATTTGTTAGGTTCATTAATTGTAGGTTAGTAATTGGTTTCCTGGATTTTAGCTCGGCTGTTGAATCCCTGAAGAATAGCCTGAGAAAAATACCTAAACATAAAAACCAATCATCCTACACTTTAGCACATGCTGTTGAGAATGAATGTCACAACATTCAGTTCGACAGTCAGAACATATGTTGATTCTGTTATGTTCTTGGAACCATGCTGTGCTAAGTTTGCAGTACTGTAAAAGACCAACTAGTCTCTACTTCAGTATCAACCATCAGTATCAATTGTCTAAACATCCAGTTTAACAGTTTCACAATGATCCTTCGGCCAGGTCTGTTATCCTGGAAGAGAACAGACTTAAATAAATACTGAACAGAACCTAACATGCTTATTGTTCAGTATACACTGTCACTGATGAATGTTACAACATTCTGATTGACATTCAAACAGAAGGCTATATACCAGGTCTGTTATCATCTTGGTAAGCTGACTGGAATACCAGCTGAGTTATGACAGTAACAAAAACACATGCAGAAGGAAAACAAACACAGGAAATTGTTAACCCAGTTCAGTCCAACATGACCTACATCTGGGGGCTACCAAGCCAGGAAGAAGATCCACTATTAGCAGTATTAGTTCAGAGTTAAACTCACCCGTTTACAACTCTTCACTTAATCCCTACCCAATGCAATCTATACCTAGGAACTCCTAGATAGAAACCTCCAGTTTCCATTCCTATCACTACAAATACAATGTAATGTTACCACACCTTGAACTTGCTTCACAGCTTCATTCAAGAACAAAATCACTCTTGCTTACAGGCTTTGAGTTACAAATACTCTCAGCTTTTACCACTGAGAAACACATGGTAACCTTCCCACAGACTAGGAGGTTTACCTCACACACACCTCTAAATTTTCATTCTAAGAGGCTTACAAAGACTAGATTACAATCCGCTATTTATAACCTAATCACCCAACTGGATTTGGGCCTTCAGAAGTCGCAGCAGACTTGTTCTTTGCTGTTACAACTTCAGCAGAAAAATTCTGCTACAAACAAGGTCTTCAAGTTCCTAAACTCTCTCCATATATATCTCCATATTTAGAGCCTATACATATTCTGATTGAGTCTTCAAGACCTCCACATGGGAGTTAGGATATTCACCAGATATCCTTGCTGATCCCAGAATATATACTGAATTAATTAATTCAGTTTTCTACTCATGTGTGATGTCACAGACCTGATGTCGTGACATCGTACAAGACATGTTGGTCCAGATGTTGAATTTCTTCAACCCAACATATTAAAACAACAGAGGTGATTACATTATTTGTTTTACTAAAATTAATGCCAATCCTAAGGTATTAACAGAATGTGAAGCATCTTAAAGGTAAGTCATAAAATTGGGCTAAAGTGATCAAGGCTGTATGGTCCACTTGTTGATTGAGGATGCTGAGCAAATTGCCATAGTTCTTTCCAAAGTTGATTTTGTATACAGGGTGCATCTGAGAGACCAGGTTACGTAAGCTCCTTAGATCGGGATCTTTGAACTTGAATGAGTAAATGTTCCTTTTGCTTGATTCCATGTTTCTTGAATTCCTACAACTCATGATACTCAGATTCCTTGGAAATAAAATAATATGAATGCTATGCTATGAATGATATTATGCGTGTCACATGTAGGTTGATATACAGGTCGTGAGGGTGGGTATTCTTGGTTACTAAACAAAACCCTTTTGGGAAGATGCTAAAGTTAAAAGGTTCCCAAAGTCATCAATCAATATCTAGGAAAGTTATTGTCATGATGAAAACTCATCTGCAAATAACATCCCCAAACAAAGTTTCATCTGGGTGAGGCCTTGGTATGGTCCCAAAGAGAAAAACTCCTAGTGGGCCCATACTACACAACTCTCGAGTCCAAGGTTCTAATAAGGTTCTAAGAGTCATAGATCGAGGTTGGGAATACCACTGTAAGGTAGTAATACACCCAAGGGATCTCATCTGATTGGGGCTTTCGTATTAACCTAATAAGTCTGAGAATTTTCAGGTAAATACTACATAACCACTGGATATAATGGGTTAAAAGGTCCCTAGAGTCATTGATCTAACTTGAGAATACTATCGTCGTGACGAAAACTCGTCGGGCAATAGCATTTCAAGAGAATCTCCTCTAGGCGGGGTCTTCGTTTCTTCCCAACAAGAAAGACTCCTTGTGGGCGCCCACTATGCAACCACTAACTTAATCTTATGGTTTTTCTCAGACTCGGGTGGAGAGCCTATCTCACAAAGTATCACCAACCAGAGAACCCCAAATAAGACATAGTCAATAAATCACAATATAATAATTATGACAGAATAATAATAGCAAAATAAAAAAAATAACAGGCAAACAAACAAGATTAACACACAATACAAAAACTGAACTAAATTAGGCTTCACTCTCTTTTGCTTGGAGCTAGTCCCCAGCAGAGTCGCCATCTGTCGCATCTCGAAAAATACGATCCATCGCGATGGTCGCGGAAAAAATTAATGTTCGAACAGAGTCGCCACCGAACTTTATTTATCCCAATGAAGGGATAGGAAAATATCGATAAAACCTTTAGGAAATGGAATAATGGTTATCGCAACCATATTCGGGTTCGGAAGTGGATTACGTAAGGGGAAGGTACGTCAGTTGTACTCAACGGGAACCTTTTAGTTCTAATGTGTGTTTCGAGTATTAATTTATATTGTTTGTTATCTTTGGGTTATAAAATTATTAAAAACAGAAATGGATGGGAACCTCAGAAAGGGAAAGGGGAGTTTTTTTTATTAGTGTGCTCGCGAAGATACAGCAATCTCCTGCCTACGTATCCTTATGGTGTAATAAGGAAATCAAAGCATTCGTAGTTCGGGGAACTACGGTTGGTTGGTGTCTTTTAATGAACGACTGTTTAGATCGCATCCTAAAGGCTAAACATTGGCTTGTCTACTCTCAGCGAAGGCTTAAGCATTAGTTTGTTGTGCGCATCAGAAAGGATTAAATAGTGTTTTTTTGAAAATAGTTTTGGTCACACGGGGGCGACAAGTTGGATTAATATGTTGGATATTTTGTTTGACTGGTTGTGTTGAGATGTTTTGGCTGGATGACGATTACTCGGATAGTCGAGTAAGACAACTCGTATCCCAATAACCAAGAGATGGAATAGAAGACTCTAGACCACTTTCTTTTTCATCCTTAATTATAGAAAGGATTTGATAATAGTTAAAGTGTTTTGAATGGATGACGAATACTCGGATAATCGAGTAAGACAACTCGTATCCTAATAATCGGAAAAGAGAATAGAAAACTCTAGACCGCTTTCTGTTTCATCTGAATATTTATGAAAATAAGGTTGTATATGGTTGATGTTTTTAGAATAAACGACAAGTGCTCGAATGGCTAAGTAAGACAACTTATATCCAAGCATTTGAGAAGAGGAATTAAAAAAATCAAGACCATCTCCCTTTTCGTACAGTTTGTTATGAAAATGATTTGATTAAGTTGTATGTTTGTAAAGATGACAATTGTTCGACTGACCGAGTAAGAGAACTCGTATTCAAACAACTGAGGAGTGAAATTGAAAACTCAAAGTCAACTCCCTTTTCATTTAGCTCATTGTGAAAATATTTCGATTTAATCGGGTTTAGGAAGTTTGTAGAGGAACGACAATAACTTGACTAACCAAGTAAGAGAACTTGTATTCAAACAGTCGTAGAGAAAAAATTGAAGACTCAAAGTTATCTCCCTTTTGGTTTCTTGTTACAAAAATGATTCGGTTTGATTGTGTTTATGTTTAAGCAGATAAAAATGACAATTATTTGACTAACCAAGTAAGAGAACTTGTATTCAAATAATCGAGGAGAGGAGTTGAAAAACTCAAAACCATCCCCCTTTTCACATTTTTATTTATTGTAAGAATGTTTTGATTTAATCATGCTTAAGTGGGTTTAGAAATGACAATTATTCGACTACCCGAGTAAGAGAACTCGTATTCGAATAATCGAGGAGAGGAGTTGAAAACTCAAAACCATCCCCTTTTTATTTCCAAATTATGAAATGGTATTTAATCGTGATTAGGTACTTTTTAATTAATTTTAAATAACAATACTCGATGTTGGATCGAGGTTTTAAATTGTGTTTGCGAATAAATTGAATTTTGTTTTAGTGTATCAATCATCTACTCGATTATTCAATAACCGAATAGGTCTCATTGTAAGAAAGCCCAAGAGTAAGTTATGTGAGGTTGATGGCGATGCTTGAAAGCGATCGACTTACAAAGGTATTTGAAAAAAAATGGCTCGACTTTGAATCGAGAAGTATGTGATTTATTTTGAAATTGGCTCGGATTATTTTAAAATCGATGAAAGCGACGTGATTTTGTCTATGGGTAAAACAACCATTTTAATTATTATAGTTTAATCGAATTAAATTTCTAATTATAAAGATCCTAATTAAAATTAATTCTAAATCTAAAACCTCATCCAAATTTCTGACTAAAGCTAATATTTCTAATTATATTTCTAAGAATATTTCTAATATTTTCTAATTAACTTAAAAATTCTAAAACTATTATTTAATTCTAATTTTTTATTCTAACCCAAACATTTTTCTAATTAGGATTTTAATATTTCTAACCTAACATTTCTAATTACTTTATTTAATTTCTAAATGATCTATTGAGTCCTAGTTAAGCTAATTAATCAAATAACAGATCAATGCTATTTCTAAGGACCAATTAACAAACAATAATTAAAGAAAAAGGTGCATGTGGGCCTTGTACACGCTTGCTAAGCCCAATTAGAGATAGGGTACTCTGCTATGTGAATGTGTACGAAGTCAGAATTTCACTTTGGTGAAGTTAGAATTCCTCACCTGTTCAGTGAGCTGCTAGGAGGAAAAAAAACAGATCGGCCGGGAGAAGAACCTTGTCGTATCGCCGCCGTCAGCGATGCCAAAATGGTGAAACTGTCGCGCTCTCTGCTCCGACCTCCTCTAACCGCAACGGTAAACAAACCTCAACGCCGACGCACTATCTCTCAGCAAGCGACGACGAGGATGGCGGCTTCGTCGATGACGCCAACTTCGTGAATCCGGTGACCTCTTCGCACTAGCCACTCATTCCTCTTACTTTTCTTTCACTATCAATTTGCTTCTGGTAAGGTGTGGTTATGGTGTTCTTTGAGAAGAATTGCTTTTTTGCTATGTTTATGTTGTGTGTTCTAGGGTTTTTAGAAGAAATAACTTTGTGTGTGGTTGCTGTTGTTGTTTTAGAGTTTTGAAAAAAATAGCTTTGCTGCATTTGTTCTTGCCATGCCGTTCTGGTTTTAGGAAAAAAAGTGCTTCTTTGTTGTTGTTGTGGTTTAAGGTTTTTTTAGAAGAAATAGCTTACTGTGTTGTGTTGTCTCTTAACGCCTCATGGACGTTTTATGAAGAATTTTTATCAGTTTTAAAAAACTTTTTTCTTTTTCAATTTGTCTCATCCCAGATTATGTGGGATTTGATTTGTTCTTATTTAAGCCATTGTTGCAATGCCTTTTCAGATGTTCCAATTAATCCTCTGGATAAAGCTTTGAACTTAGTAATTTGATTAGTTGTTTTTCAGTTTTTTAAGTGCTTTTAAAAAGTGCTTTTTAAATGAGCTATTTTTCTCTGCAGGTTATAGCTCTGAGATGACCTGATGGAATGGAAGGTGGTTGCTCCAAGCTTCAAGACAACATGTTTTTGTAACTAAGTCCAAAGTGATTTCATCTTGATTGCTTGGTTTTGGTCATTAGGAACCTATTTTCATCTGTAACAATTTTTTCACTGTAATTACTTAGTTTAGTTTTTTTTAGAAAAAATGTGTGTTTGGATTATTTGGGACTTATTGAATTAAATTTTAATTATGTAATTACCTTTTAATCTTTCAAAATTTAACTCAATATTTATTTATGTTAATCATTCAACTTTTAAAAACAACAAATTTCTAACTTAAGTATAATGACTTAATTTTAAAAACAAATTTCTAATTTAAGTATAATGACTTAATTTTAAAAACAAATTTCTAATTTAAGTATAATGACTTAATTTTAAAAAACAAATTTCTATTTTAAGTATAATGACTAAATTTTAAAAACAAATTTCTAATTTAAGTATAATGACTTAATTTAAAAAACAAATTTCTAATTTAAGTAAAATGACTTAATTTTAAAAACAAATTTCTAATTTAAGTATAATGACTTAAAAAAAAATTCTAATTTAAGTATAATGACTTAATTTAAAAAACAAATTTCTAATTTAAGTATAACGAGTTAATTTTAAAAACAAATTTCTAATTTAAGTATAATGACTTAATTTAAAAAATAAATTTCTAATTTAAGTATAATGACTTAATTTTAAAAACAAATTTCTAATTTAAGTATAATGACTTAAAAAAAACATATTTCTAACTTAAGTACAAAGAAACTAAGTATAGTGATTTAATTTAAAAACAACACAATTCTATTTTAAATACAAAAATCTAAATATGGGACCTCTTAATTTAAAAAAACAACACAATTCTATTTTAAATACAAAAATCTAAATATGGAACTTTTAATTTAAAAAACAACACATATTCTAATCTAAACACAAAAATCTAAATATGGGACTTTTGAAACAAAGAAATCTCATGGATTAAACCAAAATGACCGGACAAAATTGGGGTATGACAGGAAGCATAAAAGAATTTGGAAACAACTTGGAAGAGGTCTCATGCATCAAAAATGCATGAAAAATAATTTCTTGTGAGAAATGCATGAAAAATAATTTCTTGTGAAAAATTGCATTATAGGTTAACACATGTTGTATATAGGTTGACACATGTTGTCTACAGGTCAACGCTTGTTGTCTACAGGTCGACCTAAAGAAACATTTTCACTGTTATATGTCGAAACATGCATTCTATAGGTCAACGTGTATGCTGCAGTATTAAAGCATGTAGCTTCTGTTTCATGTGCTAACTCCTCAGGTCGACACATAGGAAGCATATAGATCTTATAGGTTGATACATGACCTTGAATAGGTCAATGAATGTTGTTTACAGGTCGACGCTAATATCTTACAGGTCGACCTATACGATAAATTTTTGAAAAAATCATATTTTCTCCAAGTTATTTGTGTAACACCCTTCTAAATACCCCAAAAATAAATTATAACATCAAAACATAAATCAGAGTAAATATGCAACTAAGGGTGTCACACATGACACTTCACACCGTGTTCCAATTATCTGGTCATACTCATTTATTTATCAAAATAAGCATTTGCATAATACGCAGCGGATACAAACTAACAACATTCAAACCATGTAATACATTACATGTAAAGTTGTTCAACAACCAATTGAAAACATAGTAAAACATCCCATCCCGATGTTACATCTACCAGAGCATGACCCACTAAGGAACTACACTAGACTCCAAGGACTAGCTTCTACTCAATCACTGCTCGTTACCTGAAAAATAGTTGTAAGGGTGAGTTCCTCAATCGATATAATAAGCATTATAAACATCATGTAATGCTAAGTAATTTAACACATATCATCACCCTAACCAGATCACACATATTCAGCAACGGCAATATCAACTCATAATCATCATCATCATCATACTCAAACTCAACACAATCACCAAAACAACACGTATAATATTGGAATACATCCATTCATATTATACGCCATACATACATACATTATGCAATGAGACTCCATGCATGCGGTACCGACTATTCGTGAACATATAGTTCAACCTCACCGATCAAATCCAGATACGGCTACCAAGCTCACTAGTCCCACTCATTTGAGACCTAGTGACTCACTCACTAATTCCTCACCATGGGAATTAGCTACCACCCCAAGGGCTATGATATGCACGCTAATCACCTAGCATGCAAACATCAACAACAATCCACAATACTAACTCACTAATTCCTCACCATGGGAATTAGCTACCACCATAAAGGCCACAATATGCAAGCTAAATCACTTAGTCATGCAAACATCAACAATCATCCACAATGGACATATGCTCACACTCTAAGCCATAAACAGTCCATTCATAATTTCATACATGATAAATACATTCACAACATTATGCATATCATCATACATCATCAACATATTCACCACATAATCATATTATGTCATACCATATAGTCAATCACAGCATTAGCACACTCTACTAATACCTATACTACTCAAAACAACGGGAAATGATCCCTACTCTATCATACATCAGCTAATTTACATTACTCAGCTGAACAACCAAAAACTGCACAACAACAGCACAGAAAAATCACAATCCTGCTCATACGCGTATTGCCTAGTCCCATACGCGTATGGCCCATTTCTCAGCCAATCCCATACGCGTACCACCTATCTCATACGCGTATGCTACGCGTACCACTTCCCCATACGCGTACCAACAGAGGCCAAACCACGTTCAAAACATCATCTTCCTCATCCATACGCGTATTGCCTAGTGCCATACGCGTACCAGACCATCTCATACGCGTACTGCCTAGTGCCATACGCGTGTGACCAGAAACCAGATTTCCAGATCTGCTATGGTCTTCTCTGCTACGAGATCTACCAATCCCAACCTCCTACAATCCAATTTTTCACAATAATCGTTCATATCATCTAACACGAATCATACCCTATTCAATTTCATCAATTCTAACACTTTTACATCTAATTCCTACGAATTCCTTTCAATCATAATCCAATTTTTCGTTCATCCAATATTTCACAATTTTCGTCATGCATCATTCAAATCAGGGACAAATCAATAGTCCATCACTACCCATTACATGTTATCCCATAATACCCATTAATCGACGATAAACCCCCCTTACCTGAGTTAATCCGGCGAATCTCTGAGCTTCAAGCTTTTCCTTTCTTCAACCCTTGTTCTCTGGCTCTTTGCCCTTTTTCCACTTTAGAGTCGTTTCTCTGTTTTCACGTGAAAACCTCTTTTACCAAATGGGACCTTTTCTAATTCCAACTTTTATTCCAATAATAATAATAATAATCCAATAATAATATTCCAATTATTTAATTAAATTAATAAATATATTATTAACTTAAATTAAATAATTATCTTATTTTATCGGGGTGTTACAACTCTCCCCCACTAAAAGAGTTTTCGTCCTCGAAAACATACCTCAAGCGAACAACTCAGGATAAGACTCCTTTATCTGACTCTCAAGTTCCCAAGTCACATTGCCACCTGCTGGTCCTCCCCAAGCTACCTTCACCAAAGCAATCTCTTTACCCCGCAACTGCTTCAACTCTCGATCCTCGATCCTCAGAGGTGATGTTTCAACAGTCAGGTTATCTCTCACCTGTACATCATCTATTTCGACTACATGCGACGGATCAGGAATGTACCTCCTCAACTGAGACACATGAAAAACCTCATGTAAATTTGCAAGTGACGGCGGTAAAGCGATACGATAGGCTACCTCCCCTATCCTCTCCAAAATCTGATAAGGACCAATAAATCGAGGTGTCAACTTCTTCGACTTCAAAGCTCGACCAACCCCAGTTATCGGAGTAACACGAAGAAACACATGATCTCCCTCTTGGAACTCAAGTGCCTTCCTCCTCTTGTCGTGATAACTCTTCTGACGACTCTGAGCAATCCTCATCTTCTCCTGAATCATCTTAATCTTTTCCGTAGTTTGTTGAACAATCTCCGGTCCAACCACAGCACTCTCACCGGACTCATACCAACATAAAGGTGTCCGACATCTCCTACCATACAAAGCTTCAAACGGTGCCATACCAATGCTCGAATGAAAACTATTGTTGTAGGTAAACTCAATCAAAGGTAAATAACAATCCCAAGCACCTCCTTTTTCCAAAACACAAGCCCTCAAAAGATCCTCCAGTGACTGAATCGTCCTCTCAGTCTGACCATCAGTCTGCGGATGATATGCAGAACTCAATCTCAGCTTAGTTCCCAAAGCCCTCTGCAAACCTTCCCAGAACTTCGATGTAAATCTAGGATCTCTGTCCGAAACAATACTCGACGGAATACCATGCAAACTTACAATCTTCTCAATATACAACTCAGCTAATCTCTCTAACGGATAATCCATTCTGATCGGAATGAAATGAGCCGATTTTGTCAATCTGTCAACAATCACCCAAATAGCTTCAAAATTCTTAATTGTCCTCGGTAAACCAGAAACAAAATCCATACTGATACTATCCCACTTCCACTCTGGAATAACCAACGGTTGCATTAGCCCAGACGGCTTCTGATGCTCAATCTTTGACTTCTGACAAGTCAAACAAGAATAAACAAAACTCGCAATTTCTCTTTTCATTCCCGGCCACCAAAATAAATTTTTCAAATCCTGATACATCTTCGTAGCTCCAGGATGAATACTCAGGCCACTACGATGTCCTTCCTCAAGAATACTCTTCTTAAGTTCGGTAACATCCGGAATACACACCCGATTACCAAATTTCAAAACACCATTCTCATCAACTCTGAATTCACCACCTCGACCTTGATTCACTAGAGTCAACTTATCAACCAAAAGCACATCGGATTTCTGACCCTCTCTAATCTCATCCAGACTACCACTCGTTAACTTCAACATTCCCAATTTAACACTATTGTGAGTACTCTCACACACCAAACTCAAGTCTCTAAACTGCTCAATCAAATCCAATTCCTTAACCATTAACATAGACATATGCAATGATTTCTGACTCAATGCATCAGCCACTACGTTTGCTTTACCCGGATGGTAATTCAAACCAAAGTCATAATCCTTCAGAAACTCTAACCATCTCCTCTGTCTCATATTCAGCTCTTTCTGATCAAACAAATACTTTAAACTTTTATGGTCACTGAAAACCTCAAATCTTGACCCGTACAAGTAATGCCTCCATAACTTCAGAACAAATACCACAGCTGCCAACTCTAAATCGTGTGTCGGATAGTTCCCCTCATGAACCCTCAGCTGTCTCGAAGCATAGGCTATAACCTGCTTATTCTGCATCAACACACCACCCAAACCCAATAATGAAGCATCACAGTAAACCTCAAATGGTTCTGACGGGCTCGGTAATATCAAAACAGGAGCAGTAGTTAACCTTCTCTTTAACTCTTGGAAACCTTCTTCACATTTTGAGTCCCAAACAAAAGCTTGCCCCTTTCTAGTCAACATCGTCAACGGTAACGCCAACTTAGAAAATCCCTCGATGAACTTCCTATAATAACCAGCCAAACCAAGAAAACTCCTTATCTCCGAAACTGACTTCGGAGCTTCCCACTTAGATACCGCTTCTATCTTAGAAGGATCAACAGCAACACCACCTCTGGAAATCACATGACCAAGAAAACTAACCTCTTCTAACCAAAATTCACACTTTGACAGTTTAGCAAATAACTTCTTTTCTCGTAGAACTCCTAAAACCACTCTCAAATGTTCAGCATGCTCTTCTTCAGATTTCGAATACACCAAAATATCGTCAATAAACACCACAACAAACTGATCTAGGTACGGATGGAAAATCCTATTCATATACTCCATAAACACTCCAGGCGCATTAGTCACACCAAAAGGCATTACAGAATACTCATAATGTCCATACCTTGTTCTGAAAGCAGTCTTCTGAATATCCTCAGTTTTCACACGTATCTGATGATACCCAGATCTCAAATCTATTTTGCTGAACACACTCGCACCAACCAACTGATCCATCAAATCATCAATCCTCGGCAAAGGATACCGATTCTTGATCGTCACTTTATTCAGTTGCCTGTAGTCCACACACAACCTCATAGTACCTTCTTTCTTCTTAACCAATAACACTGGTGCACCCCACGGTGACACACTCGGACGAATAAATTTCTTATCCAACAGATCTTCCAACTGACTCTTCAATTCAGTTAACTCAACAGCAGACATACGGTACGGAGCCATCGATATCGGCCTAGTACCAGGTACTAAATCAATCGAGAACTCAACTTCACGTTCTGGCGGTAATTCATTCACTTCTTCAGGAAACACATCAGGAAAATCACACACCACGGCTAGATCACAAATCGCCAGTTTATCTTTAGCCTCCAAAGTCGCTAACAGCATAAACAACTCTGCCCCATCTGCTACTGCCTCATTCACCTGCCTCGTTGATAGAAACAAACTCTTTCCTTCCTCAATCTCAGGAAAAATCACAGTCTTATCAAAACAGTTGACATAAACTCGGTTAAACACCAACCAGTTCATACCCAAGATAACATCAATCTGCACTAGTGGAAGACACACTAGGTCCATCCCAAAGTCTCTACCAAAAATACTCAAAGGACAATTTAAACAAACTGAAGTAGTAGTCACTGAACCCTTCGCAGGAGTATCAATCACCATACTTCCATGCATCTCAGATATCTCTAATTTGAGTTTCACAGCACAATCCAAAGATATAAAGGAATGAGTCGCACCTGTGTCAATAATAGCTACAAGAGGAAAGCCATTAAAATAACACGTACCTCGGATCAAACGATCATCTGCAGAAGTCTCAGAACCCGATAAAGCAAAGACCTTGCCTCCCGACTGGTTCTCTCTCTTCGGCTTAAGACACTGTGGACTGATATGACCCACTTCTCCACAGTTGAAACAAGTCACAGTCTTCAACCGGCACTCTGCAGCCAAGTGACCACCTTTTCCACACTTAAAACACTTCTTCTCATTACTGGTACACTCATGGATACGATGTCCAGCCTGACCACATCTGTAACACTTAGCAGGGGCACTGGAGTCTCCCCCACTAGGCCTCTTCATCCCACTTTGTCTCTGGAAACCTTTGCCAGCTGCATACGGTTTCCCATGATCATTCTGATTCTTGCCTTTCCTATCAACCCTTTGTTGATAGCTCTCCGCTCTGGCCTTGGTATCCTGTTCAAAAATCCTGCAACAGTCAACCAAATCGGAAAACACTCTAATCCGCTGATACCCAATAGCCTGCTTGATCTCGGGACGTAACCCGTTCTCAAACTTCACACATTTCGAAAATTCCCCAGTAGCCTCGTTATAGGGAGTGTAATACTTCGACAGCTCTGTGAACTTAGCAGCATACTCAGTAACAGACCGGTTGCCCTGCTTCAATTCCAAGAACTCTATCTCTTTCTTTCCTCTGACATCCTCTGGAAAGTACTTCCTCAGGAATCTCTCTCTGAACACAGCCCAAGTGATCTCAGCATTCCCAGCAGATCCCAACTCAGTACGGGTAGCAACCCACCAATCATCTGCTTCTTCTGACAGCATATGCGTACCGAACCTGACCTTCTGGTTATCGGCACACTCAGTCACTCGGAAGATCCTCTCGATCTCCTTCAACCACTTCTGAGCACCCTCTGGATCGTATGCTCCCTTGAACATTGGAGGATTGTTCTTCTGGAACTCACTCAGTTGACGAGCAGCTCCCATTCCCACAACATTCGGATTCCCTCCAAGTACTCCAGCTAGCATACCCAGAGCCTCAGCAATCGCAGCATCGTCTCTACCTCTTCCAGCCATCTCTATTCTGAAAACCCAACAAGCTAAACAATAAGTACTGATAGGGTTACACAACACCTATCCCGTACAGGGGAACAGAATAATTACGACTCGACTCGACCGACTATGCTCTGATACCACTAATGTAACACCCTTCTAAATACCCCAAAAATAAATTATAACATCAAAACATAAATCAGAGTAAATATGCAACTAAGGGTGTCACACATGACACTTCACACCGTGTTCCAATTATCTGGTCATACTCATTTATTTATCAAAATAAACATTTGCATAATACGCAGCGGATACAAACTAACAACATTCAAACCATGTAATACATTACATGTAAAGTTGTTCAACAACCAATTGAAAACATAGTAAAACATCCCATCCCGATGTTACATCTACCAGAGCATGACCCACTAAGGAACTACACTAGACTCCAAGGACTAGCTTCTACTCAATCACTGCTCGTTACCTGAAAAATAGTTGTAAGGGTGAGTTCCTCAATCGATATAAAAAGCATTATAATACATCATGTAATGCTAAGTAATTTAACACATATCATCACCCTAACCAGATCACACATATTCAGCAACGACAATATCAACTCATAATCATCATCATCATCATACTCAAACTCAACACAATCACCAAAACAACACGTATAATATTGGAATACATCCATTCATATTATACGCCATACATACATACATTATGCAATGAGACTCCATGCATGCGGTACCGACTATTCGTGAACATATAGTTCAACCTCACCGATCAAATCCAGATACGGCTACCAAGCTCACTAGTCCCACTCATTTGAGACCTAGTGACTCACTCACTAATTCCTCACCATGGGAATTAGCTACCACCCCAAGGGCTATGATATGCACGCTAATCACCTAGCACGCAAACATCAACAACAATCCACAATACTAACTCACTAATTCCTCACCATGGGAATTAGCTACCACCATAAAGGCCACAATATGCAAGCTAAATCACTTAGTCATGCAAACATCAACAATCATCCACAATGGACATATACTCACACTCTAAGCCATAAACAGTCCATTCATAATTTCATACATGATAAATACATTCACAACATTATGCATATCATCATACATCATCAACATATTCACCACATAATCATATTATGTCATACCACATAGTCAATCACAGCATTAGCACACTCTACTAATACCTATACTACTCAAAACAACGGGAAATGATCCCTACTCTATCATACATCAGCTAATTTACATTACTCAGCTGAACAACCAAAAACTGCATAACAACAGCACAGAAAAATCACAATCCTGCTCATACGCGTATTGCCTAGTCCCATACGCGTATGGCCCATTTCTCAGCCAATCCCATACGCGTACCACCTATCTCATACGCGTATGCTACGCGTACCACTTCCCCATACGCGTACCAACAGAGGCCAAACCACGTTCAAAACATCATCTTCCTCATCCATACGCGTATTGCCTAGTGCCATACGCGTACCAGACCATCTCATACGCGTACTGCCTAGTGCCATACGCGTATGACCAGAAACCAGATTTCCAGATCTGCTATGGTCTTCTCTGCTACGAGATCTACCAATCCCAACCTCCTACAATCCAATTTTTCACAATAATCGTTCATATCATCTAACACGAATCATACCCTATTCAATTTCATCAATTCTAACACTTTTACATCTAATTCCTACGAATTCCTTTCAATCATAATCCAATTTTTCGTTCATCCAATATTTCACAATTTTCATCATGCATCATTCAAATCAGGGACAAATCAATAGTCCATCACTACCCATTACATGTTATCCCATAATACCCATTAATCGACGATAAACCCCCCTTACCTGAGTTAATCCGGCGAATCTCTGAGCTTCAAGCTTTTCCTTCCTTCAACCCTTGTTCTCTGGCTCTTTGCCCTTTTTCCACTTTAGAGTCGTTTCTCTGTTTTCACGTGAAAACCTCTTTTACCAAATGGGACCTTTTCTAATTCCAACTTTTATTCCAATAATAATAATAATAATCCAATAATAATATTCCAATTATTTAATTAAATTAATAAATATATTATTAACTTAAATTAAATAATTATCTTATTTTATCGGGGTGTTACAATTTGCATTTCCTTTTGCCCTAAATTACCCATGCATATAGATACTTCATACATGCATCATTCTCTAGTAAGGTTTATAGAGTGAGTAAAACCTACATGAATCCAGGATTTCAAAGCATCTCATCATCTTCAATTCAATCTATGCATACACACAATCAAACTACGCATAATCATTTTTTGATTGAGTGCCATCTAGATTAGGATTGATAACGTCCAATTAGGTTTGTTGTACCGAGAATATTGGGTTGCGATCTTTGAGGGATTCAAATAAGAAAATCGGTTTAGGGTTTCCCTTCAAGATCTTTAGGGTTTGAAGGTTTTTGACAAGATTGTACAATTTGAGTTTGATCGAGTGAAAGCCTTGAGACTAGGTGTGTCGGCAAGGGAGTAGCGTGAAACGGTGGATCATGTTGACAAATCTTGGGTTCAACAAGTGTGCGCTTGGGATTAATTCATTCGGGTGAAAGCCTTGAGACAATGAGGTCTTGCAAGGAAGTAGCAACAACAAGTGAATTGAAGCGGCATTGTTGGTGACTTGACCAATCTTTGATCAAGGTTTTTAGAGGTGCTAGAGTCAAGAACAAACTTAGGGTTTGTGGGATTTGATTTCTCACCTCTTGTATTTATACATTTTCAAAGTAATATTTATTATATTAATATCTCAATTTGAATTTGAATTAAGGGTAGGCGTACCCATAACGAGGTTGATTGAGGAACTACCTAAATAAATCCTTGCGTACTCTCTCTCTCTCTCTCTCAAATTGTTGATTACTTTGATCTTTTGATCAACATTATTTGTATAATAACTTTTGAATTCTTAGTTAAATTGTGTTTTTGTAGTAATCACATACCATTTGGTAGTGATTGGTTTTTGAGAACTACAAACATTATGCCAATATCCAAACTTTGTTGATCGCACGCAAAGTGTTTAACAAATTGTTTCAACTAGTCTTTCGTGTGTTGTTGTCATTGGAGATAGATAGTTATTATAGTAGAGTATTTAATTTAGTGATTGAAGTATTAATAAATCAACTTGTGAATTATTATCATACTATAGGTACTCATACGCATATCCGGGCTTTTTAATAGAAGGTCCGGTTAGACGATTTTGGATTCGGAAAATATTTTAGACTTGCTTCTGCGCCATAAAAACTTTCCAAATCAATTTTTTGAATAAATTTTTAACTTGGGATCTATTCAGCCCCCCCCCCTAGATCTAGACCTATCATCTAACAATGAAGACATTGAAACCATATTTTCTGGGTTTCAAATTCTTGTGTCAGGACTTTAGTTTATGAACAACAACTACATTACATATAATCATGTTAAGAAGATACTTAGGAGTCTTCCTGTCAGATACACACCAATGCGACAGCTATTCGAGAGGCCAAAGACTTATCAGCAATCTCCAGAACCATGAGATGGGGCTAAATGGAGATGAAAATATCAGAAAGTCAAAGCCTCTTGCTTTGAAATCTATTGCTAAAATAACCAAGGCTCCTCAAGTCTAAGAGTGTGAAGAAGCTTCTCATGTATAAGGTTCAGAAGATGATTCAGATGACGAGGAAATGGGCTTTATGATCAAAAGGTTCAAGTAACTGGCCAAGAAGAATAAAATATTCTCTGGCAGAAGTAGTGGTTTTAGAGGATCTAGCTCAAAAGAAAAGAAGGATGATCATAAAGGATGCTTCAACTACAAGAAGCCTGATCACTTTATTGCTGACTGTCTTGAACTGCAAAAGGAAAAGTCAAAGATGGGAAGCTTTCAGAAGGATAGCTTCAGAAACAAGTTCAAGAAAATTCTCATGGAAACATGGGATGAACTTGACAATGAAAGAGACTCTGAGAAGGATAAATAGCAAGCTAACCTTTCTTTGACGGCTCTTACATCTTCTAAAGCATAATCTAACTCAGACTCTGGTTCAGAGTCTAAGGAAGTGGATGAGGTATTTTATAAACTATTTAGTTTCTTTATTTAATTACTTTAATTCAGGATCACTTGGGAAGATGTCAAGAAAAAGCCAAAAACATGAAAATATTAAAAAAGCAATATGATCTTTTGAATAAAAAATAAATTTTGTTCAAAGCAATAATGAAGCTATAGTGAAAGATCATATTGCTCTAGTAAAAGACGTGTCTGATAAACCTCTTGATGAGCATGGAATGGATATTCAAGAGTTTATCATAAATGGCTTTAATAGAGTTAAACTTGCTTCTATGATTTATGGATTAAATAGAAGCAAATGGGAAGGCCTGGGCTACTCACAAAAATCTTTAAAACTTGTTAAAGCGTTGCCAGACCTCAATTGTCACTCAGATGCTCTTTGTGGAGTATGCCAAGTAGGAAAATTAGTAAAACTTCTTTCAAAACTAAAAAACTTGTCTCTACCTCCAGACCCTTAGAACTGCTTCACGTTATTTTTTTGGTCTTATTAGTACTGCATCAATGAATGGGAAGAAATGTGGACTAGTCATTGTTGATGACTATAATAGATGGACTTGGGTTAAATTCCTTAGAACCAATGATGAATAATATGATGTGTTTAGCATCTTTTGCATACAAGTACAAACTGAAAAGGAATAAAAAAATTTGAAGGTAAGAAGTGATCATGGTGGTGAATTTGAAAATGTGCCATTTGGACTTTTTTGTGAAAAACATGGAATTCTCCATGAGTTCGCTTCTCCTAGAACTCCATAACAAAATGAAGTTGTAGAGAGAAAGAATAGATCTTTATAAGAAATAGCCATAACGATGATCCATGAATGCAACTTACCCAAGTACTTATGGGCAAAAGCTGTGAACACAACATGTTATGTTCAGAATAGAATCTATATTAGACCTATTTTGAACAAGATTTCATATGAGTTGTTCAAGGGAAGAAAGCCAAGTATTTATTATTTTCATTAGTTTGGATGTACATTTTACATTTTGAATAATAAAATCTATCTTAAGAAGTTTGATGCCAAAGCTCAATAGGGTATCTTTTTAGGATAATCTAAACGCTTACAGGCATACAGGTTGTATAACTCTGAAACCAATATGGTTGAAGAGTCAATACACATCAAATTTGATGACAAGGAGAGTGACAGTAAAATATCAGAGCTAGTTCGAATTTTTTCCGTGTATCTGAAGACACATTAGGAGTTGAGGTCCAGAATATGGAAGTTCATAAGTTATCAGAACTTCAAAAGCTAGTGTTCCACAAGTTGATCAAACCTCAGAAGTTTATCCAGATGTTGAAGATTCTAAAGAAGCTCAAGATGGCTCCTCATATGCATCACAATCCAAGAATACCTTCAAGTACATGTGTTCTCATCCCAAAGAGTTAATTATTGGAAACAAAAATAGTCCTAGAAAGACAAGGTCTGCCTTCAAAGAAGAGCATTCAATGTTACGGCTACTATTCATGACTGAACCCATCTGGTGATGAAGTACTTTATGATGATGGTTGGATTATGGCAATGCAAGAAGAGTTGAATCAATTTCAAAGAAATAATGTATGGGATATGGTACCCAAACCTTTGCAGAAGAACATTATTGGAACAAAATGGATATTCAAAAACAAGTTCAATGAGCAAGAAGTGGTAAGAAATAAGGCTAGACTTGTAGCTCAAGGCTATAGTCATCAAGAATAATTTTTAAATACAATGCAGGATGAGTTTGAGATGAGTATGATGAGAGAGCTGAAGTTCTTTCTTGGTATTCAAATCAATCAATACAAGGAAGAAGTTTATGTTCATCAGAAAAAATACACAAAGGAGCTTCTGAAGAAGTTCAATCTAGATGACTGGAAAGTCATGAACACTCATATAAATCCAACCTGCAACTTGAGCAAAGAGGAAAGCATCACCAAGGTCTGTCAGAAGTTGTATAGAGGTATGATTGGTTCCTTACTTTATTTAATAGCTTCTATACCAGATATTTTATTCAGTGTCCGTTTGTGTGCAAGATTTCAATCAGATCCTATAGAGACTAACATTTAAGAGGATCTTTATGTATCTGAAGGGAACAACCAATCTAGGATTACTTTATAAAAATTCTCTAAATTATAATCTAGTTGGATTCTATGATGCTGACTATGCTTGGGATAAAATTGAGAGAAAATCCACTAATGTAAGTTGTCAATTCATAGATAAAAACCTAATATCCTAGGCTAGTAAAAGACAAGCAAATGTTACTTTGTTTACAGCAGAAGTAGAATACATCTCAGTTGTAAGTTTTTACACACAACTACTCTATATGAAATATCAGTTGGAAGACTATCAAATAAGTGAAAGTAGTTTTCCAATATTTTGTGACAATACTGTTGCTACCTGTTTGACAAAAAATCCTATTCAACATTCTATGGAGGCGACATATTAAACAAAAGCTACAAGCTTTAAAAATGAGGTACATGTGTCGACCTGAAACTCGTATGTGTCGACATGTATATTGTTTTTCCTATAAAAACTTGTTTTTAATGCATGAAACCTTTTCTAACTCATTTCAAAATGTTTTTATGCTTCCTAATGCTAAGATGCACATTAAGACTAAGAGGATACTGTCCAATATACATAAATGCTAAAGTATCCTAGTTTTGACATCATACAAAATACACCTAACAGAAAGTTGCACTCACATACTCCCCTTTTATGATGATGGAAAAACTTGAGATTATGTGTTTCATGTTTTCATGAAGGCTCCCTCTAAATGTATGCATCCAAACTTCATCTTGCAGATGTTTATCCCCCTTTAACAACATTAAAAAGACAAAAAGCAATGCATGAGAAGTATCTTACATCACACATATACCAATATACCATATAGAGGCGTTTGCAAAGATAAGATCATCAATAAAACACCACTCACATAGAATGATGTAAATATTGAAAATGCCTAAACATAAATAAAAGCATTTAAAGCAACAATATGACATGGTTTCCATAATTTATGTCAAATAACATATACAATAAACATGAAAGATGAAGGATACAATGCAATAAAAAACTCTTGAGTTTCTACAAAAGTGACAGGATTACGTGACATATACCTTTGGTGCTCTAGCAAGGCGATATATAGATTTATCACCACTTAAAGAAAAAGCAGAGATGTTATCATAACAATGACACACTATAAGAAATTTTGTTGACATTGTAACATGTTCAAACATATTTCATGCCGGAATAGATAACATGCTTATACACCAAGAACATATTTCAAGTATGAAAGGAAACTAGCATGAAGTCACTATAAGCATATGAATTGAAATACATCAACTGAAATTTTTGGAAGTGAACATTCATGAATTATTTCATTTATCAAGCATATCAAGCATTTGAAGAAAAGACAACATGCAAAAGTAAAAGCTTACTTTCAAAGAGGGAAAATGGAACAATATCACCTCGCTTATGAATTGATGAAGGATGCACTAATATGTGATTGAACTTCCAAAGAAAGTTAGAGCAAAAATATAAAATTCATGCAACAAATCATATTTAAGCAAGATTTGAGATATCAAGCATGCCCAATTCCCTTCGAATGTTGAAAAACAACTCAGTCACAAGTGGTTTTGTAAAGATATCCGCAAGTTAATTTTTCCTATCAACATGGTCAAATACGACTTCTCCTTTTTCAACATGGTCACGTAGTAAGTGATGATGTATCTCAATATGTTTAGTGCGAGTGTGTAACAACGAATTTTTGTTTAGATTAGTAGCACTAGTGTTTTTGCATATAATAGGAATATGTTGTAGTCTGATATCAAAATAAAGTATTTGTTGTTTGAGCAAAAAGAATTGAGCACAATAAATACTGACTGCTACGTATTCCGCCTCAGTAGTTGACAAAGCAACAAAAACCCGTTTCTTGCTATGCCAACCGACTAAGGATTTTGAAAACATGTGGAAAGTTTCATTAGTAGTTTTTCTATCTGATTTGCAACCGGAAAAATCTGAATTAGTATAACCAACCAAATTACAATCGCTTCCCTTGGAATACCAAAGCCCATACTTAGATGTACCATGAAGATATCTAAGAATACATTTTAGGCTTTTAAATGTGATTCATTATGAGTCGATTGATAACGAGCGCACATACACACGCTAAACATGATATTCGGCCTCTATGCAGTAAGATATAGAAGAGAACCAATCATACCTCTATACTTCTTGATATCAACATCCTTACTATGTTCATTTCTTTCCAAGTTTCCATTTATGGGCATTAGAGTCTCAATTGATTTTTCATCTTCCATGCCAAATCTCTTTAGCAATTTGTTACAATATTTTATTTGAGACATGAATGTCCCTTTATTGAGTTGCTTGATTTGAAGAACAAGGAAGTAATTCAACTCCCCCATGAGACTCATCTCAAACTCACCCTGCATAAGCTTAGAAAACTCCTTGATAAGTTGCATGTTAGTGGAACCGAAGATGATATCGTTGACGTAAACTTGAACTAGAAGAGATCTTTGGAGCAAGCATAAAATATTAACAGTATATACTACATGTGAAGATATAAAGATGAGGTCACTATAAACATATTAAATGAAACACATAATGGTTATCAATTGAAATTTATATAAATGAACACTCATAACATATATCATACACCAATTATATCATATACCTTTGAATAATAAACAAGTAAAAGAAAGGACTTACTTACAAAGCAAAAATTGAAACGATATTACCTGCACGAATGACGGAGGATGCACATGCATTCCACAAGGAACGCTCGAATGAAAGTTGGAATAAATGAAAAATGTGCCACACAGTCTTTTGACATCAACACTCTTACAAATTTTCACTTTGACAAAGTATCAGATAGTGTGATTTGTAATGTATCCAAAAAAGTTATTGATTTTATGATCATCCTTTTTTATTGGACTTTCACTCTTGTAATTTTCAAGATAGTTATCTTACTCCTCCTTAATCTTCATCGACTTAGGTTGATCAATCCCCTATTCGATGTACTTGAGCATGTATTTTGAAGACATACCTACATCATGAAACAAAATACCTTTTCCGACATTTCTTTGATAGGAAACATTAAAAGCAATCTACACACTTTTACCAATTAATGAACACTAATTGTTGATTTCCTTGGTTACACAACCCTTCTTCCTTGCAACAAAGTCAATGAAATAGGGATATGTCACCCATCATATATCTTGAGCATCCACAAATGAGATCCCATACTCTCTTCGTAGAGCCAATACATTTATCCTGCAAGATCAATAAAAAGTGCTACGTACCCAATATTCATTGGATCCTTGAGGGTAAGTGAAACCTTGGTTGCATTTAGGCAACCATTGAAAAACACCTTTAGTAATAAAAAGTCTCCTAAACTTGCATTTTTCAATAGTGTGATATTTCTTACAATAATAATGACAAGTTAAATTGTGAGAAGAGTGACTTTTGCTATTTTGATCTTTTTCAACAAAGTTATACCTCCTATAAGTATTATAAGGAGGCATCTTATATTTAGTAGTATCAATAGCAAAATTGACCGTTGGTTGTAATGCCTTATCCAATTTAGCTTGAAGAGTATTTACCTATTTTTTCCAAATGTGACAAGTTTCACAACCAAACCATGGAGGTTCTTTATCCTCATTAATATCTTTTAGAATATATATCATAGATTGCTTAAGAGCTTCCATATTCTTTTTGGTTTCTAAAACTTTAGGTTCTAAATGTGAAAAAATTCTTTTGTTTGAAGCAAATCTTTTACAGGCGTCTACAACTTCTCTATGTAGATTTTCAAAAGCTTTTTGTAATTGAGAATAAGATAATTCATTAGTTGATTCAAGATTAGATTGACTTACATTTTTCTTCTTCTATTTATTGATCATGAAGCAAAGTTTGGCTGATTCGACACTTGTACTTGAGCTTTCATCACTTGAAGAATCATTTTCACTCTCCCAAGCAACACGGGCTCTTATAGACTTGCTAGATTTCTTGTGATGACCTTTCTCTTTTTCTTTCTTAATCAAAGGATAATCCGGCCTATAATGACCCCATTTTACACAATTGTAGCATGAACTTCTAAGTTTACCCTTATTATTCTCATCTTCTTTTGAGGAGTTAGATAGCCTTCTAAATTTGATTAGGTTCTTATCAGGGTACTTGACTCCATTTTCCTTATATACCTATGGTACCTTTTGACGAACAATCCTATCTCTTCATCATTAGAGTCGGAGTGCTTGACTTCATTTTTCCATATGTGTCTATTGTACCTTTTGACGGACAACCCCATATCTTCATCATTGGAATTATTGCCATCTCTTGTTTCACAATCACTTCTCTCATTGGTTGAGGACTTTGAACTTGAAGCCTTTAGAGCAATATACTTATATTTTACCTCCTTGACTTTATCTTTCTCCTTATTCATCTTCTTTTCATGTTCTTTTTCATGTTTTTCCAAGCAAGTGAGTTCTTGCTCATGTTTTTCTAGCTTGCCAAATAAAGTTGTGAGATCAAGTGTTTTAAGATCATTCACTTCTTTGATTGCGGTGACCTTGGGTTGTCATTCCCTATTAAGACACCTCAAAACTTTATTAGTATCAATATCATTGGAAATATGCTTACCTAGAGCATTCAATCGATTTATAAGATGTGTAAACCTCTTTTGCATGTCGACAATGGTTTCACCATGCTGCATGCGAAATAGTTCAAACTCTTGATTTAAGGTATTAATACTAACTTTTTTTTACTTCATTAGTTCCCTCATGGGTAACTTCTAATGTGTCCCACGTAGCTTCGGTTTCACAATGGGAAACACGATAATATTCATTAACACAGAGTGCGGATATGAGAATATTTTGTGCCTTCCAATCATGTGACCACAATTTCTTATCATTATCATTCCATTGTTATTTCTGTTTTAGCACGACAACACCTTCACCATTGGTAATTGTAATTTGATTAGGACCATTGGTGATAACGTCCCAAACACCTTTATCAATCGAGTTGATATCCAAGCTTTCCAATAGCCATAATTTTCACTGGTAAAAATGGGCACTCTATTTTACACCCCTTTATGTTCGGTAGCCATTTTCTAATAAGAGAATATTGAAGCATAAAATTAACTAGAGCTCGTGATACCACTTATTAGATGATAGGCTTCGATCTAGAGGGGGATTAATAGAACACAAGTTAAAAACTTTGAACAAAAACTATTTTGAAAGATTTATGGTGAGCGGAAGTGACTCGGATTGAATCATCTAACCGAACCACTATAAAAAAACTCGGATATACGTATATTGAATCGAAGTGATGATAGTGATAACAAATTAATCAACAAATTATCAACCACAATCAATTGAATTCAATTCTAAAAGTATAAACTATTCTCAATGATAAACACATAAAAATACTATTGAGTCAAATTATCAAACACCTTGTGTGCAATCGATTTTGCTTAGAATTATGTATAGTTTTGTTGATCTTAAAATCCAATCGTAATCTAAAGGATTGTGATCACCTTAACATAACCTAATTCAAAAGGTTTATAAAAAATTTATCCAAACGTATTGATAATACAATCGATGAATTCAACAATTTACAAGTGGCAAATAAGAGAGAGAGAGAGAGAGAGAGAGAGAGTACACAAGTATTTGTTTAGAAAGTTCCTCAATCAACCTCATTATGGGTACGTTTTCCCTCAATTCGATCTCGAATTGAGATAATGAAATTAACCTTACTTTGCAAAAGTAGAATACAAGAGAAATGTAGCAATCCAACCCTACAAACCCTAAGTTTGATGTTGATTCTAACACTTTCTCTTCCCTTGATTAAATCTTGATCAAGTAACCCAACAATGCCAATTTGATTCACCATCTCACGCTACTCATTTGCAAGAACCTTTTGTTCTTCAAAGCCTTCATTCGATTGAATCCAAATTGCGAATTGTTGCAACCCAAGATTTAGCAATATGATCCACCGTCCCACACTACTTCTTTGCAAGAACCTTCTGTTCTTCAAAGCCTTCACTCGATCGGATCCAAATTGCATAACATTGTCCAAAACCTTCAAATCTCTCTTGAAGGAAAATTCCAACCTGGTTTTCTTATTTGAAACCCTCAAAGATCTCAACTCAATTTACAATTCAATCAACCTAAATTGGACATTATCAACCGATTCTATATGGCACCCAAACAAGAATAATTATATGTAGTTTGTTTGTGTGTATGCATAGATTGAGGTTGAAGTTGATGAGAATTCTTTGAAATCCCGATTTCATGTAGCTTTACTCTAGAATCTTACTAGAAATTATGCATGTATGGAGTATATATATGTGTGCAAGTTGGAGGCAAAAAGGAATGCAAATTTTTAAGTTTTTTAATGCATTTGTCGACCAATATAAGTCAGGTGTCAACCTGTTTGATGTATGTGCCAACCTGCATAGGTCATGTTTTGACCTGTATAGGTCATGTGTCGACCTATGGAGGCGACATATCAAACAGAAGCTACATGATTTAAAAATGAGGTGCATGTGCCGACCTGAAACTCGTATGTGTCGACCTGTATATTGTTTTCCCATGAAAACTTGTTTTTAATGCATGAAACCTTTTCTAACTCATTTCAAAATGTTTTTATTTTTCCTAATGCTAAGATGCACATTAAGACTCAGAGGATACCCGTCAAATATACATAAAAGGTAAAATATCCTAATTTTGACATCATACAAAATACATCTAATGGAAAGTTGCACTCACAAATATCAACCTGATTCCACTCTCAATGATTAAGAAGTTAAATTATGGGGATGACATTGACACTAGCTTATAGATTTTTTGCATGTTCTTACAATGTAATGAAAGATGTGTTAGTGAAATCAATTCCTAACTGATTTTGTAACTCTTAACATGGAGAAAGATTCAGAGATGTGTTAGTGAAATCAATGATTTTGTGTTCCTAACTGATTTTGTAACTCTTGGCATGGAGAAAGATTCAGAGAGACATCTCCTTTTAAGGAGGCCATTCTTAACTATTGTAAGAGCTTTGATTGATGTAAAGATTAGATAACTTATGTTGTGGTTCCAAGATGAACATTTGATCTTCAATGCCTTTAAGGCTATGCATCATCTAAATGAGAAACTTCAATGTTTTAATATAGACGTAGTTGAAGAGCTAACAAAAGAATAAACACGCATTGAAGTGACATCTCTACCTTAAAAAACATCTGTCAAATTGCTAGATTATGTGTTATGGATATACCGTACAACATACATGACATACATTGGATCGCACCTTAAAGATTGGTATATAATAAAGATTGTCACCTACTTATAGAGTTAGGGAATACGTTGTATTGTTCAATCAAGTTCTTGAACTTTGATCAAACACTAATAAGAACAAATAGATTGTTGAATCTAGATGAGCTAGAAGAGTTGTGTCTGTAAGCATATGAGAATTAAATCGTCTACAAAATGAGGACAATAGGTATCATGACAAGAATTTGATCAATATTGACTTTTACATTGAACAAAATGTCATGTTATTCAAGTTCAGGTTAAAGATGTTTCTAGGGAAACATAAATTCAAGTGGTCTAGTTCATTTGTGGTGAAAGATGTATCACTGCATGTAGTAAAGTTACAAGAACCTGACACCGCTATCACCTACCATAAGTGTGGAATCCCAAATATGAAGTTCTCTTTAGTTCTAATTTAACATTAAGGGGTGTCAAAAAGTCAAGCTAATAACTATAGTCAATTACCTAAACTATGACCTTCACATTCAAGCTCAAATTGTATTTCTCTTCAATCCTTTAACTTTAAATAACACACAAAGATAGCTTTAACTTTATATAACACACACGCATAGAGAAACTTTATTATAGAAAATTTTATATATATATATATATATATATATATATTATATATATATATATATATAATAATATATATATATAATATATATAATATATATATATATATATATATATATATATATATACTATAAAAAATGTTTATAATCACATGATATTCACATCACAAAGTTAAAAATAACTTCACAACACGTTTTTAGCGACGTAAACTTTCACGTGGCAGGAGCACTTGTGGCAACTCTGTTGCGTCATGAAAATCACGTCGCAATTTTGCCACGTGAAAATCACGTCGCAACAGTTTGCCACGTAATATTCATGACACAATATTTTGCACATACTTTCTCACTTTATCTGCCGTAATTCAGTAGTAGCTGTGATGGAAGAAAATGTTACATTGAGTTGCGACGTGATTTTCACGTAGCAAAGTTATGAAATGAAAATCACGTCACAAAGATGAAAAGAAGTTGCAACGTGATTTTCATGTGACAAGATTGTGAAGTGAAAATCACATCACAAAATGTTTTTTTTAAATAAAAAATTATAATTATCATTTTATGTTTTAATATAGACTAAAAATTAATAATAAAATTGTTATTCACACCATTTTGTTTTTAATTAACATTTTATTATTTTAATATATATAAAATATTATATTCTTTTTTAATTTGTTTTAATTAAATAAATCTGAATAATATTTTAATAGTATATCATGAAAAATAATATATTATAAAAAAACAATATTCTGTTTAAAATATATTACAAAAAATAATAATATAATATATTAAGAAAAATAGTTATCCTACAATAACAACAACCAAAAATCCAATATATATATATATATATATATGAAAAATAATAATAATAAATTGATTAAATACTTCAATGAAGATAAAAAATAAAGCTGGAGGTTTGAAGCTTGAATCTTGAAGAAAAAAATTTAACAAATGTTAGTTAGAAAATAAAAAAAAAATCAATTTAACAAATAAAAAGCAAAAAATAAAAATGAAAAATCTAGCCTGTCTTGAAATACCTTTTAATTTGAATATGAAAATTGAAAGTTGAAATTTGAGAAAGAATAGGAAAATATTGGAGGACAAAAAATGTTGGAAGAGGAAAAATGATGGAGGAGGAAAAATTGAAAGAGAAAATTTGAAAAAGAAATTGAATCTGGGTAGGGTGAAAGAGAGAAAATCTAGAAATATATAGAAGAATCAACGACGTGAAAAACATCGCAACCTTGCGAAATAAAATTCACGTCGCAACTCCCCGACGGTTATAAAGTTGTGACGTGGATAACGTGACACTAGTAAAGGTGTCAGTCAACTGTCCCTCCTAAACGTTTTTCTTATTTTTGAATTTAACGTTGCGACGTGATATTCACGTCACAACTTAAATTTTAAAATTTTCAAATTTCCCTCATCTGCCAACCTGTGTACGCCTGACTTTTTTATTTTATTTTTATTTTACTTTTCAAGTTGCGACGTGATTAACACGTCGCAATATTTTTTTAAATTTTTTTTAAACTTTTCTCATATGTAAGTCTAACTCTCAATTTTTTAATAATAAAAATATGTAGTGACATGATTATCATGTCGCAACTCCTTTTTTTTTTCAAGTGATTTTCAAGTCATTATATCACGTGACAGGAAAAAAAACTTTTATATATATATATATATATATATATATATATATATATATATATATATATATATATATATATAAACTTTTAAATTAGGAGAATTTTTAATACATCTAAAAATAATAGTTTTAATATTATTATCAACTTTTAATTAAATTTGAGTGTAATAGACTATTTTTGAAGTATTTCTAGTAAAATAATAGATTAATCATACGAATCAAAGTTGAATTTTGTTGGCAAAACCCCGATGTGTATTAATCAGTTGAGATCTAACTAATCAAGTAGTGAGTCTTCCATGTTACAAAAATCATTTATATTGATTATGTTTGGCCCTGACTTGGTGCACGGTGTATGTCTTATGGAGGAAAGTGATGTTAAGGATAAGAACATGTGTTTAAAAGGAAAATAGAGAGGGACACTCAAGCACTTTGGAAAAGCACACACAACTTAATGGGAAAAGATATAACAATAGGTATTATTGTAAAAGCATATGGTATGGAAGGTAGGGTTAATAAGTTAAACTTTATGTAAAATATCATTTATAAATTGTAAGGACCATAACACTTTGTCTTAGAGATAGAGAAACATCGACTACCTCTATAAAAATCTACTCATTATATCAATGGGAAACCACCTTCACGACAAAGATATGCATGATATAGATTGATTGCTACACAATTTCATAGGGATATTAGCAAATTGATTAGAAACTTGGACTATGGTTGGGTTGATTTGCCAAGTTTGGGCCCTATCAAGAAGAAGATTACATTATGTTTTGTCAAATGATTTTCGAAAAAAAAACTATGTGCGGGTTGAATGCAATTTTTAGAATTTTCAGTATGGTTCATAGAGAATGTCAAGTAGACAAGAACTAATAATCAGATCGGATAAGACATCATAAGTCATTGATTCTTTCTGTATTGTATTGGTATAACGGAACTACAATTGTTCTGGAATATAAAATATAAGATATTTGGTCAAACATCATAAAAGTGGGATATGGATTGGATTTAGTCAAAACTTTGTGCATTTATAAAATCAAGAAATCAATAGTCTTTTATATAGAGGTTTATTATAACTTCAATTGATCTCCGATTAATGGATGATGAAATTAGTCTCTCAAACTGGTCAGTCTTTTGAACTAAATACCATGTTTTAAAAGAGAAATGAAAACATAGATATTCGTTATATTAAAGTTTAAAAAAATTATTTTAAACTCTATTTTAGATATCTAAAAATTAAAGTATGAATGTTTTTTTTAGCGTTTAATCTTAATTCATGCGACGCGGTTTTGACAGCATGTATTTAAAATCTATAAAATTGATCCATTTTCTTTTTTAGATACACAACATCTTGAAACATGCCTTAATAGGTTCTTGAATATCTTTGTTTCATTATTAGTAGCTAGACCAAAAAAAACTACCATGTACATTGTCCTATAACATAACATTATTAAAACAATGTATAAGAATAGATTTTTGGTGCCTATGGCCCCATGTTTTCAAAGGGATTCATTCACTCCAAAGGTGAAAATTCATTGAAGAATGCAAATACCAAACTCATCTTTGCTTCATCCACCAATCAAACAGGATGGAACATTTCAAAAAAAAAGTGTGTTTTCAATTGATAGTGATTTAGAAACCAAAAAAAGATTCTGCATGATTGAGATACTACTAGAAGTTAGACTGCTATTTTGAAAGAGACATTTCAATGTTAAAATGGATTTTATCAATAGAAATAGATCACAGTGCAAAAGCAAAAGGCAAAAACATCTGTGTGATATGCATAATGGAAGGAGGAAAGTGACATTCATGGACTTTTATTAAAAAAGAGTGCTCTACAGAACATGGAACACACCATATGACCTGTACCATGTGACCTACATAGTTTCTACTTTCATCTTTTTCTCATATAATAATATTTAAATTAATAGATACATACAATGTTATAGAAAATAGTCAATTTTAATCAAAATTTTCAATAAAGTTTACTTAAAACCAAGCAACGGCAGAATTATGGATATGTCCAATCATCTTTATCAATTTCAAAATTTTAGATTTTGATGTCATAACTATAAAATCTAGGTCTAAATCTTAAAATCTTACGATTTTGTGATCTCATTCTCCCTACCGATTCCAAGTAGAATCGTGTGTGGTAGGTAAATTGTGAAAATAATCGTAAAACCATTGATTATATGCAATCTTGGTCAATTCCGACCACATATAGCCATTTTCGACCACCATTATTACAAATCTAGAAAAATTACAAGATGACGAGACGTAACAATTACGATTTAGGAGTATTATGAATGTGATAAAATGAATTAGTTGGGTTAGTTATTATAGTTAGTATGATGGTTAAAAGTTAGTTAGAAAAGTGATTATGGAGAATACACTTTGTTATCTCATAACCAACTTTTTTCTAAGTCTATATATATATTCCCTCTCTCTTGTATAAAGTTTTGATCATGATATTTTGATCATGAAATAAATACAATGTCAATGAAGAAGAATCAGAGATTCACTTCATCCAAATTCTACTTGAGTTTCAACACGGTATCATTCGCCATTTGATCTTATCTTCTACTTCGTTATCCTCTCTTTTTGGTCAATTCTGGTTTGTGGTTCTCATATATGGCAGAAGTGGATGATTCGTCTTTTATCCAAGAATCGTACCACTTCAACGAAAGCTCTTGTAGCCTTTGAAGGCTCGTCTTTGTCTTCTTCGTTTGAACCAAAATTGTCCACAAACTCTAAGAAAATAACTACCTGATGTGGAATCAACAGGTTGAAGGTGTGATACTCTCACACAAACTCCGTAGCTATGTGGTGAATCCTACGATTTCACCAATGTTCCAAACGGATGAAGATCGTTGGAAAAACTTGGTGTCACCAAAATATGAGACTTGGATAGTGTAAGATCAACCTCTGTTCACGTGGTTACTTTCGACGATCTCTAAAATAGTGCTTCCTCGGTTGCTTTCGTGCAAACTCTTACACGGAGTGTGAGAAAAAATCCACAAGCACTTCACTGCAATCATGAAATTATGAGTGATACAACTACACATTGAGCTCAAAACTACGAAGAAGCTTAATAAATCTGCATTAGAGTTCGTTCTTTGAATTAAAATAATTTATGATTCTTTACTCTCTATAGGAGACTACATCTATGGAAAAGATCACATCGATGCCATTCTTGATGGACTCCCGGAGGAATATAATTCATTTGTGTTGAAGCCTTGCTCTATGTTTAGGAAGCTCAAATTGATAATTTTTGCAAATAACTATGTCTCCAATGAGTATGTAAACCTTGCTCAACATTAACCTGCATCTGGTCGTGGAAGTGCATGTATGCGTGGACGTGGACGTGGACGAGAAGTAAGTTTTGTGGTCGTGGATGCGTCAGGGGTGGAAGCACAGGGGATAGACCTATGTGTTAGATCTATGGAAATTATGGACATGCGGTGCTTGATTGTTGGCTTGGGTATGATGAGTATTTCATTCATATGACTCGTCCTATAGGTGTTCGAGGAAATGCACAAGAGAGTGAGAGTCGGGTTCAGATTGAAGTTCCTACCATCCCTAGTGGTTCCAATGCTCCAACTGCAAATATGGCCACCATTGATCCACATATGTACACTGAGGAATATTCCATTCCACGTTAGCTTGAGTCACAAGCGTGGTTTGCTGATTCAGGTGCATCACATTACCTTACCTATTTTAATTCCTTTATACAACATAAATCTACTTACTAAGGCAATGATAGAGTCCAAATTGAGAATGGTCAAATCTTGTCTGTTAAATATGTTGGCTCCTTATGGTTTATGCCTCATGCCTCACCTAATACTAAACTTGTTCATAAGCATATTCTACATGTGCCTGAAATTACTATAAACTTATTATTTGTGTCCAAACTCACAAAGGATAATTGTGTCATGTTTGATTTTCTTGCTAACAAATGCTTTGTAAAATCTCAGGTTTCTAATCAAGTTATTCTTGAAGGGTAGCTTGTTGAGAATGGTTTGTATTTCTTTCCTCACATCCGTTTGCTTCAGCCATAAGCTTATGACCTTGTTTCCCTTCCCTCAAATAATGGTATATCTAGTCATAAAACAACTATTTAAGGATTCTCTTCATATGGTTATACCTCTAGACATATGACAACTCTAGATGATTGTACTTCTTATGATGATTTTTCCCTATGGAATTATAGACCCGGGCATGCAAATTTCCCTACTATGAGACATGTTCTTACTTTGTGTGATACTATAATTCAAAATAAAGTAACATCATAAATTTGTAGTTCTTGTTGCCTAGGTAAAGCTCAGAGGATTCATGTTCCCCATTCCTTAAATGTGTATGATGTTACTTTTGATCTAGTGTACACTGACTTTGGGGGTCTTATGTCTTTTGTGTCTAATACCATTTTTCACTATTACATTAGTTTTGTTGATTTATGTACTGAGTACACGTGGACTTATGATGACAATTTTTCATTGCATAAATTAAGACGAAGACTCGGAGTAAAACAATTGAAAGATGAGCCAAAATGAAGAAGAATGACCAAAGAATGAGGAAAAATAGCTAAGTGTGAAGATTGTGGACTTAGTGAAAATTTGAGTGAAAAAGAAGCAAAAAGGGATGTAGCTTTGGAAATAATATGGACATAAAAGTTGCATTGCATGCGCGATGCAAGTCATCATGCGTGTAATGGTTACTTTTTTCTGGGTTTTTCTGGTGCGTTCTAGTCCATTTTAAATCCAATAAAAGGGGATTTTATGCACTTTCACAAGGATTACGATTTGGAGGGAGTGAAGCACAATTTTGAGAGCACAAAGGGTGAATTTTCAAGCATTTGAAACTATTGTAGGCCATCACTTCAAGGGATTTATTATGTTATTTTCATCTATCAATTATGGTATTGTTAATTGCATTATGAGTAACTAAGCTCTTCTAGGTTAGGTTTTTTATGATGAAACTATTTCTATATTGTTGGATTCTATGTTGATTTAACTTTGTATGAACCTTTTGATCTATAATGTCATTCAATTGCTTATTGTTATTAATACTTTTTACGTGAGATATTTGTGAGCAAATTCTTTACTTTGAATAAGTTTTGAATGATAGCAAATTGTGTGATCATTGTCTAATTGTTGGTTGTGCATTATTTCGTATGTTTCAATTATGTTTTTAGCTTATACTATTGTTTAGTGTCCATACATAAAGATCCACATTGATACAATTCTTTAAAGAACTCATAAAAACTGTTTTGTGTTAGCATGTATCAATACATGTTCCTATGCATCGATACATACACCTATTTTATATCACAAAAAGTTTTTGCTTCAGTGTGTATCGATCCATACAAGCCTTGCATCGATACATAAACTTGTTGTAAACCACAAAACACTTTTACTTCAGTATGTATCGATCCATACAAGTCATGCATCGATACATGGCCAGCTAAAATGCTCTTTGCATCGATCCATACGAGTCTTGCATCAATACATGATTGGTTAAAATACTCTATGTATCGATACATACGAGCTTTGCATCGATACATGCTTACACTATTTCTCTAAAATAAATCAAAGTTACAGTATGTATCGATGCATAACCTTTTGTATCAATACATAAGTCTGTTTTATCTACTAACAGTGGTTGTTCTTCATATATAAGAAATATTGTGACAGCAATGAACAATGACGAATTCTGAGAGGGAAAAACAGTTGAAACACAAATCAAAGGAGTGTGTAGCAGCAATTGTTTTGAGCAGTTAGAAACCTGAAAGAGACTTTATCTTCTCCATCTTCTCAATCACTTTTCTTCAAGAACATCAACACATAATCATTCTTGTTCTTTGGATTAAAGGATCAACGAGATAACGTTCAGTGGTACGATCAAGGATCTAGCTGAGGTGTTCAGTGGAACGATCGAGGATCTAGCTGAGTTGAAGATTGAAGGGGGTTTCGAGGAAAAACCAACTGGTTTATCCTTCAAGAACTGGAGTGTTCTTGCGGGTTTGTTAGTCACGTTTGCAGAACAAATTCAGCCGCAGCGTAGGGTTTGGAAATCGGGTGATTTCGCAAACAGGTCGTGGAACCGGTGAATTGTTTGCAATTTCTTGCAGGAAATTCTTGATCGAGCTCAGATCAAGTGGAGGTTTCATACAAGAAGAATCTCTTGGGATTTAGAATTCTGTCTTTGTATTGTAACCTTGTATCAACGAATTCGGCATTATTGATAATCACAGTTCTCAATTTCATTTGAAATTGAGAGGGAGACGTACCCACATGCGAGGACGACGTGGGGAACTTCCTTACCAAATCTCTGTGTATCGTATTCTTTCCTTATCTCTCTTTAAATTTTCAACAGTTTTGTAATTTCAGTTAGTATGTTGTGACTGTGGTTTTCGTGATACAATAGTGGCAAGAAAACTTCTTTAATTAAAGTCCACCATTGTTCATCATTGATCACATACACACCAATTGTTTGACAAAACGTTCAGCTAAGTTTTATTCATTGGAATTAGGATTTAGTGATAAGTTCATTCAATCAGCTAAGATTCTGATGTTTATAATCTCTGTCATTCAAATTCAAATCCAGCAATAAATTCGCGTGTCCGGCTTTCTAGTAGCGGTTCAGAATAGACGGAAGTCGATTCGGGACTGAAATTTTCCGCCAAGTTTAATAACTCTGATAAAACTTTAAAATCCGTTTATTTCAAAGAGGTGATCTATTCACCCCCCCCCCCTCTCGATCACTAGCCACACCGTCTAACAAGTGGTATCAGAGCGCCGATTCGCTGGTGCTCTGTGGCTGCCTGTAACGATATGGATTCTGAATTAAAGGGGGCGTATAATAGAGCGCCTATTTTCAACGGTGAAAATTACGGCTACTGGAAAGACTGCATGCGAGTTCATATAAATTCAGTGGATAGGCTAGTATGGGCTGCCATTGAAAAGGGTCCTTTTCAAATTACTATGACAAATGCGGCTGGCGCCATAGTTCCTAAACCAAAAGCTGATTGGAATAAGAAAGATGAGAAAAAGTGGTCTTGTGATTGGAAAGCTCGAAATATGCTAATTTCAGCACTTGGTATTGATGAGTATTATCGAGTATCCCATTGCACGACAGCTAAAGAAATGTGGGATGCTTTAGAAGTTGCCCATGAGGGTACTACTGAAGTAAAACAGTCCCGTATTAACACACTTAATCAAGAGTTTGAGCTCTTTCGCATGAAACAAGGAGAATCTATCTCTGACATGCAAAAGAGATTCACTCATCTCACTAATAGGTTGAATGCACTTGGAAAACCTGTTTCCAATGAAATTGCTACTAATAAAATTCTGAGGTGTCTTAGCAGGGAATGGCAACCTAAAGTAACAGCTATTAAGGAAGCCAACGATCTAACGACACTTTCGATTACAACTCTGTTTGGAAAGCTGGAAGAACATCAGCAAGCACTAGAAAGTCTTGAAAAGTTTGAGAACAAAAGTAAGAAGGAAAAGGAGAAGAAGAGAGACAAAGAGGGAGAGAAGAAGCCAATAGCTCTTGTGGCTTCTAGCTCTAAGTCCTCACGTAAAGAGCAAAGTGACAATGATTCAAGTAGTGACAAAGATTCGGATGATGAGGAAATGGGACTGTTTGTAAGGAGATATAATAGATTCATTCGAAAGAACGGAGTCAAGCATTCCGACAAAAATCTCATGAAGTTTCGAAGACAATCTACAGATTCAAAACAGGAAGAAAATAAGAAGAGTAGAGGAAGAGGATCTTGTTTTAATTATGGTAAATCTGGACACTATAAAACAGACTGTCCTATGAAGTATAAGGATCAAGGAAAAGCTCCACCAAAAGGGTACAGCAAACAAAGAAGAGCTTACATTGCATGGGAAAGTGACAGTGATTCATCAAGCACACAAAATTCAAGTGATAGTGATGAAACCACAAATCTGTGCCTTATGGCTCACACCAGAAATTTCTCCTACCACAAGAAGAAAATCAATGATAAAAAGGTAAAAACAAGCCTACTATAATAACTTCTCTTCTATGACTTTTGCTGAACTGAAAATAGCTTTTGAAAAACTGCATAATGAAGCTGTAGATGCTTTTAAAAGATTATCTTCCGATAAACAAATTTTTTCATTTCTGGAAGGTAAAGTATACAAAGCTGAAAATGATTTAGAATCGTTAAAAGCTAGTATTGCAGAAAATTCAAAAGATATTGACATTGATGGATGTAGTAAAGTTAGGTATTGTGACGTTTGTCATATTTGGCAAAAAGAGGTAAACACTCTCAAGGTCAAATTGGAAAAAGCCTTACAACCTAAGATTACTTATGCTGTTAACTCTAGGCTGTTTAAGAAGTCATTAAATCCACCATATGCAAAATACTCTTTTATTCCAAAGGATTTAATGAACAAGAATAAACAAACACATCATCATGGTTTATGTCATTATTATTGTCATGCTGGCCATACCATTGAGAAATGCAAGTTTAGGAGATTTCTTGTTCCTAAAGGTATTTATCAATGGAATCCAAAAGGCAACCATGTTAGCACTTACCCACTTGGACCCAATGAAAATTGGGTACCAACTTCTCTCTTTTGATATTGTAGGATGAGTGCCTTGCTTCCGTAGATAGGAGATGGTTTCTTGACAGCGGTTGCTCAAGGCACATGACCGATGACATATCGCTTTTCATAGACTTCAAAGCAAAGAAGAAGGGATATGTTACTTATGGAGACAATAACAAAGGAGCTATACTCGGCAAAAGTAGTGTAGGTAATCCCTCTACCATTACTATTTCTGATGTCCATTTAGTAGAGGGGCTTAAATACAATTTATTAAGCATAAGTCAATTGTGTGACAAGGGCTATAAAGTCTCTTTCACAAAAACTTGCTGCATAATTGAACATGCTGAACAGAATATTGTGTTTAAGGGAGTAAGAGTAAATAATATCTATATGCTCGACCTGTTTGATGTATCTTTAACAAGTACTAAATGTCTAGTCACCTTGAATGATGATTCTTGGCTTTGGCATAGACGTTTAGCGCATGTTAATTTCGATTTGCTTAATAAGGTTGTATCCAAGGATCTAGTAGTCGGTCTTCCAAAAATAAAATTTTCAAAAGACCACCTATGTGACGCGTGCCAAATGGGAAAGCAAACGAGGGTCTCTTTTAAATCTAAAAATATAATTTCAACTTCACGACCGCTTGAGCTTCTCCATATGGATCTCTTTGGACCTTCTAGGACAAAGAGCTTAGGTGGAAATTATTATGGTTTTGTAATAGTTGATGACTAATCTAGATTTACTTGGACTATATTCCTTCATAGCAAAGATGAAACTTTTTCTGCTTTTAAGAATTTTGCAAATCTGTCCCAAAACAAAATGAATTCCAAAATAGTTACAATTCGTAGCGATCATGGTGGTGAATTTCAAAACTATCACTTTGAGAAGTGCTGTGACAAGTATGGTATTGAGCATAACTTTTCAGCTCCTCGAACTCCACAACAAAATGCCGTTGTGGAGCGTAAAAAATGTGTTTTAGAGGAGTTGGCAAGAACAATGCTAAATGAGGGTGGATTACCAAAATACTTTTGGGTTGAAGCTGTTAGCACAGCTTGTTATGTTTTAAACAGGATCTTAATTTGCCCTATTTTAAATAAAACTCCTTATGAACTTTTAAAAGGAAGAAAACCAAACTTGTCACATCTTCACGTATTCGGTTGTAAGTGTTTTGTATTGAATAATGGTAAGGAAAATATTGGGAAGTTTGATGCAAAAGCGGATGAAGGTATCTTTCTTGGATACTCACTTTCAAGTAAAGCATATAGAGCATATAATAAGCGTTTACTTACTGTTGAAGAATCTGTTCATGTGTCTTTTGATGAGTCTTATCCGAAAAGTGTCGGAAAAGGTATTTCTTTTGATGACGCAGGTGTATCTACAGAAGACATACTCAAGGAAGCAATTAAGGAAATTGATCAGTCCAGAACAGCTGCCCATGAGAAGGAGGAAGATACTAGTCATGAAGAAGATGAGGAAGAAAGGACAACTGAAGTGAATGACCTTCCACCAGCCTGGAAATCTTCAAAAGACCATCCTATCGACAACATCTTGGGAGATATTTCAAAGGGAGTAATGACTCGTTCTAAGATAAGTAATTTTTGTTCTCACTTCGCGTTTGTTTCACAAGTAGAACCTAAAAATGCCAAAGAGGCCTTGATTGATGAATTCTGGCTAATGGCCATGCAAGAAGAGCTTAATCAATTTAAAAGAAATGACGTTTGGGAACTTGTCCCTCGTCCGCGAGATCATCATATCATAGGTACTAAATGGGTTTTTAGGAATAAGCTTGATGAAAACGGAGTGATAACTAGGAACAAGGCACGTTTAGTAGCACAAGGGTATAACCAAGAGGAGGGCATAGATTATGAGGAAACTTATGCTTCAGTTGCTCGCCTTGAAGCTATACGTCTCTTGCTTGCCTATGCGTGTTCTAATAATTTTAAGCTTTACCAAATGGACGTAAAGAGTGCGTTTCTAAATGGTGTTATAAATGAAGAGGTATATGTCTCATAACCTCCTGGTTTTGAGAATGCTGAAAATCCAGATTATGTTTACAAATTAAAACGAGCTTTGTATGGTCTTAAACAAGCCCCTCGGGTTTGGTATGAAAGGCTTAGCAAATTTCTAATTGATCATGGATATTCAAGAGGTAAAGTGGATAATACTCTCTTTATTAAACACAAGGGAAAGCACATCCTTTTAGTTCAAGTTTATGTAGACGACATAATTTTTGGTTCAACTAACATACACTTGGTCGAAGAATTTTCTAAGGTTATGCAGGGTGAATTTAAGATGAGTCTCATGGGGGAGCTGAACTACTTCCTAGGACTGCAGATAAAGCAACTTGATGAGGGTACAGCAGTATGTCAAACAAAATACTGCAGAGAACTACTCAAGCGCTTTGGAATGAATGACTCAAAATCAATTGACACCCCTATGCCTACCAACGGAAATCTGGATAAGGATGAGCCTGGTAAGTGTGTAGATGCCAAAAAGTTCAGAGGTATGATTGGATCTCTTCTGTATCTTTCTGCTTCTAGACTTGACATCATGTTTAGTGTTTGTATGTGTGCACGATATCAATCAAATCCTAAGGAATCACACCTAAAAGCTGTTAAGCGCATATTTAGATATCTTCATGGAACACCTAAATATGGGCTTTGATATTCCAAAGGAAGTGATTGTAGTTTAGTAGGTTACTCCGATTCTGATTTTGTTGGTTGCAAATCAGATAGGAAAAGCGCAAGTGGTACATGTCACCTGTTTTCAAACTCCTTGGTAAGTTGGCATAGCAAAAAGCAGGTATCTGTGGCTTTGTCAACTGCAGAGGCTGAATACGTTGCAGCCGGTAGTTGTTGCGCTCAAATTTTGTGGCTAAAGCAACAACTACAAGACTTTAACATTCAACTCAAATGTATTCCAATAAAATGTGACAACACTAGTGCCATAAACCTTACTAAAAACCCTGTTTTACACTCACGCACTAAACACATAGAGATTAGACATCACTTTCTTCGCGACCATGTTGAAAAAGAAGACGTTGTATTTGAGCATGTTGATTCTAAAATTCAGCTTGCTGATATATTCACTAAACCTTTGGCAACGGAACCGTTCTTCAACATTCGTCGTGAATTAGGGATCTTAGATCTCTCTCAATTGATGTCTTAAGCATGTTTCTTCTTATTTATATTATGCCTCACCTTGGTTGGTGAGATTTGTTTTAGATGTCATTTATACCTCACAAGATAACACCAACAGAGGTAATATCACTCCTTTATATATTTCTTTTACAACTATGTGGTCGTGTATGTTAGAACAAAATTCCTTACTCTCGTTTATGTAAATTTCTTTGCATATATTGTTTGAACATTAAAATCTGATTTGTGAATCATACTTGGGCTTAACTATTATGACACACTTCATAATGCATATCCATACTGCATAAAATTAATTAAAATTTGGTGCAGCATCAGTATGTATCGATACGAACATGTATGCATCGATTCATGTCCTTCTCATTTCAAATCTGTCAAAATTAGTTAAGTATGTATCGATCCATCCGTCGCATGTATCGATACATAGACCCTTTAAAAACAAAAATGCATGACATGGATCGATTCATGCCCATATGCATCGACACATACTGATTCTTATTTGGATTAAATGCATCTTTTTCTCACTCATGGATCGACACATCAACAACTCTTATCACATCTCTTCATAAACTCAGTCTCAACAGCTACCATACCTCCCAAAACCTGCGGCTAACCCTAAATTATTTCATCATCATACTCTCCAAAACCCTAAAGTCATCTCATCTTTCTTCAATCTTTCATCATCATGCCTCCAAGAACCATTCCAGTTAAAACAAAGGGAAAAGGAAAAGGAAAGGAACCGGTTGGCACTTCCCAGCAACTACCAGAAATTCCTCCAAATGCCTTAGATTTGCTTCATCCTGCTATTGCTACTGAGTTTGAGGATTCCTTCAAGACAAGGTTATTTATGAAACCCCATGTTTTCGATAAACATGATGCTATTCATCTACATCTCAATGATGTGGTTGAACTACTTCATGCACAAAAACTTGGGTCATTTTTGTCTACAAAGGATGATTATCATAAGGATTTTATCCGTGCATTTTATGCTGGCTTACAATCTGGTAGAGGATATATGTTTAAGTGTTCTATCGGTGTCAGAACCTATACTTTTGAAGCTGCTGATTGGGAAACAGTGTTTCAAATTCCGCTTCCGTCGCTTAATTTCAAGACCTGGCATGACCTGCATTTTGATACTGATTTTAATCTGAGGGAGTTCACTCTTTCTATCTTGAAACTGGACAGACCGCTGGGTGAGGATGAACATGTTACGTTAGGGATGATTAAGAAAATTCCATGCATTCTTCATTGGATTATCTCGCACATTCTGCGTCCAGCAAACAGTGGACATTCTAGGTTAGACAGGGCAAGCATTCATCTAATGTATATTCTTCAGAATAAGGTTCCATTGAATTGGGCAAATTACTTTGTGAAGCGCCTCTTTTTAGTGCGTAATAGTGCCAAGAATGTTGCTCTTGGTTATGCGTCTCAGATCATGAAGATCCTTAAGTTCTGGAATGTTGCAATCCCTCTTGTTCCTCTCATATTACCATCTGCTGCTCAAGAGTTTGACTCTTCCACTTTATCTCATATGGGATATCGGTGGGACAAGGACCGTCAATGTTTCTATTTCTTTGAAAGGAAATCCAAAACAAGGATTTATAACTTTGACGTGCCTTCTGAACGCATTCATGTAGTTGAAGAACAACCTGATGAAGAAGTGCATGATGTGAATGAAGCAGATGTGCCTGCAGCTGATGAAAATGCTGGTTGGGGTGATTGGGTGCCACAAAGGTGGTCTCCAACCAACTATGTACCTGAACCAACGGCTCCTCCGTTCTCCGGCAGTACTTCATCTTCAACATCCACTGCGCATCTCACTCAAATGCTTCAACAGATGGAGCTTGCCATCAAAGAACGTCATGAAGAGGCACGGTCCTGGCATGTACAACAAAGCGAGTGGCATATGGAGCATCGTGAGTGGCATGACGATCATACACGGATGTACCATAACCAACACTCTTGGCACACGAACTTGGTTAAGTGGCACCAAGTCTTCTACAATGAAATGTCTGGTTTTATGGACGACTGCCGTGCCAATCCTGGTATCATGGACAGATTTAGAAGTGTTGAAGTTCAGGACCGGTTTAGGCACTACACCTTCATGGGCCAAAATCCAGACACAATGCATCCTCCTCCGCCTCCGCCAAGCTTCAGAGATCCTGATAGAGATGATGAGGAGTCCGGTGGTGGCTACAATCCACATTAAACAATCATCATTTCATTTCACTGCATTTCATTGCATGCTGCTTAAGTTTTTTTTTCAGATTTGTTGCACAATATATGTTTTAGCTTATGTAATTCTTAAACACGTTTTACTAGTTAAATTTTTCTTCTGCTTACTTTCGGTGTTATTGCCCCTATTTGTCATTCTTTGTGAGTGATTCTTTACTTTGTAAGCTTCATTTTGTGTGATTGTTTGCTTATTTATCATTTTTGCTGTGTCATGCTATATGTTGCCTTGATAAAACTGCTTTTTTCTTTTTTGATGTTGACAAAGGGGGAGAAATACAGATGTTGACAGACATGCACAAACTCAGGGGGAGTATCACACATCTTGCTAAATATTTGCCATCATCAAAAAGGGGGAGTTTGTGAGCAAATTCTTTACTTTGAATAAGTTTTGAATGATAGCAAATTGTGTGATCATTGTCTAATTGTTGGTTGTGCATTATTTCGTATGTTTCAATTATGTTTTTAGCTTATACTATTGTTTAGTGTCCATACGTAAAGATCCACATTGATACAATTCTTTAAAGAACTTATAAAAACTGTTTTGTGTTAGCATGTATCAATACATGTTCCTATGCATCGAGACATACACCTGTTTTATATCACAAAAAGTTTTTGCTTCAGTATGTATCGATCCATACAAGCCTTGCATCGATACATAAACTTGTTGTAAACCACAAAACACTTTTACTTCAGTATGTATCGATCCATACGAGTCATGCATCGATACATGGCCAGCTAAAATGCTCTTTGCATCGATCCATACGAGTTTTGCATCAATACATTATTGGTTAAAATGCTCTATGTATCGATACATACGAGCTTTGCATCGATACATGCTTACACTATTTCTCTAAAATAAATCAAAGTTACAGTATGTATCGATGCATAACCTTTTGTATCAATACATAAGTCTGTTTTATCTACTAATAGTGGTTGTTCTTCATATATAAGAAATATTGTGACAGCAGTGAACAACGACGAATTCTGAGAGGGAAAAACAGTTGAAACACAAATCAAAGGAGTGTGTAGCAGCAATTGTTTTGAGCAGTTAGAAACCTGAAAGAGACTTCATCTTCTCCATCTTCTCAATCACTTTTATTCAAGAACATCAACACATAATCATTCTTGTTCTTTGGATTAAAGGATCAACGAGATAACGTTCAGTGGTACGATCAAGGATCTAGCTGAGGTGTTCAGTGGAACGATCGAGGATCTAGCTGAGTTGAAGATTGAAGGGGGTTTCGAGGAAAAACCAACTGGTTTATCCTTCAAGAACTGGAGTGTTCTTGCGGGTTTGTTAGTCACGTTTGCAGAACAAATTCAGCCGCAGCGTAGGGTTTGGAAATCGGGTGATTTCGCAAACAGGTCGTGGAACCGGTGAATTGTTTGCAATTTCTTGCAGGAAATTCTTGATCGAGCTCAGATCAAGTGGAGGTTTCATACAAGAAGAAGCTCTTGGGATTTAGAATTCTGTCTTTGTATTGTAACCTTGTATCAACGAATTCGGCATTATTGATAATCACAGTTCTCAATTTCATTTGAAATTGAGAGGGAGACGTACCCACACGCGAGGACGACGTGGGGAACTTCCTTACCAAATCTCTGCGTATCGTATTCTTTCCTTATCTCTCTTTACGTGTTCAACAGTTTTGTAATTTCAGTTAGTGTGTTGTGACTGTGGTTTTCGTGATACAATAGTGGCAAGAAAACTTCTTTAATTAAAGTCCACCATTGTTCATCATTGATCACATACACACCAATTGTTTGACAAAACGTTCAGCTGAGTTTTATTCATTGGAATTAGGATTTAGTGATAAGTTCATTCAATCAGCTAAGATTCTGGTGTTAATAATCTCTGTCATTCAAATTCAAATCCAGCAATAAATTCGCGTGTCCGGCTTTCTAGTAGCGGTTCAGAATAGACGGAAGTCGATTCGGGACTGAAATTTTCCGCCAAGTTTAATAACTCTGATAAAACTTTAAAATCCGTTTATTTCAAAGAGGTGATCTATTCACCCCCCTCTCGATCACTAGCCACACCGTCTAACAATATTTTTTTAATTTGATATTGGGAACAGAGGGAATAATGACCATTAGTCTATGCGTTAGACCTAGGGAAATTGTTGTACTTATGCTGGTTGAATAGGAATAGGAGACCTTGAGTAGTGGCATAGGGAATTAACATTCTATGCATCATCTAACCCTGCTTACGCTGGCGTACTAGGGACAAAAAGCTCTGAATAGTGGTTAGTGAGTTATTTCGTGAGGGATTGGCTATAATGGTTTTGTTAATTTGTTGTGGGGATATAGTGATAAGACCATTCATACAAGGCATCAAACATCAATAATAGAGGAATACATGATTCTAAAAAACACATGTCTGCTTTCGTGATATTGTTTAATCATTTATTTACTATTCACACTAAAACTCGACCCCCCCCCCCTTTACTAGTTTTTATACATTGCAAACATTTTGTCTTGCTTGAAGAAAGTTCATATGGGTTCGATCTTTTTATTACTTCGATATTATTGATACACTTGCCGAGAAGTCATCAAGTTTTTTACGCTGTTGTCGGGGACTGTTGATTTTTCAACAAGGCGACGTTTGTGCAACGTTTTCATTTTAGTATTTTTTATTTTTGTTTTATTTTCTTGTTTATTATAGTGCTACAGAGGTATTTTCTGTTTGTTTTTGCGTAATTCAGGAATCACATTAATACTGTTGAATCCATAGATTGAATGAATCGCACGTGCTCGTAGAAAAGAAGTTAGATAAGCACTGGAAGAAGGAACATAAGTAAAAGAGAAACTATCAAGTTCTTTTGACTCTGAAGAGGAAGTCACCATGGCAGCTGCACAACCCTTAACTGTGGGGGACTATTGTAAAAGAACCGATGAAGCACAGGTTTCAAGAGAGTTTGTACCGACAGACCCTACTAACTTTGATATTAAAAATTATGTACTTTCATGTTTAAGAGAAAATTCGTTCGATGGGAACACGATTAGAGATCCATGGGCGCATCTTGCACGCTTATATGAAATAACTTCAATGTATAAACCAACTAATGTCACTAAATACCGGGTTAAATTGAGGTTGTTTAGGTTCTCATTGATTGGAAGGACGAAAGATTTGTTACTTTGCCTTCCGAATGGAACAATTCGGACTTAGAAGAAATTGGAGGATAAACTCTTAGAAAGATTTTTTACTACTTAGTTTTATTGGTTCTATGTGTTGGCATCAATTTTGGTAAAACTTAGTGTTATCACAAGATGTCACGCGTGTTGTCTTGACATGTGATATCAGCTTCCTGCAGGTTGTTTAAATATGGTTGTGCAGGAGTTAGCCAAGATGTCAGACTCGATGTTAAGACATGTGCATACAGAACATTCAGTCTGAATGTTATGTGTTTTATTGTTGCACTTTTCATGCAAATCTTTGTGTGCTTATATGGAGATTGCATGCGTTATTCAAGGAGTAATTCTATTTAAAACCAGAATGTTCTTTTTTCCAAAATGGAATGATTAGTTGTTGTTTCTTAGGAGATACGCAATTAAAATAAAATTAGGGTTTCATGCTGCCCAGGCCCATTAAAGAAGCTTCTATTTAAAGGCCATGTAAAACCTGTTTTACACACACAAGATACTAACGATGAAGTGGGAGAGTTTTAGGGTTTTAGTCTTGTGTGAGCTTGTGAGTTGTGAGCCATTCATTCATCCTGTTGATGTATGAATTGGACTGAGTTTTGTGTTGTAATTTGTCCACTCTAAGCTTTGAAGTACGAGTGTATTTGTTTACTTGATTGAAGCTTTTAAGCAAGATCAAGTATGTGTCCTTGAAGTGTGTCTTCTTTCTTTGTAGTATTTGTTCTAGTATCACTGCTGTGATTGAGGGGGAGTGAGTAGGGTCTCATATCTAAGAGTTCTTAGATAGAAGTCACAGGGGTAGAGATTAGGTGAAAAGACTGTAACTTGAAGTTGTTTACTGAGAGTCTTTGAACTAATTCTATTTAGTGGATTTCCTTCCTGGCTTGGTAGCCCCCAGACGTAGGTGTGTTTGCACCGAACTGGGTTAACAATTGATTGCGTCGCTGTTTAAATTGTTTCTCTATTTTTATCCTGTTTATATTTCACTTGTTGTTCAGATATTAGTATCGTGACATTACCTTCGAAATCTCATATATGATATTAGTATTGTTCAATTAGTATCGTGACAGGGATACAATCAACCAAATCCTCGGGGAGCCGCTTCAGCTGGGTGCTGATGAAAGAGACCAGTACCATATTGACCTCCGGCTGCACAAGGATATCCCAGCAATTACAGCCGCCCTGCTTCTACCAGGGAAATCAGTTGAGCCGAACCCATCTGGGGTTCCTATGAGATATCATCGGGAGGATATGACTCCCATGGCTCAGCTGATTCTTCTTCTGGTTTTGACCAACATACAACCCAAATCCCACACATCTACTGTGCCGATCCCAGTGGCACACTTAGTACATTCCATCCTCGCCAATGTTGAGATTGATGTGGCGAGGATCATTGCCAATGAGCTGAAGACGGTAATAGAGAGCGGACTGAAGTCGGGGGCTCGGGTGAATTGCCCCCTTGCATTCCCTTGTTTGATTATGAGCCTGTGCATTAAGGCACGAGTGCGACTTCCGTCTCGGGGTCAGGTTAGGATCCCGGCTCCTATTGATGACCGGTATGTGGCAAAATACTGCAGAGCTAAGGCCACCGGCAGCAGTGCAGCCTCAGGTAGCACTAGGGTTTCTGATGGTCCTAGTGCTTCTACTCCCAGGGTCGATCCATACCTGCGGGCTGCGTGTGAATACAATTTCCAGTGGATGGCAGCATCGCAGAGGGCTATGATTGACATGCACGACTCGATGCAGCGTTTGCAGCTGCAGGGTAGTGGTGCACATGCTTTGATGACACGGGAGCAGTTTCTGACTAATGCAAATTGGCCCGTGGACGTGCCAGTCTATTCTGAGGGGTGGGAGCTGATGATGATGATGAGGATGATGATGAGGCGACCGGTTCTGAGGCCGGTAGTGAGGAGGAGTCTTGAGCCCTTTGTGGGTTAAGTTTTTGTTTTTGTATTTCAGTTTTTTTTATTATGGCATTTTTATTTGTACTTTTGAATTTTGTATTTTGACCAATGGGTTGTACTATTGGGGTGTTTTGTCCCCCACGAACAAAATTTTATTTTTCAGTTAATATTATTTATGTTTGTTGTTAATTTTGTGTGCTTAATAAAATTTTGGTTGAATGAGTGGCAAACCCTTCTAGATTGGTTGCTCCTCAAGAAGTACCCAATGAAGGTGCATCCGAGCTTGGATGGCAATGATAAGAATAACAAGTGAATGAAGCTAAGGTACATGGTTACCGTCGGCTAGAATTTTAGAATGCATTAGGAACTTTACTCTTTTTGGTAAATAGAATATTGTCTTTTTGCAACATAATTGAATGAATGTTTCATCTAGAACTTAGAACCATATATGGTGAGGAAACCTCCATTGTACACTTAAATGCTGGAGTCTAATAAGTTTTGTTGATTCATTTGATTCATTATTTGTCTGTTATTATTGTGAAATTGTGGAAGCAATTAGAAATGATCAAGGCACTTGTTTTCTTTCGAGCACAACTACATCCAAAAACAACTTACCTGTGAGCAGAGAGAGTATTTGTTAACCCCTTTGAGCCTGAACAGTTGAATCTCGGCTTGAAATAAAGCGAGATCTCAAAAATGTTTTTTTTTACAACCCGAAAAATCTTGATTATTGTTCTTTTGCCGTAAAAAGTTAAGAGCATTCACTTAGGGTGTGGAAGAAATAAGTTGGGGAGAACGAAAAAGAATTGGTAAGTACCACAGCTTTTGAAAATGAAAGAAAAAACCGAGCAAGCATAGAAAAATATATGTATCGAAAATGTAGAAAATAAACATCTGTTTTGTATATTTGATGTGAAAGAAAAGAACAAAAATAGAAAGAATGAAAAAAAAATGAATGCTTGCTTGGAAGAAAAAAAATAGTAGTGAAAAATAAGAATTGAGTTGTGGAATATGTGTTGTGAAGGTTACAAATAAGAAACAAAGGAAACAAAGTCGAGTAGTGTGAATATTACTGTGAATGTCTCTTTTGCATCGGCACTTTCGTTTCAATGGCCTTAGAAATGACCCTTGTTTGTTAACCCGACCAAGCTTCAACCGAAAAGCCCTTAGTGATCTTTTTGTTTCCACAGTACAACTTATAATTGTTAGACATTGTATGAATCTGTTTGATTTCTTCATTATTTGTTAGAGAGTGAGATTATTCCCGCGGTTGCAAACGCGCAAAATCTTCATTCCTTATTCGAAGAGGAGAGATAGGATGATTCATTCAGAATAGCATTGTTGTAGATAGATAAATATTTTGCATTGCTATTTAAGTTTTAGTTCTTATGTATTATTTTATTCACAACCGTTGGAAACATGTATTTGCGGATTTCGCTTGTGTTTGAGCCGTTTATCCAACTTCGGAGAAACCGTTTTCTTAAAAGCAAATCCTCTTGTTCTTCAAAGAGGCATACTTTGCTTGAGGACAAGCAAGAATCTAGTTGGGGAGAGTTGTTAGATGCCCAAAAGTGCTTATTTGAGCTATCATATGTGGGCATCTTTCACTCTTTTGCCTTGCTAATGTGGTCTAAACCACATTCATTTTACGTAGAATGCATTACATTGATAAACAAGCTTGGTGCCTTTGATGTGTGTGTTATTGTGCAGGAAAGGCATGAATTAATTGATAAGGAAGACACAACAAAATTGGCAAAGGAACCAAAGCAAACAAGCATTCTATCTGCCAGCTCGCTAGGCGAGGATGTGGCGAAGCAAAACCTTCGCTAGGCGAGCTCCTGGCGAAAGGCTCCAGTAAATTGGTTAATTAATTCGCTAGGCGAACTGAAGGCGAAGTGGCAGCGAATTCAGTCTGTTTTGGTGAAATGAGCAGCCAGCACTAGCTCGCTAGGCGAGGCTCTAGCGAGTCCCCAGCGAGCATTCCAGTAGCAAAACCTCTCAACCTCGCTGGGGCGAAGGTTGAAGCGAGTTCTTCGCTAGGCGAAGGTCTGTTCGCTAGGCGAACATGACAGTTCACAGGCCCAGTTTTCTCTGGGCGCAGGGGCATTTTGTGCCCATTTTTGGCCTTCGCTAGGCGAGCCATTCTGCTCGCCTAGCGAACGTGACAGTTCTGCACTTGTCTATAAGTAGCAGGTGCCACCTTTTGTGCCCATACCACTTTTATACCACTTTTTACCAACTTTTCCATTTTTTGTACTTTCTCTTAGATATTTTACAGCATTGCTTTGTGGGGGATTTTATGCCCTAATTTCATTTCTCTTCATCTAGCAACCATCTTCCACAAAAAGAAGGTGGATTCCCATCCAACTTCGATCATTCGACTTGGATGTTGATCAACCCTCTTTCTTACTTGCCGACCAAGCTACCATGAAAATGAGTAGCTAAGTCTCCATTTGTCAAGGTTAGATGTAGGTGATTTCCAAGCTTTGTGTGTAAATGTAAGGATCCTCATATGTAAACTCTTTAACGGTAATATATGATGACAACTTTGTTTCTATTTAAAACTCTTTGTGTTGGTATTTGATCGAGAGATGTTTACCGATTCTTGACCTAGGTTTTCATCCAAACTTGTTTGTTAGCTAGAGATAGTAACGAATGATTTTGTTCACCATAAGGTTGAACCAAAACGTTGTCTTTTTGATAGATTGTGTTCGAGAGAAACAATGGATCAAAATGACAAAACTCACAATGGGTGTTCGAGAGAAACGCATTGAGAGGACTTTGTGAAATTATTTATCATCTAAAGGAGTTTATAATATTGTTGACCGTGCAAAAACATGCAAAGCAAATGTAATCATTGAAACCTAACTCTGACAATATTTCTCATATTAATCAAAACGTAACTTTTACCGCAATTAATTACTTTGTATGCAAGATAACTTGATTAAAACCAAAACCCTAGTGTTACTTTAAGTTAAGATTAATTCAACCATTGAACGGCAGCGATATCTTACAATCTCTGTGGATACGATAACAAAACCCGACACTTAAAAACTGTCTTTCAACAAAATGGCGCCGTTGCCGGGGATTGTAAATTGATATTGCGAGCATCGCATTGGTTGTTTAAGTTTTAGCTTGTGAATTTTTGACTTGTGCTTGTAATTCGTTTGGTTTAGTGTGCAGCTTACGTTTTATGCGAGGGAAAATCCCTGTGGACGAACTTCTTTTTGATCCTGAGATCGAGAGAACCGCAAGGAGGCTCAATAGCAAAACAAGACGTAGGAGGCAACAGGCTAGGCAACGCCAAGAGCAAGGAGAAAGTTCTTCAACCACAAATCCACACCCATTCGTACCAAACATGGAGCCACAACCACCACCACCGATTTCTACTCCATGTATCAACAGTCCAAGGAACACCGCTCAGTTTGCCAACCAAACTGGAAGGCAAGCTGAGATGAAGACGGGAACTCTGAATTTATTGTATGGGAGTCCATTCACCGGAATGGACCATGAAGACCCATTTGCTTTTCTCACAAAATTCTATGAGATAGCATTGGCTGCCGGAGTGGATCAGGCTCAGGAGCTTCCGTTGTTCAGACGTTTATTTCCTCACGCTTTGCTCGGTAAAGCAAAGGATTGGTATCTCGATCAAACACCTGCCGTAATGACAGATTGGAATGTGTTAGAGGAGAAATTCATTGAAAGATTTTTCTCTCATAACCGATTCATGGAATCAAAGACGGCCATCTCGGTATTTTCTCAAGGAACCAGTGAATCGTTGAATGAAGCGTGGGAGAGATTCAAGTCCATGCTAAGGAAATGTAAAGGGCATGGATTTGATGAATTAACTCAAATCCATATCTTCCGAAATGGACTTCAACCAAACTGTAAGACGTTGTTGGATGCCACCTCGGGTGGCTCGTTGATGTCAAAAAGTGCCGAAGAAGCCACCAACATTATCAACCGTATGGCTTTGAATGATCTTCAAAGTCAAAGTCGTGGAAATTCTTTGAAGAAGGCGGGAGTGCTTGAGTTAGGGACGAATGATGCCATACTTGCCCAAAACAAGCTCATCTCACAACAAGTGGAACTTTTAACGCAACAAATCAAAGAGTTAAGAGAACCGTCAAAAGTTAAACAAATAGCTTGTTGTGAACTTTGTAAAGGTGAACATGACACCGGATTTTGTCCACCTCCCGGCTTTGACGAAGTGAACTATATGGCCAATCAACGGGACTATCAACCAAGACAACAACAACCTTATCAACCGCACCCTCAACAACAACAACAACAACAATTCCAAGGGAACCAAGGGTTCCAACCTAGAAGCAACTATTATCATAACCAAGGTTATGGAGGTGGTTCTTCTAGCCGTCAAAATCCTCCCCAAAATCCGTATCAATCTCAACAACCGCCGGTAGTCAATTCTAAATTGGAAGAGACATTGACGCAATTCATGCAAATGTCAATGGCCAATCAAAAGAGTAATGACGCGGCCATAAAAAATCTTGAAACTCAAGTTGGGCAACTTGCCAAGCAACTAGCTGAACAACAAACCGGTCCTTCTTTTTCGGCTAATACGCAAACGAATCCTAAGGAGCATTGTAAGGCGATTATGACGAGAAGTGGAAGGGAGTTGGGTAGCGAAAATGAAAAAAGAGTGGAGAGTGAAAAAAGAGAGAAAGAAAAGGAGATTGAGGAGGAAATGGTGGATGAAAATGTTGATGGTGAAGTAGGAGTGTGGAGTGATGAGGAAGTAGTTGAAAATAATAAAAAGAATGGTGAAGTTGAAAAAGAAAAAGGTGTGGAGATTGAGGAAAATAAAATGATGAGGTAGTAAGGGAGGTAGTGAAGAAGCCTCGATGGAAAAGTGCGAGAATTGCAAAGGGAAAGGAGGTAGTGAGCGCTACTCCGGTCCAAAATCTTCCTTACCCTCATGCTCCTTCAAAGAGGGAAAATGAACGGCATTACGCCCGGTTCATGGATATTTTTAAGCAATTACAAATAAACATTCCGTTTGCTGAAGCTTTGGAACAAATGCCAAAGTATGCCAAGTTCATGAAGGACATACTAACCAAAAAGCGGAGGTATACGGAACCGGAGACCATCGTCCTTGATGCGAGCTGTAGTGCCATCATTCAAAGGACGCTACCTAAGAAAGAGGTTGATCCGGGAAGAGTTACATTGCCGGTTAAATTGGTGATGTGTATGTCGGAAAGGGACTTATTGACTTGGGGTCGAGCATAAATCTTATACCTTTGTCAATTATCAAGAGGCTTGGCAACATCGAGATTAAGTCCATCCGAATGACATTACAATTGGCGGATAAGTCGACGACCCATCCTCATGGCGTAGCCCAAGATGTGTTGGTGAAGGTCGACAAATTCTTCTTCCCGGTGGATTTTATTGTTATTGATATGGAGGAAGATGATGATGCTCCGCTCATATTGGGCCGACCATTCATGAAGACCGCAAGAATGATGATTGATGTTGATGACGGTTTAATGAAGGTGCGTGTTCAAAATGAGGAGGTCACCTTTGATCTATTCGAGGCGATGAAGCATTCCAAGGATAGACATGATAGCTTTCGAATCGATGTGATCGAAGACGCTATTATGGAAGTTTCAAAGCATATTCACGAGATATCTCCTATGGAGTTAGCTCTCGACGACTCATTGGAGGTTTTCACTGTTGAAGAGGAGCTAGCTCTTGAGGAATGCTTGAAGGAACTTGATAGCTTGGAAGACCTACAACCATGGGAAATAGAGGAAGAAAATTTGAAGAAGGAGGTAATTGATGAGAAAGCGCCAATTGAATTAAAAGAGTTACCTTCGACTTTGAAATATGTATTTTTAGATGATACCGAGGACAAGCCGGTTATCATAAGCAACCTTTTGACAATTGAAGAAGAAGCCCGTCTCATATTTGTGCTAAAGACAAATCAAGAAGCTATGGGTTGGACTCTTTCCGATCTTAAAGGAATTAGTCCATCCTATTGTATGCACAAGATTTTGATGGAGGAGGATTTCAAGCCGGTGGCTCAACCACAACGCCGCTTAAATCCTACGATGAAAGAGGTTGTAAGAAAGGAAGTGGTGAAGCTTTTGGATGCGGGAATGATTTACCCGATCTCGGATAGTCCGTGGGTTAGTCCCGTGCACGTGGTTCCGAAGAAGGGTGGAATGACCGTAATCCGTAATGACAAAGACGAATTGATCCCGACTAAAGTTGCCACGGGATGGAGAATGTGTATAGATTATAGACGGTTGAATACCGCGACTCGTAAGGACCATTTTCCACTCCCATTTATGGATCAAATGCTTGAAAGACTATCGGGCCAACAATACTACTTTTTTTTAGACGGCTACTCCGGGTACAACCAAATTGCGGTTGACCCGGTTGATCATGAGAAGACGGCTTTCACGTGTCCGTTTGGAGTGTTCGCATACAGAAAAATGCCTTTTGGGCTTTGCAATGCGCCGGCGACATTCCAACGATGTGTCCAAGCTATTTTTGCCGATCTAATAGAGAAAACAATGGAAGTCTTCATGGATGACTTCTCGGTGTTTGGTGGGACGTTTAGTCTATGCTTGGCAAATTTGAAGACGGTGTTGGAAAGGTGTGTGAAGACTAATTTGGTGCTAAATTGGGAAAAGTGTCACTTTATGGTGACCGAGGGGATTGTGCTAGGCCACAAAGTCTCTAAAAGGGGGCTTGAAGTGGATAGAGCTAAGGTTGATGTAATTGAAAAATTACCCCCTCCGGTCAATGTGAAGGGCATCCGTAGTTTTTTGGGGCACGCGGGGTTCTACCGGCGCTTCATCAAGGACTTCTCAAAGGTGGCTAAACCTTTGAGCAATTTACTCGCCAAAGATCAGGTATTTCTCTTCACCGACGATTGTTTGCAAGCTTTCGAGGTTTTAAAAGAAAATTGGTTACCGCTCCAATAATAGTCGCTCCCGATTGGAATGAAAATTTTGAACTAATGTGTGACGCGAGTGACTATGCCGTTGGAGTGGTACTTGGCCAAAGAAAGGACAAAACTTTTCATGCTATACATTATGCGAGTAAGGTTCTTAACGAGGCTCAAATAAATTATGCCACAACGAAAAAGAACTACTCGCAATAGTGTATGCGCTAGAAAAGTTTAGGTCCTATCTTATAGGGTCTAAAGTCGTGGTGTACACCGACCACGCGGCGATTAAATATCTGCTGACCAAGCCGGATTCGAAGCAAAGGCTCATCCGTTGGATCCTCTTGTTACAAGAATTCGATGTCGAAATTAAAGACAAGAAGGGGTCGGAAAACTTGGTAGCGGATCATTTATCCCGCTTGGTGAATGTCGAGGTTACCGCATCTGAAAAGGAAATCCGGGAAGAATTTCCTGATGAAAAATTGTTTAAGGTTCAAGTTAGGCCGTGGTTTGCAGACTTTGCAAACCACAAGGCTAGTGGTTGTGTGCCGGCCGATCTAACTTCGAACCAAAAGAGGAAGTTCCTTTCGGATGCGAAGTATTATGTTTGGGACGACCCATACTTGTTTAAGTTGGGTAGCGATAACCTGTTAAGGAGATGCGTAACTGGTGATGAAGCCCAGAGCATCCTTTGGCATTGTCACAACTCGCCTTATGGCGGTCATTATAATGGGGTTAGAACGGCACTAAAATTCTTCAATCGGGATTTTATTGGCCAACTATTTTTAAAGACGCACATACCCATGCGCAAAGTTGTGACAGTTGCCAAAGAAGTGGTGGGATAGGTAAGAGAGATGAGATGCCTCTCCAAAATATCCAAGAAGTGGAAGTGTTCGATTGTTGGGGCATAGATTTTGTTGGACCTTTCCCACCCTCTTACGGGAATGAGTACATGCTTGTAGCTGTTGATTATGTCTCTAAGTGGGTTGAGGCGATTGCCTCACCTCGGGCGGACGCCAAAACGGTGATAAAATTTTTAAAGAAAAACATCTTTTCCCGTTTTGGAACTCCCCGAGTGTTGATAAGTGACGGAGGGTCACACTTTTGCAATGCACCTTTGGAAACAATTCTAAAACATTATGGTGTGTCGCATAGGGTGACAACTCCGTACCACCCTCAGGCTAACGGGCAAGCGGAGGTCTCTAATCGAGAGATTAAGAGAATCCTAGAAAAAATCGTGTCTAACTCGAAAAAGGAATGGTCCCAAAAATTGGACGAAGCATTATGGGCCTACCGTACGGCCTTTAAAGCTCCAATTGGCCTAACTCCCTTTCAATTGGTATTTGGTAAAACTTGCCATTTGCCGGTTGAATTGGAGCACAAGGCCTTGTGGGCCCTCAAATTTCTAAATTTTGAACATGAGTTGGCCGGTGAAAAAGGAAAGTACAACTACTTGAGTTGGAGGAGATGCGCAATGCCGCATACCACTCAAGTTGGTTGTACAAGGAAAAAGCCAAGAAGTATCATGACAAAAAGATCCGAACCAAAGAATTCGTGCCCGGACAATTGGTCTTATTGTTCAACTCCCGGTTGAAGTTGTTTCCCGGGAAGTTGAAATCGAAATGGTCCGGGCCATTTCGGGTGAAAGAAGTCAAAGAGTACGGGGCCGTTATCATTGAAGACATGGACGAGAAAGACAGTTGGACCGTGAACGGCCAACGATTGAAAGTATATCTCGGCGGTCATGTGGATCGCGAGAGTTGTGCTCAGCCGCTCGATGCTCCTCTGTGAGCATCGCACCGTCGAGCTTAGCCGACGTTAAACAAGCGCTAGTTGGGAGGCACCCCAACATTGTAAGTATTTCCTGTTTTATGTTTGATCTTGTATGCGTATTGTGTGCTTAATCAGGCTGGATGACTTGCAAGTGCTGCATTTGCAAATGCACTTGCTGTCATGCTCGCTTGCAGCTCGCTAGGCGAGGCTGCAGCGAGCGCGCTCGCTACCTGCTCGCTAGGCGAGGCAGCAGCGAGCGCTGCAGTACTGTTTTCTATTTAAACAATTCAGCAGGGCAGTTTTGCCCTTACCCTAAAAATTCTTCTGAACTGCTCTGCTGAAGTGTGCGATTTCCCTTCTCAAATTCTCTACCGTGCATCCATATCAACAACATTTGTGTGTCGGTCATTTGCAAACACTTCCACTTCTCCTTTCCAAATCCGTTTACCTCAAGGTTCGCCCTATTGCATGTTTCTTTTGTTGCATTATTTATTTCCAACTTTGAATGGTAAATAGGATAGGTGTGATAGGAACCTTGAGGTTGCATACAATTTTGGGAGTTTGCAATGTTGTGCATTTAGGTTTTTAAATTGGGGATTTACTCTTACTTAGGTTTTCCATGAAATTAGGTATCCCCAATAGCATAGAACAATTCATAGTCATGAGAAATCATTGGGTTTTGCTGTGGAAACCTTGTATGTACAGGTTTTGGGGAAACAATTTTGAAAATGCAGAAAACCCCAAAACCCGTAAGGTTCGCTAACAGCTCGCTAGGCGAAGCAGCAGCGAACATGGCAGAATTTTGATTTATGTTTTAATTTCTAATCTGTTTGTTTCGTGTTTGTTGCTTTATCTCTTGTTTTGCAGAATGGAGTCAAGAGCTAGTGCTGGCAAGAAAAGAAAGGGAGCGGCAACTACTTCACGAACCGTGCCGATCCAATTCGACCACGACAAGTTTGTGGGCCCGAAACAAGCGGCACGGTACATCGCTTTGGAGAAGCGAAACATTTTGCCTGAGAAGCGTTTCTGATCAACCCACAGGGCACGTATCGGAGTTTTGCCGGGTTGATTGATACAAAGAAATGGGATAGGTTGATAAATCCCTTGGAACACTATGACATCGCTACAGTGCGGGAGTTCTACGCTAACGCATTGCCTGATGATGATGAGCCCTTCACTTGGGTCTCTAGAGTGGCCGGTCGGCCAGTTCCTTTTGACAGGGATACAATCAACCAAATCCTCGGGAGCCGCTTCAGCTGGGTGCTGATGAAAGAGACCAGTACCATATTGACCTCCGGCTGCACAAGGATATCCCAGCAATTACAGCCGCCCTGCTTCTACCAGGGAAATCAGTTGAGCCGAACCCATCTGGGGTTCCTATGAGATATCATCGGGAGGACATGACTCCCATGGCTCAGCTGATTCTTCTTCTGGTTTTGACCAACATACAACCCAAATCCCACACATCTACTGTGCCGATCCCAGTGGCACACTTAGTACATTCCATCCTCGCCAATGTTGAGATTGATGTGGCGAGGATCATTGCCAATGAGCTGAAGACGGTAATAGAGAGCGGACTGAAGTCGGGGGCTCGGGTGAATTGCCCCCTTGCATTCCCTTGTTTGATTATGAGCCTGTGCATTAAGGCACGAGTGCGACTTCCGTCTCGGGGTCAGGTTAGGATCCCGGCTCCTATTGATGACCGGTATGTGGCAAAATACTGCAGAGCTAAGGCCACCGGCAGCAGTGCAGCCTCAGGTAGCACTAGGGTTTCTGATGGTCCTAGTGCTTCTACTCCCAGGGTCGATCCATACCTGCGGGCTGCGTGTGAATACAATTTCCAGTGGATGGCAGCATCGCAGAGGGCTATGATTGACATGCACGACTCGATGCAGCGTTTGCAGCTGCAGGGTAGTGGTGCACATGCTTTGATGACACGGGAGCAGTTTCTGACTAATGCAAATTGGCCCGTGGACGTGCCAGTCTATTCTGAGGGGGTGGGAGCTGATGATGATGATGAGGATGATGATGAGGCGACCGGTTCTGAGGCCGGTAGTGAGGAGGAGTCTTGAGCCCTTTGTGGGTTAAGTTTTTGTTTTTTGTATTTCAGTTTTTTTTATTATGGCATTTTTATTTGTACTTTTGAATTTTGTATTTTGACCAATGGGTTGTACTATTGGGTGTTTTGTCCCCCACGAACAAAATTTTATTTTTTCAGTTAATATTATTATGTTTGTTGTTAATTTTGTGTGCTTAATAAAATTTTGGTTGAATGAGTGGCAAACCCTTCTAGATTGGTTGCTCCTCAAGAAGTACCCAATGAAGGTGCATCCGAGCTTGGATGGCAATGATAAGAATAACAAGTGAATGAAGCTAAGGTACATGGTTACCGTCGGCTAGAATTTTAGAATGCATTAGGAACTTTACTCTTTTTGGTAAATAGAATATTGTCTTTTTGCAACATAATTGAATGAATGTTTCATCTAGAACTTAGAACCATATATGGTGAGGAAACCTCCATTGTACACTTAAATGCTGGAGTCTAATAAGTTTTGTTGATTCATTTGATTCATTATTTGTCTGTTATTATTGTGAAATTGTGGAAGCAATTAGAAATGATCAAGGCACTTGTTTTCTTTCGAGCACAACTACATCCAAAAACAACTTACCTGTGAGCAGAGAGAGTATTTGTTAACCCCTTTGAGCCTGAACAGTTGAATCTCGGCTTGAAATAAAGCGAGATCTCAAAAATGTTTTTTTTACAACCCGAAAAATCTTGATTATTGTTCTTTTGCCGTAAAAAGTTAAGAGCATTCACTTAGGGTGTGGAAGAAATAAGTTGGGGAGAACGAAAAAGAATTGGTAAGTACCACAGCTTTTGAAAATGAAAAGAAAAACCGAGCAAGCATAGAAAAATATATGTATAGAAAATGTAGAAAATAAACATCTGTTTTGTATATTTGATGTGAAAGAAAAGAACAAAAATAGAAAGAATGAAAAAAAAAATGAATGCTTGCTTGGAAGAAAAAAAAATAGTAGTGAAAAATAAGAATTGAGTTGTGGAATATGTGTTGTGAAGGTTACAAATAAGAAACAAGGAAACAAAGTCGAGTAGTGTGAATATTACTGTGAATGTCTCTTTTGCATCGGCACTTTCGTTTCAATGGCCTTAGAAATGACCCTTGTTTGTTAACCCGACCAAGCTTCAACCGAAAAGCCCTTAGTGATCTTTTTGTTTCCACAGTACAACTTATAATTGTTAGACATTGTATGAATCTGTTTGATTTCTTCATTATTTGTTAGAGAGTGAGATTATTCCCGCGGTTGCAAACGCGCAAAATCTTCATTCCTTATTCGAAGAGGAGAGATAGGATGATTCATTCAGAATAGCATTGTTTGAGATAGATAAATATTTTGCATTGCTATTTAAGTTTTAGTTCTTATGTATTATTTTATTCAAAACCGTTGGAAACAGGTATTTGCGGATTTCGCTTGTGTTTGAGCCGTTTATCCAACTTCGGAGAAACCGTTTTCTAAAAGCAAATCCTCTTGTTCTTCAAAGAGGCATACTTTGCTTGAGGACAAGCAAGAATCTAGTTGGGGAGAGTTGTTAGATGCCCAAAAGTGCTTATTTGAGCTATCATATGTGGGCATCTTTCACTCTTTTGCCTTGCTAATGTGGTCTAAACCACATTCATTTTACGTAGAATGCATTACATTGATAAACAAGCTTGGTGCCTTTGATGTGTGTGTTATTGTGCAGGAAAGGCATGAATTAATTGATAAGGAAGACACAACAAAATTGGCAAAGGAACCAAAGCAAACAAGCATTCTATCTGCCAGCTCGCTAGGCGAGGATGTGGCGAAGCAAAACCTTCGCTAGGCGAGCTCCTGGCGAAAGGCTCCAGTAAATTGGTTAATTAATTCGCTAGGCGAACTGAAGGCGAAGTGGCAGCGAATTCAGTCTGTTTTGGTGAAATGAGCAGCCAGCACTAGCTCGCTAGGCGAGGCTCTAGCGAGTCCCCAGCGAGCATTCCAGTAGCAAAACCTCTCAACCTCGCTGGGGCGAAGGTTGAAGCGAGTTCTTCGCTAGGCGAAGGTCTGTTCGCTAGGCGAACATGACAGTTCACAGGCCCAGTTTTCTCTGGGCGCAGGGGCATTTTGTGCCCATTTTTGGCCTTCGCTAGGCGAGCCATTCTGCTCGCCTAGCGAACGTGACAGTTCTGCACTTGTCTATAAGTAGCAGGTGCCACTTTTGTGCCCATACCACTTTATACCACTTTTTACCAACTTTTCCATTTTTTGTACTTTCTCTTAGATATTTTACAGCATTGCTTTGTGGGGGATTTTATGCCCTAATTTCATTTCTCTTCATCTAGCAACCATCTTCCACAAAAAGAAGGTGGATTCCCATCCAACTTCGATCATTCGACTTGGATGTTGATCAACCCTCTTTTCTTACTTGCCGACCAAGCTACCATGAAAATGAGTAGCTAAGTCTCCATTTGTCAAGGTTAGATGTAGGTGATTTCCAAGCTTTGTGTGTAAATGTAAGGATCCTCATATGTAAACTCTTTAACGGTAAATATATGATGACAACTTTGTTTCTATTTAAAACTCTTTGTGTTGGTATTTGATCGAGAGATGTTTACCGATTCTTGACCTAGGTTTTCATCCAAACTTGTTTGTTAGCTAGAGATAGTAACGAATGATTTTGTTCACCATAAGGTTGAACCAAAACGTTGTCTTTTTGATAGATTGTGTTCGAGAGAAACAATGGATCAAAATGACAAAACTCACAATGGGTGTTCGAGAGAAACGCATTGAGAGGACTTTGTGAAATTATTTATCATCTAAAGGAGTTTATAATATTGTTGACCGTGCAAAAACATGCAAAGCAAATGTAATCATTGAAACCTAACTCTGACAATATTTCTCATATTAATCAAAACGTAACTTTTACCGCAATTAATTACTTTGTATGCAAGATAACTTGATTAAACCCAAAACCCTAGTGTTACTTTAAGTTAAGATTAATTCAACCATTGAACGGCAGCGATATCTTACAATCTCTGTGGATACGATAACAAAACCCGACACTTAAAAACTGTCTTTCAACAAAATGGCGCCGTTGCCGGGGATTGTAAATTGATATTGCGAGCATCGCATTGGTTGTTTAAGTTTTAGCTTGTGAATTTTTGACTTGTGCTTGTAATTCGTTTGGTTTAGTGTGCAGCTTACGTTTTATGCGAGGGAAAATCCCTGTGGACGAACTTCTTTTTGATCCTGAGATCGAGAGAACCGCAAGGAGGCTCAATAGCAAAACAAGACGTAGGAGGCAACAGGCTAGGCAACGCCAAGAGCAAGGAGAAAGTTCTTCAACCACAAATCCACACCCATTCGTACCAAACATGGAGCCACAACCACCACCACCGATTTCTACTCCATGTATCAACAGTCCAAGGAACACCGCTCAGTTTGCCAACCAAACTGGAAGGCAAGCTGAGATGAAGACGGGAACTCTGAATTTATTGTATGGGAGTCCATTCACCGGAATGGACCATGAAGACCCATTTGCTTTTCTCACAAAATTCTATGAGATAGCATTGGCTGCCGGAGTGGATCAGGCTCAGGAGCTTCCGTTGTTCAGACGTTTATTTCCTCACGCTTTGCTCGGTAAAGCAAAGGATTGGTATCTCGATCAAACACCTGCCGTAATGACAGATTGGAATGTGTTAGAGGAGAAATTCATTGAAAGATTTTTCTCTCATAACCGATTCATGGAATCAAAGACGGCCATCTCGGTATTTTCTCAAGGAACCAGTGAATCGTTGAATGAAGCGTGGGAGAGATTCAAGTCCATGCTAAGGAAATGTAAAGGGCATGGATTTGATGAATTAACTCAAATCCATATCTTCCGAAATGGACTTCAACCAAACTGTAAGACGTTGTTGGATGCCACCTCGGGTGGCTCGTTGATGTCAAAAAGTGCCGAAGAAGCCACCAACATTATCAACCGTATGGCTTTGAATGATCTTCAAAGTCAAAGTCGTGGAAATTCTTTGAAGAAGGCGGGAGTGCTTGAGTTAGGGACGAATGATGCCATACTTGCCAAAACAAGCTCATCTCACAACAAGTGGAACTTTTAACGCAACAAATCAAAGAGTTAAGAGAACCGTCAAAAGTTAAACAAATAGCTTGTTGTGAACTTTGTAAAGGTGAACATGACACCGGATTTTGTCCACCTCCCGGCTTTGACGAAGTGAACTATATGGCCAATCAACGGGACTATCAACCAAGACAACAACAACCTTATCAACCGCACCCTCAACAACAACAACAACAACAATTCCAAGGGAACCAAGGGTTCCAACCTAGAAGCAACTATTATCATAACCAAGGTTATGGAGGTGGTTCTTCTAGCCGTCAAAATCCTCCCCAAAATCCGTATCAATCTCAACAACCGCCGGTAGTCAATTCTAAATTGGAAGAGACATTGACGCAATTCATGCAAATGTCAATGGCCAATCAAAAGAGTAATGACGCGGCCATAAAAAATCTTGAAACTCAAGTTGGGCAACTTGCCAAGCAACTAGCTGAACAACAAACCGGTCCTTCTTTTTCGGCTAATACGCAAACGAATCCTAAGGAGCATTGTAAGGCGATTATGACGAGAAGTGGAAGGGAGTTGGGTAGCGAAAATGAAAAAAGAGTGGAGAGTGAAAAAAGAGAGAAAGAAAAGGAGATTGAGGAGGAAATGGTGGATGAAAATGTTGATGGTGAAGTAGGAGTGTGGAGTGATGAGGAAGTAGTTGAAAATAATAAAAAGAATGGTGAAGTTGAAAAGAAAAAGGTGTGGAGATTGAGGAAATAAAAATGATGAGGTAGTAAGGGAGGTAGTGAAGAAGCCTCGATGGAAAAGTGCGAGAATTGCAAAGGGAAGGAGGTAGTGAGCGCTACTCCGGTCCAAAATCTTCCTTACCCTCATGCTCCTTCAAAAGGGAAAATGAACGGCATTACGCCCGGTTCATGGATATTTTTAAGCAATTACAAATAAACATTCCGTTTGCTGAAGCTTTGGAACAAATGCCAAAGTATGCCAAGTTCATGAAGGACATACTAACCAAAAAGCGGAGGTATACGGAACCGGAGACCATCGTCCTTGATGCGAGCTGTAGTGCCATCATTCAAAGGACGCTACCTAAGAAAGAGGTTGATCCGGGAAGAGTTACATTGCCGGTTAAAATTGGTGATGTGTATGTCGGAAAGGGACTTATTGACTTGGGGTCGAGCATAAATCTTATACCTTTGTCAATTATCAAGAGGCTTGGCAACATCGAGATTAAGTCCATCCGAATGACATTACAATTGGCGGATAAGTCGACGACCCATCCTCATGGCGTAGCCCAAGATGTGTTGGTGAAGGTCGACAAATTCTTCTTCCCGGTGGATTTTATTGTTATTGATATGGAGGAAGATGATGATGCTCCGCTCATATTGGGCCGACCATTCATGAAGACCGCAAGAATGATGATTGATGTTGATGACGGTTTAATGAAGGTGCGTGTTCAAAATGAGGAGGTCACCTTTGATCTATTCGAGGCGATGAAGCATTCCAAGGATAGACATGATAGCTTTCGAATCGATGTGATCGAAGACGCTATTATGGAAGTTTCAAAGCATATTCACGAGATATCTCCTATGGAGTTAGCTCTCGACGACTCATTGGAGGTTTTCAATGTTGAAGAGGAGCTAGCTCTTGAGGAATGCTTGAAGGAACTTGATAGCTTGGAAGACCTACAACCATGGGAATAGAGGAAGAAAATTTGAAGAAGGAGGTAATTGATGAGAAAGCGCCAATTGAATTAAAAGAGTTACCTTCGACTTTGAAATATGTATTTTTAGATGATACCGAGGACAAGCCGGTTATCATAAGCAACCTTTTGACAATTGAAGAAGAAGCCCGTCTCATATTTGTGCTAAAGACAAATCAAGAAGCTATGGGTTGGACTCTTTCCGATCTTAAAGGAATTAGTCCATCCTATTGTATGCACAAGATTTTGATGGAGGAGGATTTCAAGCCGGTGGCTCAACCACAACGCCGCTTAAATCCTACGATGAAAGAGGTTGTAAGAAAGGAAGTGGTGAAGCTTTTGGATGCGGGAATGATTTACCCGATCTCGGATAGTCCGTGGGTTAGTCCCGTGCACGTGGTTCCGAAGAAGGGTGGAATGACCGTAATCCGTAATGACAAAGACGAATTGATCCCGACTAAAGTTGCCACGGGATGGAGAATGTGTATAGATTATAGACGGTTGAATACCGCGACTCGTAAGGACCATTTTCCACTCCCATTTATGGATCAAATGCTTGAAAGACTATCGGGCCAACAATACTACTGTTTTTTAGACGGCTACTCCGGGTACAACCAAATTGCGGTTGACCCGGTTGATCATGAGAAGACGGCTTTCACGTGTCCGTTTGGAGTGTTCGCATACAGAAAAATGCCTTTTGGGCTTTGCAATGCGCCGGCGACATTCCAACGATGTGTCCAAGCTATTTTTTCCGATCTAATAGAGAAAACAATGGAAGTCTTCATGGATGACTTCTCGGTGTTTGGTGGGACGTTTAGTCTATGCTTGGCAAATTTGAAGACGGTGTTGGAAAGGTGTGTGAAGACTAATTTGGTGCTAAATTGGGAAAAGTGTCACTTTATGGTGACCGAGGGGATTGTGCTAGGCCACAAAGTCTCTAAAAGGGGGCTTGAAGTGGATAGAGCTAAGGTTGATGTAATTGAAAAATTACCCCCTCCGGTCAATGTGAAGGGCATCCGTAGTTTTTGGGGCACGCGGGGTTCTACCGGCGCTTCATCAAGGACTTCTCAAAGGTGGCTAAACCTTTGAGCAATTTACTCGCCAAAGATCAGGTATTTCTCTTCACCGACGATTGTTTGCAAGCTTTCGAGGTTTTAAAAGAAAAATGGTTACCGCTCCAATAATAGTCGCTCCCGATTGGAATGAAAATTTTGAACTAATGTGTGACGCGAGTGACTATGCCGTTGGAGCGGTACTTGGCCAAAGAAAGGACAAAACTTTTCATGCTATACATTATGCGAGTAAGGTTCTTAACGAGGCTCAAATAAATTATGCCACAACGGAAAAAGAACTACTCGCAATAGTGTATGCGCTAGAAAAGTTTAGGTCCTATCTTATAGGGTCTAAAGTCGTGGTGTACACCGACCACGCGGCGATTAAATATCTGCTGACCAAGCCGGATTCGAAGCAAAGGCTCATCCGTTGGATCCTCTTGTTACAAGAATTCGATGTCGAAATTAAAGACAAGAAGGGGTCGGAAAACTTGGTAGCGGATCATTTATCCCGCTTGGTGAATGTCGAGGTTACCGCATCTGAAAAGGAAATCCGGGAAGAATTTCCTGATGAAAAATGTTTAAGGTTCAAGTTAGGCCGTGGTTTGCAGACTTTGCAAACCACAAGGCTAGTGGTTGTGTGCCGGCCGATCTAACTTCGAACCAAAAGAGGAAGTTCCTTTCGGATGCGAAGTATTATGTTTGGGACGACCCATACTTGTTTAAGTTGGGTAGCGATAACCTGTTAAGGAGATGCGTAACTGGTGATGAAGCCCAGAGCATCCTTTGGCATTGTCACAACTCGCCTTATGGCGGTCATTATAATGGGGTTAGAACGGCAACTAAAATTCTTCAATCGGGATTTTATTGGCCAACTATTTTTAAAGACGCACATACCCATGCGCAAAGTTGTGACAGTTGCCAAAGAAGTGGTGGGATAGGTAAGAGAGATGAGATGCCTCTCCAAAATATCCAAGAAGTGGAAGTGTTCGATTGTTGGGGCATAGATTTTGTTGGACCTTTCCCACCCTCTTACGGGAATGAGTACATGCTTGTAGCTGTTGATTATGTCTCTAAGTGGGTTGAGGCGATTGCCTCACCTCGGGCGGACGCCAAAACGGTGATAAAATTTTTAAAGAAAAACATCTTTTCCCGTTTTGGAACTCCCGAGTGTTGATAAGTGACGGAGGGTCACACTTTTGCAATGCACCTTTGGAAACAATTCTAAAACATTATGGTGTGTCGCATAGGGTGACAACTCCGTACCACCCTCAGGCTAACGGGCAAGCGGAGGTCTCTAATCGAGAGATTAAGAGAATCCTAGAAAAAATCGTGTCTAACTCGAAAAAGGAATGGTCCCAAAAATTGGACGAAGCATTATGGGCCTACCGTACGGCCTTTAAAGCTCCAATTGGCCTAACTCCCTTTCAATTGGTATTTGGTAAAACTTGCCATTTGCCGGTTGAATTGGAGCACAAGGCCTTGTGGGCCCTCAAATTTCTAAATTTTGAACATGAGTTAGCCGGTGAAAAAAGGAAAGTACAACTACTTGAGTTGGAGGAGATGCGCAATGCCGCATACCACTCAAGTTGGTTGTACAAGGAAAAAGCCAAGAAGTATCATGACAAAAAGATCCGAACCAAAGAATTCGTGCCCGGACAATTGGTCTTATTGTTCAACTCCCGGTTGAAGTTGTTTCCCGGGAAGTTGAAATCGAAATGGTCCGGGCCATTTCGGGTGAAAGAAGTCAAAGAGTACGGGGCCGTTATCATTGAAGATATGGACGAGAAAGACAGTTGGACCGTGAACGGCCAACGATTGAAAGTATATCTCGGCGGTCATGTGGATCGCGAGAGTTGTGCTCAGCCGCTCGATGCTCCTCTGTGAGCATCGCACCGTCGAGCTTAGCCGACGTTAAACAAGCGCTAGTTGGGAGGCACCCCAACATTGTAAGTATTTCCTGTTTTATGTTTGATCTTGTATGCGTATTGTGTGCTTAATCAGGCTGGATGACTTGCAAGTGCTGCATTTGCAAATGCACTTGCTGTCATGCTCGCTTGCAGCTCGCTAGGCGAGGCTGCAGCGAGCGCGCTCGCTACCTGCTCGCTAGGCGAGGCAGCAGCGAGCGCTGCAGTACTGTTTTCTATTTAAACAATTCAGCAGGGCAGTTTTGCCCTTACCCTAAAAATTCTTCTGAACTGCTCTGCTGAAGTGTGCGATTTCCCTTCTCAAATTCTCTACCGTGCATCCATATCAACAACATTTGTGTGTCGGTCATTTGCAAACACTTCCACTTCTCCTTTCCAAATCCGTTTACCTCAAGGTTCGCCCTATTGCATGTTTCTTTTGTTGCATTATTTATTTCCAACTTTGAATGGTAAATAGGATAGGTGTGATAGGAACCTTGAGGTTGCATACAATTTTGGGAGTTTGCAATGTTGTGCATTTAGGTTTTTAAATTGGGGATTTACTCTTACTTAGGTTTTCCATGAAATTAGGTATCCCCAATAGCATAGAACAATTCATAGTCATGAGAAATCATTGGGTTTTGCTGTGGAAACCTTGTATGTACAGGTTTTGGGGAAACAATTTTGAAAATGCAGAAAACCCCAAAACCCGTAAGGTTCGCTAGCAGCTCGCTAGGCGAAGCAGCAGCGAACATGGCAGAATTTTGATTTATGTTTTAATTTCTAATCTGTTTGTTTCGTGTTTGTTGCTTTATCTCTTGTTTTGCAGAATGGAGTCAAGAGCTAGTGCTGGCAAGAAAA